>NC_092710.1:185455697-185777875 GCF_047496885.1 Scyliorhinus torazame
ACAGTTTATTGTAATATTTTAACTGCTGTATAATCAGATTAACCATTCCCCCAATGGAAAACAAACATTAATATTCAACAAATCACCCTTACTGTGCACGCTAGCCATTCTCATTTTGACAGCTCAAATGAGATTTTGAATTTTTGAATGGCAGCAGCTGAAAATGCAAATTTGGTTTGATTTCTACTAGGCCAAGACACTAAAGAACACATTTTCTGAATGTGTGCCATCAGTGACAGGCTGCACTTGTAAATCATGGCTGTTGGCGGATTGTGGATGTGTTGCCTGTGATTTCCCAGTAATTGTGGTCAGCACACATACAAGTAGCATCCATACAAAAACGTAAGGTAAAGCTCACCATATTCTGACGTTAGTTGAAGTTGTAACTTTTTGGTTGAACTTTCTTCCCTTCCCTTGTACATCGTTTGTGAGCTGAATTTGGCCTGGTGCTCTGCCAATGTTTCTCTGTACATGGCTGCTGGGAAATGTGCAATCGCAAGATGGAGTGACCTTTGCTTCAGTTTTCTTTTGATTCTTCCCTCCACCAAAGCCTCTGATTTCCACTCGTTGGTTCCCCATGACAACATGCCTGATGATGGTAACTCGCTCCAGCAGAAGGTTTCCTCTGTGTGCTGTACAAAGTGAAATCATAAGTGGGCTTATAAAGAGTGGATCTGTAATAGTGGCACAGAGAAAATCTCCACCTACCGGTCCTGTAACAAGGCAAATCATGAATATAAATCTGTGTCAGTATATACTTGATTAATCCATTGTGCTTGTCCTTCAAAATGAAACAGCAGATTTTAGGCCCGACCAAAGTTGAACTCACTTGTTAAATTTCACTTATATTTCCAAATCATGAATATGTTACCAACAGCACAACAAATAGTTTAGGACTTTGATAACACCATTGCCTAAAAATGATATTCTATTCCAGTCATTTTCAAACTCAGGGTCGTGACCCATGGGTGGGTCGCAGGCGGATGTTGGGAGGGTCGCGGAATAATGGGTTGAGGCATTTCCGATCACAGGAATAAATGCCCAACAGTCGTGACTGGCTTTTAAAATGCCAGCCGTGACTGTCTTTCAAGAATGCAGGTCATACCGTGCACGTGTTCCTCTTCAGCTGGATGTAGCAGTGTGCAGGCCCGAAGCCCAGCGGGGCTGACCACCTATCGCAGGAGCAGATTTTTTTTTTTAATCGTACGGAATCTTCCTGCTAGAAGCGGTGGCAGGGGCAGGTCAGGATGTACACTGACGTCATGTGCATTGGGTGCGAAATCACTGAAGAAAGAGCCCTCCATTTTGTAGCTGCCAGAAAGCAAGGAACAGGACTGAAACATTTAAAATGGATCATTTTGTAATAAGGAATAGAGGGCCAGAAACAAACAGGCCAGGATCTCACAACTAAATCTACTGGAGTGAGCTGCGCAGGAGAGTCTGCAGCAGGACAATGCAGTGCTGGTGTGAGTTCCAGGGCCTCGGGAGAACACCCAACAAAGAAAAAACTTAAATTGGGAACAAAGCAGTATAAAAATGACTTCTTGAGGTGTGGCTTTGTTAATGTGCCAATACAAATCAAAATGCAAAGCCCATGTATGCTATATGCAGCGAAGTACTGGTAAATGAAAGTTTAAACCCCTCAAAACTTCAAATTTGAAGACTAAGCATGGCAAGTTCTTGACTTTTTTTCAAAGGATGGTTTTGTGAGGGCCACGAAGAATCCAGCACGAGTTTTAAGGATACAAAGAAATAACATTTATTTACAATAACATATATATACACAACAGCAGCAGAAACTTTGCTTGCTGCTCACTCCTTTCTGCTGGTTCCAAACTGACCAGCTTTATTTACACAGAGAGTCTGCTAATGATTTCTCCGCCCCCCCTCATTCGGGAAGCTCATACTCCCACAGGATTGTGGGATTGTCATTAGTCCCCAGTCAATGGTAAGCAGGCAGGTTATAACATCGCTTCCCCCCCCCCCCCCCCCCCCCCCCCCCGAAAGTCCAAGGAATCCACCGAAAACCCTGGTGAAGGAGGGCGTCGGACTCGTTTTGCCACAGGCCGGACACCATTTGCACGAGGCGCTGGATTGGGCGGCGTGTAACGAGACGGAGACCGCGCTTCCGTGATGAATGGTGTAACGGTTGGACATCCAGGCCCGTGGGCCCGAGGATTCCCCCTCTGATGCGTCCTGTGTCTCCATCTTGGAGTCAGAGTCTGCTGCCTCCGTCATCTCGGCATCTCTATCTCCACACGGTTCTGTAATGCCCTGCGCAGGCTTTGAGTGAGGCACCAGAGGAAGATTGTGAGGACTACTTTCCATTGTGTTTGGTCTCTGCGGCTGTAGCAATGAGCTCTGGGGGCGGGGAATCTTTGGAAGGATAGTCTTCTGGACCGAACGTGGTCTACATGTTTGCGCTGGAGACGGCCCTGGGCTTGCACCTGGTAAGAGATAGGGCCCGTTTGGCGAACGATTACGCCAGGGACCCACTGGGCACCACCAGCAAAATTCCGAATGAACACTGGGTCATCGGGCACAAACCGCCGAACTGGCCGATGCCGAGAAAAACCATGTCCCTGCCGTTCTTATGCGCGGCGTACTTTTGCGCCAATGTCCTGGAAAACCATGCTAAGGTGGGTGCGAAGTCTCCGGCCCATTAGGAGTTCTGCGGGAGCTACCCCAGTCACCGCATGGGGGGGTGGTCCTATACGAAAACAAAAAGCGAGCCAGTCTTGTGTCCATTGACCCTTAAGACTGCTTCTTTAGGCCTCGTTTGAATGTCTGCACTGCGCGCTCCGCCAATCCATTTGAAGCCGGGTGGTAAGGGGCAGTGTGGATATGGCGTATGCCGTTCATATTCATGAACCTCGCAAACTCCTCACTTGTGAATGGAGTTCCGTTATCCGTGACCAGCACCTCGGGGAGGCCATGCGTACTGAAAGACAAATGCATCTTCTCAATTGTTGCGCAGGACGTTGTGCCTACCATCTTATGCACCTCTAGCCATTTAGACTGGGCATCGATTAATAAAAGGACCATGGATCCTTGAAAAGGGCTGGCGAAATCCGCATGCAAGCCCGCCCAAGGCCGCCCTGGCCATTCCCAGTGATGTAGGGGTGCGGCCGGTGGAAACTTCTGATGCTCCTGGCAAATGGAGCAGTTTTGGGCCACCTTCTCAATGTCCGGGTCGAGGCCTGGCCACCAGACAAATCTCCGGGCCAACATTTTTATTTTGGTCACACCTGGATGCCCATAGTGCAAGTCTCTTAATATCAGCTCCTGTCCTTTTTCCGGGATAATCACACGCGTCCCCCACACGAGGATGCCGTCTTCCACGCTGAATTCTGACAGCTTGGAGGAAAATGCCCGCAACTCGCCTGGGAGCTGTCTATGCTGCTCACCATACAGGACTATGTGCCAAATTTTTGACAGGACTGGCTCCGTCTGGGTCCACTCACGGATCTGTGAAGACTTGACAGGCAAGGTGTCCATAAAATTTAGGGTTGCAACCACCTCACCGGTTGTGGGGATCGACATGGGGCCGGTCGATAAAGGCAATCGGCTCAGTGCGTCAGCATTCACTATCTGCGTTCCTGGTTTGTGCTCCAGAGAATACTCATTTGCAGCGAGCAACAAAGTCCAGCGCTGGATCCGTGCGGAAGCAATGGGCGGTATTGGCTTATCCTCTCGGAAAAGTCCCAGCAAAGGCTTATGATCAGTCACGATAGTGAAATGGCGGCCATACACGTACTGGTGGAAGCGTTTCACCGCAAAAACCACTGCCAGGCCCTCCTTCTCGATCTGCGCATACTTTTTTTCCGCTGCAGTCAATGTGCGGGAGGCGAAAGCTATCGGTCGCTCGGCCCCGTTCTTCATCTTGTGGGACAGGATGGCCCCAATACCATACGGGGATGCATCACATGTGAGAGTAAAGGCTTTCCAGGATCATAGTGGGTTAGTAATCCAGACAACGACAATTGTTGTTTTACCTGCCGGAAAGTGGTTTCTTGCGGCTGACCCCAATCCCAGGTGTGATTTTTCTTTAGCAGAAGGTGCAATGGGGCCAGCGTAGTTGCCAGATTGGGGAGGAACTTCCCGTAATAAGTTACGAGGCCGAGAAAAGAACGAAGATGCGAAGTGTCAGTCGGGGCGGGGGCCTGTTGAATCGCGCGAAGGGGTGCAAACCTTCGCGGTCCACCCGATAACCCAGGTAGACTACTTCCTTCACCTGAAAGACACACTTTGTGCGACGCAAACGGACTCCAGCCTCCGAAAAGCATCTAAGGACAGCCTCCAAATTTTCCAAATGTTCCTGCTCCGACGTCCTTGTGATCAAAACCTCATCTAAGTAGACGCACGGTAAACCTTTCAAAATGCCCTCCGTAACGCCTTGAAAAATAGCGCGGGCAGAGGATACTCCAAAGGGCAAACGTGTATATTCATACAGGCCCTGGTGTGTATTAATCATTACATATGGTCGGGAGGCAGGGTCCAGCTCCAACTGTAGGTAGGCGCGACTCATATCTAATTTTGTGAACGAGAGTTTGCCTGCAAGCTTCGCGTAGAGATCCCCTATGAGAGGCATTGGATATCGGTGGAGTCGGGAAGCCGTATTCACAGTAATTTTATAGTCGCTGCACAAGCGAAATGTGGCATCTGGCTTCATTACAGGTACAATTGGTGCTGCCCAGTCAGCGAAACGGACGAGCCTGATAATACCCAAAGTCTCCAAATGAGTGAGCTCCCCTTCTACCTTCTCAAGCAAGGCGTAAGGCACCGGGCGCGCCCGGAAATAGCACGGCGTGGCTCCTGGTTCGACTTGGATACGGGCTACGGCCCCTTTTATTTTCCCCAAACCGGGCTGGAATACATCTGGGTATCATCCTATCACCTCAGTCAACCCTCCAGAAACTGTTTGGAGGATGTCCTGCCACTGCAACCGCAAATGGCACAACCAGTCCTGACCCAACAGGCTGGGCCCATGGCCGCGCACCACGATAAGTGGGAAATGCCCCTCCTGGCGTACATAAACAACAGGGGTCATTGTAGTTCCTGCAATGTCCAGTGGTTCCCCCATGTAGGTGGCCAACCTGGCCTGTGAGTCGGTTAATGTAAGGGTTTGTATACCCTGCTTGATGCGGTCGAATGTCCTCTGGGCGATCACGGAGACCGCTGCGCCAGTGTCCAACTCCATCTCAAGCGGATGACCATTGACCCGTCACCTTAATGGCGGCTACACGGGGAGCTGCCACACAATGCAGCTGCAGGGAGTCGTCCTCCATCTCCACGTCCTCAGGAGTAATCGCCGCAGGTTCATCCAACATGGAAGGTATGACGCCTGGACTGGCCCCAGTTTCGGTCGGAACGATGGCGCCTCTGGCGCCCCCAGGACCGGCATCCGCGACGGGGTTGGCGCCTACAAGTCAGACACAGACATGGCTTCTCATCCATTGGTTCTGGAGAAGGCTCCCTTCGGGGAGGAATGTCCGACGGCCACTGGCGTCGATCTGGACGGTGCCTCGCCCAAGGTACCGCAGGAGTGCGGGAGGACGTTTTCGGATGGAAGGGGTTGTGCCCCAAGGCATGCACCTCCATTCCCTGTAGCTCCTGCACTCCTTGTTCTGCACCCTCTCGGGACAATACTATTTGAATGGCTTGTTGAAAAGTCAATGTTGGCTCAGCTAACAACTTTCTCTGGGTGGCCGCATTGTTAATACCGCAAACCAAACGGTCGCGTAACATTTCTGACAAGGTCTCACCATAGTCACAGTACTCCGCAATCCTGCGTAGCCTGGATAGAAAGTCGGCAAGGGATTCTCCTGGGGTCCTCTCAGTGGTATTAAACTGGTAACGTTGGACTATCGTGGACGGGGTTGGGTTAAAATGTTGCCCCACTAAGTTCACAAGTTCATCAAACGTTTCAGTGTCCAGCGCAGCTGGGTACGTAAGGCTCCTAATCACCCCAAACGTATGCAGGTCGCAGGCAGTGAGCAATATGACCACCTGGTGCCGGTTTTCGGTGATGTTGTTTGCCCGGAAATAGTAACGCATCCGTTGTGCGTACTGGTTCCAGCTTTCCAGCGCAGCGTCAAAAACATCCAAACGTCCGTACAGAGGCATGGTATAATAGAAAACAACTTCCAACCTGTATCCAACAAAAATCCAGGGAGGTGGCTTCAGCAGTGTAGACAGCTATTCACTTTAACCCTCGTCGCCAGTTTTGTGAGGGCCACGAAGAATCCAGCACGAGTTTTAAGGATACAAAGAAATAACATTTATTTACAATAACATATATATACAACAGCAGCAGCAACTTCGCTTGCTGCTCACTCCTTCCTGGCTGGTTCCAAACTGGCCAGCTTTATTTATACTGGGAGTCTGCTAATGATTTCTCCGCCCCCCCCCCCCCCCCCCTCATTGGGGAAGCTCATACTCCCACGGGATTGTCGTTAGGTCCCCAGCCAATGGTAAGCAGGCAGGTTATAACAGATGGGGTGAGAACTGAAATGGTCGGCTGAAGTTCTTAACAGAAATATAACATTGAGTGACAAAGCAAGTGAGATTGTGAGGACCAAGCATGCTCACCTGTCGCATTAAATGTAAGGAATAATGTTGGGTCGCGACGGCCGGGCGGCATGGGTCCCGAACGTTAGCCAGTTGGTAAAAGTTGGTCCCGGGGAAAAAAGTTTTGAAAAAACACTGTTCTACTCAATATTAAAAATAGTTATGGACAGAATACATTTTCTTAATTTTGTGTTAAATTTGTAGAATTGAGAGTATAGAAGTAGCTGTGCAAGCTTGCTTATGTTCAGTTGGTTTTCAGATTACCGTAGAAATAACTGCACAATGTTGATGTTGGAGTGTGCACAGGATCCTAAATCACTGACAGACAACTACTTTCTCAAGTTACAATAGAAAATTGCTGAAATCACTGAGCAAGTCAGCCAGTGTCTGTGGAAAGAGCAGGTGTGTTGATAATTTGGGTGTGGACCCTGCAGTAAAAGTCAGAATTGCACCTGAATGGTTCATAATAAAGGTGAGTTTCCGGGACTGACATTTGATCCAATTATAAGGCATGCAGATTGGCTGTTGGAAACAGGTTAAGTATCCTGTATATAACAAGGGGCCCAATCTGGTTTTGGACTGCTCTTGAAAATTAGGTTATCCTGAGATATTGAGTCTACCCCAGCTTGGATGGAGGCCATTACCAGTGTGGCTTTTGGGATTGATGTGGTGCCAGGAAGAGCAAGAGTTCGCCTCCAAGCTCTCCACTTGTTCGTCTGCAATCGCCCTTACCTTAAGTGGGGCTCTTCGACTGTTGCTGGTAAGGCAAGCAGACCAATGGACAAACTATCTGCTTTGGCATGGCAAGTCTCTTTGGTCTCCCAGTTGAGGTTTGTGTTCTGTTGGTGATTGAAAGTTTAGACTTGAAAAACAGTGAAAATCTGATAACCAAAAATAGGAAAACTGATTTAAAGAAGTTGGGGGGCTTTTAGCTTGCAACTGGAATTAAACTAAAACAGGTTTTCTGGAGTTAGTGAATGCAAAGTCAAAGCAAGGCTGTCTAGAGATTTGCAGCGGAAAATGGGACTTCGCCCATTTTCCCTGGTGACCATTACATACATTGTATCTCCTGGAAAGCAGAATACTGCAGATGGTGGAAATATGAAATAAGAACAGAAAACACTGGAAATACTCAGCAGGTCGGGCAACATCCATCGAGGGAGAACAGAGTTAACCTTGGTCATTGACCTGAAACATTAACTCTCTTCTCCTTCCACAGTGGCCACCTGACCGGTTGAGTATTTCCATCATCTTCTACTTTTATTTTATCTCTAATGTAAGTGTGTTCACCACTATTTTGGCTTGAGTAGCTCCTAATGGACCTGGGTGCCTGCCTGAAATAAGTCATCAGCCTCTGACTATAACTCCTGTCAGGAATCCAAGCACAAGCTGCTGAGGAGTGCTGCAATCAGAGCTATATTTCCATCAGCAGTCTGATAGAGTAGCATGTTCCGGAGCCAACCAGAGAGCAGGTTATTCTAGACCTGGTAATGTGCAATGAGACGGCATTAAATCATGACCACATAGTGAGGGAGCCTCTTGGTAGGAGTGATCGTAACATGATTGAATTTAGCACTTAGTTTGAGGGTGAGAAGAGTGAGTCTAAGACTAGTGTTTTAAACTTAAATAAAGGCAATTATAATGGTATGAAGACAGAGTTGGCTAAAGTGAACTGGAAAATTAGGTTAACGGATAGGATCATCGCGATCCAGTGGATTTCATTGAAGGAGATATTTCATAATTCTCAGCAAAGATACATGCCAGTGAGAAAGAAAGATTCTAGAAGAAGGATGCGTCATCCCTGGTGAACCAGAGCAGCACCGTGGCGCACTGCTGCCTCATGGTGCCGAGGTCCCAGGTTTGATCCCGGCTCTGGGTCACTGTCCATGTGAAGTTTGCACATTCTCCCGTGTTTGCGTGGGTTTCGCCCCCACAACCCAAAGATGTGCAGGGTAGGTGGATTGGCCGTGCTAAATAGCCCCTTAATTGGAAAAAATGAATTAGGTACTCTATATATATATATATATATATATATATATTTTTTTTTTATAATCCCTGGTGAACCAAGAAATTTAAAGATGGTACTAACTTGAAAGAAAAAACCATGCAATGCTGTGAATGGAATGACAAAAGATTGGACAGAATTTGATAAGCAGCCAAGAATGATTTTTGAAAAAGTAGGGAGAAATTAGAATATGAGACAAAGCTAGAAATACAAAAAATAGAGAGTAGGAGTTTCTACGTGTATTTAAAAAGGAAAAGGGAGTGTTGATCCTCTACAACCTTCATGAAATTGGTTCAGGCATCCAATGTTGGGCTCTTGTTTCTTCTTGAGAAGAGCATTTCCCTCCCCCGACTGACCCATCCGTAAGGACCCAAAGGTGATGCCTGAGAATCTGGGGGACCTCGCATGTCAAGCAGTTCCTGTTATCTTCAACGTTCATCACAGAATTTAAGTTGGTTAGAGCCAGAGTTCATCTGCCCTTCAAGTAGCATCCGTGACATCTGTATCAGGGACCCCACCCCCTCCCAATCAGGCAAGCTGCAATCAAAAGCTTGAGTAATGCAGGCAGTTCACCTATTTTAAACAAATGAAACAAAAGCACACTATTGCTCATGCCTCTGGCCTGTGTGCTGAGAAATGCCAAGCAATTTCTAATAATAATTAAAAAATATATATATATAATATTATTTTAATTTTCCTGATGAGCAATGGACATTGGAGCTTATGAAACTCATTCCAGTGAGAAATGGCTGCATCTGATGCCCAAATAGATGCACAGCATACACGGCAAGTTCAAAAAATTATAGATAGGTTGCTTTGTGTTCTGTTTTTAATATATTAACTCTAACTACAGAAAGCCAAAGACAGGCATCCAGTATTTTCCCAAGGAGCCGAGCATTGAATATTCTCTGTGGTTTGGGGTCAGAGATCATTCAGTGTATGTCGCCAGACAGACTTTCATTTAACTTTAAACAGCTTGTGGGTGAACATTAACAATGTTAATGTCACACTACAAATCCACAAGATGTAACCCAGGGAGCAAAGAGAGCCATTGCTGATTTATAAATGTGGGCAAGAAGGTAATTTCCAAATCTATTGTGAAGTGTTTAATATTGATTATTATAGGGAAGAGTCTGAGCTAGCTGCTTACATCATTAAATATTTATTTGTTTGACCGTTGTAGTACTTCTGCTCTGATGCCATTCATCAATGTTAGTTGTTTTATTTCTTTCAGTAAAATAATAGTCTGCAGGGATTCATACGTGCTTGAGACTCATAAAACCATGGGAGCTGTAAAGGAATTGATTCAGGTGACTGTAAACTGCACTAAGTTTTTAGTATAGTTTTCTTTTCTTTTTTGGGAAAAAAATAGTACGAAGAGTATCAAAGTGTTAAGTAAATGAGTGCAGGTGAACACTTGTGTATACTGGGAGACTGACACTAGGAAGCACGAAGGATCAAAAACTAACAGAGCTTTATTTACAAGGTATGTTCACTTCAGGCTGCTTCTTCACTCTGGCATCCTCCCACACTAGCGAGCTGTGACGTCACTTCTGGTGACGACATGCACATATTAATACATAGTGCTTACTGCAGCTACTAAGACTGCCCTCCCCCACGACTGTAATGTCCAGTCCATCAAGGAACCGTTTCATCCCGGACTCCCCCATTGGGGGCTCTGAGGTGTACAGCCCTTGGTAGAAGGCCTTGAAGGTTTTGTTGATCTTTTCTGGTTCTGTTCCTAACGTGCCTCTGGTATCCCTGATTTGTGCAATTTCTCTGGTGGCTGCCTGCTTTCTCAGCTGGTGTGCCAGCAGGTGGCTGGCTTTGTCTCCGTGTTCATATAGGGTCCCATGTGCCTGGCGGAGTTGGTGCACTGCTTTCCTGGTAGAGAGCAGATCAAAGTTCCTTTGTAGCTCTTTCCTCTTCGCCAGGAGCTCTACGGTCGGGGCCTCAGAATATTTATGGTCTACCTCCAGTGTGGAGTCGACCAGCTGCTGCCTAGCCACCCTTTCCTCCCTATCTCTTCGCGCTTTGAAAGCGATGATTTCCCCTCTTAGTACGGCCTTTAGCGCTTCCCAGAACGTGGAGGGTGAGACCTCCCCGTTCTGGTTGTTCTCTGTGTACGCTGCTATGGCCCGTGATATCCTTTCGTTGAGGCCTTGTCAGCTAGTAGGGCAACGTCCAACCTCCATGTGGGGCGTTGGGCCCTGCCTGTCTACAGCCTCACATCCATGTAGTGTGGAGCATGGTCTGATATCACAATTGCGGAGTATTCCACTTTGTCTATCCCCGGAAGCACCGTTTTCCCCACCACAAAGAAGTCAATTCTGGTGTATCCGTTGTGTACTGGGGAGAAGGAGGAGAATTCCTTCTCCCCGGGTGGGCGAACCTCCAGGGGTCCACCGCTCCCATCTGCTCCGGAAAGTGACTGAGTTCCCTTGCCATGCTTGAGGTTTTCCCTGTTTTGGAGTTTGATCTGTCTGCCTTTGGGTCCTGTACACAGTTGAAGTCCCCCCCCATGATTAGTCGATGTGTCGCTATGACAGGGATTTCTGCCATGGTCCTCTTGATGAAGCTCGTGTCGTCCCAGTTGGGTGCGTACACGTTAACTAGTACTACCGGTGCCCCATCCAGGGCCCCGCTGACCATGATGTACCGTCCCCCCGGGTCCGTAACCGTCTTTGTCGCCCTAAACATCGTCCACTTGCTGATCAGTATTGCCACCCCCCTGGCCCTCGTCCCATAGCAGGAATGGTGGGTCTGCCCCACCCAGTCCTTTCTTACCCACAGTCGGTCCTGCTCTCTCAGGTGTGTCTCTTGGAGGAAGACTATGTTGGCCTTCATATTTCTTAGGTGGGTGAGGACTCAGGTGGGTGAGGACTCTGGATCTTTTCACTGGGCCGTTGAGTCCCCTTACGTTCCAGGTGACTATCCTGGTGGGGGGCTTCTGCCTCCTCGCTCCTGGTGGACGCGTCCCTGCCCTCCGGGGTTTCCCTTTGTTAGGGGGCCGTCCAGGATGGCCGCTGTCACTGCTCTCTCCATGCGGTCGGGTCCCTGCGCTCCGGGGTTTCCCTTTGTCCCTGGGGTACCCAACATGGTCGCCCACTGTGCGTCCACCACGCGGGTAGTCCCCTGCACTCTGGGGTCTCCCTTCGCCCAGAGACCGTCTTGGGTGGGTGCTTGCAGCGATTCCTTGTTTCGAGCCCTTGGTTGTGGCACTGTGTAGCCCTATTCCTTTTCTAGCCTTGTTTGTCCCTCCTTCCCTGTGTCCCCCCTCCCCGGTCTCTCCCTTTTCCCCCTTCTCCCTTGTACCCCTCCGTTGTCATTCTTTCCTCTGTTCCTATCCCTGTTTGCTCTCTCGTCCCTGTTGAGTGGTCCCCCCCACCCGCAGCTTGGCTCCTTCCCCCCTGTTGGGGGCGCGCTGCGGCCCTGCTTTGTTGCATGCCCCTGGCACTAGCTTTCCTGCTAGTACGGTGGCCCCCCGCTCGGGAGTTACTGTCTCGCTTCTCCCCTGCCCGGCCTCTACGGTTTTCTGCCCGTTCTTCCCCAATCCTAACCTGCACTCCTCTTGCTTGCTCTCCCTTCTCCGCTACTCTCGTTCCCTCGTGCTGGGGCCTGGCCTCCCACCTGAAGCGGTCCCTCAGGCAGTGGTTTGCTTTTTATTCAGGGTGCGCTCGCCATGGAGGGGGTGGGGGGCCTGGCGTTGCCTCCCCCCTCCCCTCCCTCCCGTCGGCGTGCTGTTGCCCCTTGCCAGGGGCCCCTCATTTCTACCCTAGCTGCTGGTTTTCCAGCCCGTGTTCCTCGACAAACTTGTTTGCTTCGGCAGGGGCTGTAAAGAAGTATTCTCTTTCTTGATATGCGACCCAGAGTTTTGCTGGGTACAGCTTACCAAAACGCACGTTGCTCTTGTGAAGAGCTGCTTTCGCTCTATTAAACTCGGCCTGTCTCCTGGCTAGATCTGCCCCAATGTCCTCGTAAATTCTAATGGAGTGTCCTTCCCATTTGGAGGTTCTGGTTTCCCTGGCCTAGCGCAGGATTCTTTCCCTATCTTGGTACCGGTGCAGTTTAGCTATAACTGCTCTCAGGTGTTCCCCTGCTTTGGGCTTCGGGCGCAGCGACCGGTGTGCTCTGTCCATTTCTGGTGGGTTGGGAAAGGTTTTCCTCCCCACTAAGTTGCCCAGTATGTCGTGGAGTTTCTACCCTCGATCCCCTCCGGTAGGCCCACTATCCTGACATTTTGCCTCCTCGAGTGGTTTTCCTGGTCGTCCATTCTGCCCTTCAGGCTCCCCTGTGTTGTGCCTAATCTCACCACCTCCCTCTCCAGGGCCGTGATCCGGTCGCTCATGCCAGTCGCTGCTTTCTCCAGCTGCTTAATGGTCGTTTCTTGGGCTTCCAGTTTCTCCCCTTGGGCGTCCAATTTCTCCTCTGCTCTGCCCAGGGCCTGCTGCACCACCGCAAGGGCCTTGGCCATTGCTGCCTGCACTGCGGCCTCTATGTCTGCCCTAGCCTCTGCCTTGTTTACCTGCTGATGTTCCCTCAGCGCATCGGCAAAGGCTGCCTTCCAGTTCCAGCTCCCCCCTGGCCCCGGGGGAGACTGCACCTCTCTGCCCAGCTCTTTTTGATGCAGCGATACTTCCGTTCTGCCACTTTGTGCGCTGATTAGCTCATCTGAACTGGCTCACCCATTGCCTCGTCTGCGTTTGGTGCCCCTTCTCCCTCTGCTTTGGATCCCTTCTGGCACTTTTTTCCTTCCCTCCCCCCCCCCACCCCCGCTTTTAGCCCCCTTTTATTTTTTGGGGTTTCTTCCCTTGTTCTTCTCCCCTCCCATCTCTCCTTTACCACTTTATTTTTCCTCTTTTCTAAAATTCTTCTCAGGTGAACTTGTTTTGGGTGAGAACAAAAAAAGTGCAAAAAGAATTTTTAAAAGTTTTAAAAGTTTAAAAGTTTTCTTTTCAGAGTTTTCTTTTTTGCAAAAGTTATTTTTTCCTTCCTTTTCCCTCACTCACCCAGGTCGAGAGAGAAAGGCTTCTGGTCGGGAGTCCCTCTTTGTTCCTGCCTCGTGGTGGCCGCCGGGGGGTGGCGGGGTGGGGGGGGGGGGGGGGGCGTCGGTCGGTCGGTCCCCGCTTCAGTCCCCGCTTCGGTCCCCGCTTCGGTCCCCGCTGCTTGGTCCGGGCTGCCGCTCGTTGCACCCTGCGCTCTCCTGCTGGAGGGGGAGGGGGGGGGGTGTCTTCGGTCGCTCCTCCCTTCAGGTTTGGCCCCGCTTCGGTCTGGGCCGCCGCTTCGGTCCGGGCCACCGCTTGTCCTGCCCTGCGCTCTGCTGCCGTGCGTGGGGGAGGGGTGGGGGGTTGCTACCGGATCGCTCCTCTTCCGAGGACCCAGTTCCCCTGCTCCCGATTTTGCGGGACTTTGAATGTTTTTACCTGGAGACCCCCTGAAAAAGCCCTGACTTTGTGGACCTACAGGAGCCTTTTTGCTGCGACCTCTCCGCTCACGAAGAAACCGGATGAAAATCTTCAACACTATTCTTGAAGGTTTCAAGGGAATGTGTCTGAGTTTTCCTTAGACGCAGTCTCTGGCACCAGTGAGATTACTATCCCAGTGTTGATTTCTAGCCTTCCTGGCTGTCCATCCAGCAATGGAGTAACCCAGTATCTATTCACCAATGAGTGGCACAGCGGTTAGCACTGCTGCCTGACAGCGACAGGGACCTGGGTTTGATTCCAGCCTTGGGTGACTGTGGAATTTGCACCTTCTCCCCATGTCTTTGTGGATTTCCTTGGGTGTTCCAGTTTTCTCCCGCAGTCCAAGGATGTGCAGGTTAGGTGGATTGGCCATGCTAAATTGTCCTTTGTCCAAGGATATGTAGGTTGGGTGCGGTTGTGGGGATAGGATAGGGGAGTGGGCCTGGGTGGGGTGATCTTTCAGAGGGTCGGTGCAGACTTGATGGGCCAAAAGGCCTCCTGCACTGGAGGAATTCTATGATTATATTTGTAGCACCTGCAATGGCTAGCACATGCAGTGACAATTTGTCTTTAGACTGCGAGTCACCTCATTTCTCTTTGCACAACATGAACACTTCTTCTTTTGTTCTGGTTACGTGCTGTTTTGATTTGCTCTTCTTATTTTTGTTTGTAGATTTATTTATAATCTTTATTACTGCCACAAGTAGGCTTACATTAACACTGCAGTGAAATTTCTGTGAAAAGCCCCTAGGTGCCACATTCCAGTGTTCGGGTACACAGTGGGAGAATTCAGAATGCCCAATTCACCTACCAAGCACGTCTTTGGACTGTGGGAGGAAACCAGAGCACCCGGAGGAAACCCACCCAGACACGGGGAGTATGTGCAGACTCCGCACAGACCGTGACCCAAGCCGGGAATCGAACCTAGGTCCCTGGTGCTGTGAAGCAACAGTGCTAACCACTGTGCTACCATGCTGCCCATAGTTGCTTTTTCTTTTAGCAGGCATGGTCCATATAACCTTTTTTCCCCACAGCTTCTGCATGTTATATCCTTGCACCACAGCCGGATGCCCCAGCTTTGTGCATCAATGACCTGTATGAGTTTTGGAACTCTTGGGTGTCGATTTGCCAACATTTTGTGGACCAAATATTTGAACTCAGTTGCTGAGCTTGTTTTGGAGCCTGCTCCATCGATTATAGCAATTTCCATGGCCTTTTTCAGATTAAGGTTACTCGGTAAACAACTGTTTTGGTATTGCCTCACTTTGCAGATCACAGACCAATCTGTCTCAAATTGTATCATTTAGTACATCACCAAACTCACAGTACTCTGCAAGTCTTTTTAATAGAGCGCCAAATTGCATGATTGAGTCCCCCTCTTCATGATGTGTTTTGTGGAGTCTGAAGTGCTCTGCAATCACCAAAGCCTTCGGCGAACTGGATCTCTAGAATTTGTTCATGTTTTAGTGCCTGACTTCTCCAGTTGCACTAAACCTCTGAAGAGGATGAACATTTTCCCTCCATCACGCTCGGAACGTGGGGACTGCAAAATAATCAGAATGCTCTGTAAAGGTGGGCCATTACTCCATATTTTCATTGAAGGGTCCCACGGCACCAACCCCCCCCCCCCCCCCCCCCAGCATTTTCTTCCTAATGGATTTCCCTGTATGTACACTTTGCAATGTGCTTTCAGCAGCGACCTTGCATTTCCCATTTAAAGTAGGCAATAACCGGGCTTCAGGCTGTTTTTTAAATGCCCCCAGCTCTTAATTGCTCTACAGAGGATTGCTACTTAGTCCACCTCACCCTGGAGCATGTCTGGAGCACGTGCGAGAGCTTCTTTTCTAAGTCTTTCCCGACGTTCGTCGATTTTTTTTCCCCTTCCAAGTTGGCTAGCAAGGGCCGTTCAAAGTCCTCGGCACCAGTTTTTGTGTCATGTATTGTGGAGAACTGGTACAAGGAAGCACAGAAGATCAAAAACTAACAGAGCTTTATTTACAGGGTGTGTTCACTACAGGCTGCTTCTTCACTCTGGCAGTTAGCGACCTGTGATATCAGTTCTGGTGACGACGTACATATATTAATATACAGTGCTTGCCGCTGTTACTAAGACTCCACATAAACACATATCAAATTCAGTACCTTTACTGACAATTGTTGACACTTTTGGGTTCTTCCAGATCAGTTTTTACTCAAAAATTGATGGACATCCCAATGTCTGATTTGGTAAAATCTTAACATTCAACTCTTTCCACTCTGCATACTGGTTATGTCTGATGTAGTCAGTAATTAATTTATTTTATTGTCTCTCTAATAAAAATTCAGACAGTTGATCACACAAGCGTACTATGTGTTTGAACATCTCTACCTACTAAGATGTCCAGCTGCCAAGTTCCTCACTTCCCTTTAGAAACCCCAAACTGTCAGTAATCTTTTTCCTTCTCTATCCCTGTTTTTTCTGTTCTCTTTGGTCTCTCTGGTCTCTTTCCACTGAAGTTGGAAAACCTCTTTCCTCTTTGCCCAGATAACCTCAGACCTTGCTAGACCTCCAAATTTTCAAATTGCTACCCTGGTGTAAATCTGATGATACTGATCAGGCGCTTGTTAAAGATACTACCTGAGGGGGCAGTATGATGGCGCAGTGGTTAGCACTGCCGCATCACAGAGCCGAAGACCTGGGTTCGATCCTGGCCCTGGGTCACTGTCCATGTGGATTTGCAAATTCTCCCCGTGTCTACGTGGGTCTCACCCCCACAACCCAAAAAGATGTGCAGCGTAGGTGAATTGGCCACGCTAAATTGCCCCTTAATTGGAAAAAAGAATTGGATACTCTAAATTTCTATTTGAAAAAACGGGTCTGGCGGGACGGAGAATCCACCCCAGGTTTCTTGATGTGGGTTCTAGAACAAGTAGTTCCACAACATCACAGTCGAAGTTCTAACCCAGCCCAAAGGTAACAGACGGGTGCATTTCTTTAAAAAAAATAAAATTTAGTGTACCAAATCATTTTTTCCAATTAAGGGGCAATTTAGTGTGGCCAATCCACCTAGCCTGCACATCTTTCGGTCGTGGGGGCGAAACCCACGCAAATATGGGGAGAATATGCAAACTCCACACGGACAGTGACCCAGAGCCAGGATCGAACCTGGGACCTCGGCGCCGTGAGGCTGCAGGGCTCACCCACTGCGCCACCGTGCTGCCCTGACAGGTGCATTTCTAACATCAGTCTTCACTTACACTTGGTTTATTAGCTCTAAATAGATAAGTCTAGAAGGTAATATTGGAGGGTTGATATCCTTCGCAAGTAGTTTATGGCCACTCAGACTGCTGGAATCTCAACAAAGAAAGGAGAAAAACACTCGGGTTTATAAAGTGCCTTTCAGTATCACGGACGTCTCAAAGCACTTTGCAGGCAATGAAGTATTTCTGAACTGTAGTCACCTTTGTAAAGTAGGAGTGTGTAAAGTAGCGGTATTATTTTTGATTGGTACTTTCCAAATTCTGTTTTCATTTCCTTTGTGCTTATCTAGCTGAGAAATGCCAGTGCTGGAGAACTGAATACTTCAGCTTAGGGGTTTAATTTGGTGTGCGAGTTGACACTAATATATATGTGGTTTGGCAGTCATTGAGTGGGTGTTAATTTTTATTCATACCCATTAATTTTTTCAAAGACTTCTTATTTCTGGTGCACATTGATACACAAATTTGGCATTAACACAATTTTTCTTTGCTTGTTATCTGTGTGTTAATGGAAAGTGAAATGTGCCAATTCACTCAAGATTTACATCATTTTACATTGCATTAACCTCTATTAAGGTTGGCATCCAAGTTGCAGAGGAGGACAACACAATTACCTTGGTGATGAGACGATATTTCCTCGAGAAAGTCTCTTTTGGAGAACTCTGCAGGATGATTATCACACAACAATAAAAGCAAAATACTGTGAATGCTGAAATCCAAAACAAAGTGCTGGAAATACCCAGCAGGCCGGGCCGGCAGCATCTGTGGAGAAAGAAACAGAGTTAACATTTCGGTCGAGTATGACTCTTCTTCAGAACTGGAGGCTGTTATGTATCAGAGGATACATTCCTGCTGGTTTAGCGTTACTTGATATGCAGTGACGTCAGCAGAGTATTTGCATGGACTTTGCAGATCACTATCTTTGATTGAATGATCAGCAAGAATCCAGATTGTGGGCACCTCCATACCTTTTCTCTTTGTGGCAACAAAGAAATATAACAGAGGCCAAACAGCCTAATCATGCAAAGAAGTGGCCAAAAGGCTCACTGAAAGGTACAAAGCCTGATTCGGAACAAAATCCCCGAACTCCCAGAGATTTTCAGCATGAAAGAAAATCTCTTCATTTCTGCCCACATTGAATGTGACAGCTGTGCACTAACACAGAATTCCAACAGTGCAGAAGGAGGCAATTTGGCCCATTGAGTCTGCACCGACCCGAGGAAAAAGCACCCGACCAAGGCCCACTCCTGCCCTATCCCCATAACCCCACCTAACCATCTTTGGACATTAAGGGGCAATTTAGCGTGGGCAATCCACTTAGCCTACACATCTTTGGACTGTGAGAGCAAACCGGGGCACCCGGAGGAAACCCATGCAGACATGGGGGGGTGGGGAAAGTGCAAATTCCACTTAGTCACCTAAGGCCGGAATTGAACCCGGGTCCCTGGTGCTACACACTGTGCCACCCCATAGATGCTGCAGATTGTTCAGGTTTGCTCATTTATAAATGGAAAATTGCTTTCTTGCCCTCCCTAGCCAGTTGACAAACTTCCCAAGATGCTTAACAGGCTATTAGCTGGAGACATGTAGGTTTCCTACCTACCCATGCCCTTACCTTGAAAATTTGAGTATATCCTGGAGGTGCGGGACACTGATGCCATCCAGGAGTACAATTTTCAAAACATATCCCGTCGTGGTCTGGCCCCATAAGCAATTGAAGATGCTGGTCCTGGTACTGCTGATGGCTTCAATGGAGTAATAGGTGTGGATGGGTGCCGGAGAGGCAAGAGAACTGTGCATTCTGCAATTGGAGAGGAATACAGATATTTTGCAAATCATCACAGTTCAAGCCAGCACTGAAAGATAATGATACATATTGTGAAAAATTATTTATGATCAGAGGGAAGTTTCTCCAAATTAAACATTAGTTCGTTTTCAGAAACAGGAGCAGTGGAGAGAACAATTTGATTGAAAGCACCTGAAATGAAAGCAGGGGCTGTTTAGCACAGGGCTAAATGGCTGGCTTTGAAAGCAGACCAAGGCAGGCCAGCAGCATGGTTCGATTCCCGTATCAGCCTCCCCGAACAGGCGCCGGAATGTGGCGACTAGGGGCTTTTCACAGTAACTTCATTTGAAGCCTACTTGTGACAATAAGCGATTTTCATTTCATTTCAAATTGTAAGCTTGATAGCAGTACACAAGCCAATGCCCTAACATGAGGAGCAGTACAGCAATGAAGGACAGGATATTAAGAGTACTGCTTACTGACTGGCATAATTTACCAAATGGGTAAAACCAGATCAACCATAAAAATGGATGTCAGCTCCTCGGAACAACTTAGTTTGAAAGTTTTTAAATTCTTAGTGGCAAATGTTTCACAATAACTGGTAAGAAAGCTTGTTGGAATCTTGGCCTTGTAACAAGACATATTAAGGTTGACTAAGTCATTGATACATGCACAAAAATACTCAAATAGTAAAAGGAAATGACCGATAACTTCAGTTTCATTAACAACTAGGAATTTCAAAATATATAAATGTTCTCCATTGGGTGATGACCAATTTCTTTTGTCATGTGATATTCTTTGGTGAATTATACTACTCCTTGTTACATAGAGTACTCTTAGTGCTGTTTAGAAAACACAGCATACAATCAAACAAAGGTGGATTGGTTAGGTGGATTGGCCATGATAAATTGCCCTTAGTGTCCAAAATTGCCCTTAGTGTTGGGTGGGGTTGCTGGGTTATGGGAATAAGATAGAGGTGTTGACCTTGGGTAGGGCGCTCTTTCCAAGAGCCGGTGCAGACCCGATGGGCCGAATGGCCTCCTTCTGCACTGTAAATTCTATGTAATTTCTATGTAAAGTAATCAAAATAATAGCAAAAGTTAGATTGATGTTAGTGGTCAATAAGAAAGACTCCAATTGGATTCTCATTTGCATTGATCTCAATGGCTTAAATAAGGCAAACATGAGGGGAAACTACTCACTGCAAATAATTATGAGGAGCAGTACAGCAATGAAGGACAGGACTAAGCACTAATTCTGTTAACACCTGAGTCTTATCTGTGCCAAGTGAAGATATTGGCAAGCAACTCTTGATGAGGAAATCATAAGCGTAGGTTTAATATCCTATTTGGATAATGTAGATTTACACACATACTATTTGAAATCACATCAGGAAGTATCTGAGAGAAAAGTCAATGAGGTACCAAGTGGCTTGAGGGAATTAAGATGAGAGTCAATGGTATTTTGATATTTGAATTTACACAATATTCACAGAACAAAATCTTAAGAGTACTACTTCAGCGATATTGAGATAAAAATCTCGGTTGAGGGGAATACAAAAATCAAGTCAATTCCATTAATAACAACTAACACCATGGGTATATTTAAATAGCTTATGAAAGTTCAGGCTGTATTTGTAGTTGTTTACACTTGAGTTACATGTTTAACAGGAGAGTGCTAAATAAGAATACCTGTATGAAATGCAGCAAATGAGATGAAATTAGTATTCAGACTGAAAGCAGTGGGTCTATTGGCATGAATGTATATTTTTCATAATTATTTCCCTTTCCTGGTTTTGGTGATCCATTAGTTTTCCTCACAAATAAATGTAGGCACTGAATTGGGATGCTACTTGCAATCGCCTGTCCCTTTAGATTACAAAATCAGGACACCGTATTAATTTTTGTTGCCTAAAATGTGCTGGATATTGTTAATGGAGTGATCAACACTCGTATCGATATTTCTGGGTGTACAAACCCACCAGCAAAGTGATGGACGGGATCATCAACAGTGCTGTCAAGTGGCACTCGGTTAGTAATAACCTGCTCACTGATGCTCAGTTAGGTTTCCACCAGGATGATTCAGCTCCTGACATCATTAGAACATTGGTTAAAACATGGACAAAAGAGTTGAACTCCAGAGTGAGGTGACATCAAGTCAGCACTTCACTAAGTATGGCATCAAGGAGCCCTAGCAAAACTGGAGTCATACCTTGCACAAAGAAAGATGATTGTGGTGGTTGGAGGTCTATCATCTCAGTTCCAGGACATTACTTCAGGATTTACCCAGAGTGGTGGCCTAGGCCCAACAGTCTATAGCTGCTTCAACAATGATCTTTTATTGCAAAGTCAAAAGTTGGGATGTTCGCTGAGGATTGCACAGCATCATTCATGACATCTCCGATACTGAAGCAGTCCTTGTCCAATTGCAACAAGACTTGGACAATATGCAAGCCTGGCAGACAAGTGGCAAGTAACATTCACGCCACACAGAGGGCTGGCAGGCAATGACCATAAGACAGAATCAAAGCATCACCCCTTGACATTCAATGAGATTACCACCACTGAATCCCCCACTATCAACATTTTGGGGTTACCTTTGACCAGAAACTGAACTGGATTAGCCAAATAAATATTGTGACTACAAGACCAGGTCAAAGCTAGGAATTCTGGGGCAAGTAACTCACCTCTTGTCGACCATCTACAAAGCGTACATCAGGAGTGTGATGAAATACTTTCGACTTGCCTGGATGAGTGCAGCTTCAACAACACTCAAGAAGCTTAATACCATCCATAACAAAGCAACCCGTTTGATTGGTACCCCACCCACAAACATTCATTCCCTCCACCACCAATGCAAAGTAGCAACACTGCAGGAACTCACCAAAACCCCTCAGACAGCAATTTCCAAACTCGCAACCACTACCATCTAGAAGGACAAAGGCAACAGAGACGTGGAACACCACCAGCTGCAAGTTGACCCACAAGCTATTCACCATCCTGACTTCACTGTGGCTGGGTCAAAATCCTGGAACTCCTCCTCCACCCCCACCCCCCACTCTCCCCTGCCCAACAATGTTGTGGGTGTACCTTCAGCACATGGCCTGCAGTGATTCAAGTAGGCACCTCACCACCACTTTCTCGTGCAATTAGGGGTGAACAATAAATGCTGGCCTAGCCATGAGCAACTGAGAAAACATGGTGGCATATTTTAATGCACCTTCTTCATTTGGAACAGAATTGTAATGTTGCATTGGTCCATTATGATGGAACTACATATAATAATAATCTTTTATTGTCACAAGTAGGCTTACATTAACTTTGCAATGAAGTTACTGTGAAAAGACCCGAGTCGCCACATTCCGTCACCTGTTCGGGTACCCCGAGGGAGAATTCAGAATGTACTTAACAGCACGTCTTTCGGGACCTGTGGGAGGAAACCGGAGCACCCGAAGGAAACCCACGCAGACACAGGGAGAATGAGCAGATTCCGCACAGTGACCCAAGCCGGAATCGAACCTGGAACTCTGGAGCCGCGAAGCAACAGTGCTAACCACTGTATTACCGTGCCGCCACATAAATACATTCTCTGTGGTACAGGAAGCACCAATACCAACCTTTGGCATTTCAGTTCAGTATTTGCCTTGACTTTGCTGTTCAGGCAGTTCTGGTGCTAAACTGGAAGATCCAGCAATCATGGGAAGAGATCAAGTCAAATATCATAGAATTCATAGAATTTCATAGAATTTACAGTGCAGAAGGAGGCCATTCGGCCCATCGAGTCTGCACCGGCTCTTGGAAAGAGCACCCTCCCCAAGGTCAACACCTCCACCCAATCCCCATAACCCAGTAACACCACCCAACACTAAGGGCAATTTTGGACACTAAGGGCAATTTACCGAGGGCAGCACGGTAGCATTGTGGATAGCACAATTGCTTCACAGCTCCAGGGTCCCAGGTTCGATTCTGGCTTGGGTCACTGGCTGTGCGGAGTCTGCACATCCTCCCCGTGTGTGCGTGGGTTTCCTCCGGGTGCTCCGGTTTCCTCCCACAGTCCAAAGATGTGCAGGTTAGGTGGATTGGCCATGATAAATTGCCCTTAGTGTCCAAAATTGCCCTTAGTGTTGGGTGGGGTTGCTGGGTTGTGGGGATAGGGTGGAGGTGTTGACCTTGGGTAGGGTGCTCTTTCCAAGAGCCAGTGCAGACTCGATGGGCTGAATGGCCTCCTTCTGCACTGTAAATTCTATGATCTATGATCTATCATGGCCAGTCCACCTAACCTGCACATCTTTGGACTGTGGCAGGAAACCGGAGCACCCGGAGGAAACCAACGCACACACGGGGAGGATGTGCAGACTCCGCACAGACAGTGACCCAATCCGGAATCGAACCTGGGACCCTGGAGCTGTGAAGCAATTGTGCTATCCACAATGCTACCGTGCTGCCGTATATATAATTATAAATATATATAAATATAATTAATGAAAACAGTTCCTGTAATTTTTTTATTTTTCAATACAGACTTGGGGATATCACAACAAAAGTGCAACATGATGCTCATGCCCAGCAAGTTATATCATGACCATGGGATTCATGCTTCCCATTCCCCATATGTCAAGTTTCTCAGTCCACGTGTGCCCATGAGAAGATGTTGTGTCGAGTCCAAAACCACATGATGGAAAGAAAGTGGATTGACAGTCACCCTGCTACTGGTACATCTCCTATTGGATCAGCTGTAGAACAGCATTGATGAAGGCCTTGGAACAGATTTCCTTCCATGTTAAGGACACTGCATTTGACAACCAAGTGAGTAAAATAAGATGCCAAGCTCCTTTAAAAAAAAAAAAATACGAACCATACACAGTGGGAACAAAGCCAAATGGAAGCACCTTGCATTACAACTCTATCGCTTCTGGAATAAAAGCAGCTGTGAAATATAAAAACCTGAACCCTGACACCAAAACTCTAGCTCTGAATTTTAGTGGGTTGATGCAGTGGCAAAGCATGTTGAATTCTAACCAGGTGAGTGTTCGGATGTAGGCTTAGTCACACTTCCCACATGTTGAACTCCAGGATCTTGGATGGCACAGTGGGGAGTTGTGATGGGGACAGGATGTGTGCGGGAGAATAACTTCTGACTACTGCTGTGCACTTTCTAGAATCCAGTTTCAGCGTGGCAATGACACAATCGGTGAGCAGGTTACCTGTTTTCTTTGTGCCCGATAACATTGGATACAGAATGGGAAAGGAGACAAGAAACAACACAAAAATATTTAATACAGCACTGATGTCCATTAACTTACATTGGAGTAAATGAAATGTCATGACAACTTAGGAAAAAACAATGTATTTAGTATTCTGTCAACCCTTTGTTCAAGCAAACTACAGATAATATGGAAATTATATTTTTATACTGATACGAAAAATTGAATATTGTAAAACAGCAAAACATTTTTTTATAACTGTGATATTTTGGGGAGGTGTTTTCTTTCTATCCCCCTTTGTGTTTCCTCCGGGGGCTCCGGTTTCCTCCCACAGTCCAAAGATGTGCAGGTTAGGTGGATTGGCCATGATAAATTGCCCTTAGTGTCCAAAATTGCTCTTAGTGTTGCGTGGGGTTACAGGGTTATGGGGATAGGGTGGAGGTGTTGACCTTGGGTAGGGTGCTCTTTCCAAGAGCCGGTGCAGACTCGATGGGCCGAATGGCCTCCTTCTGCACTGTAAATTCTATGATAATCTTTGATTAATCTAGGGCAAAGGTTCGGCACAACATCGTGGGCCGAAGGGCCTGTTCTGTGCTGTATTTTTCTATGTTCTATGTTCTATGTATTTTTAATCTCTCTACTAGTCTGCCTCTCTGCCTCAGCCAAGTAGCCAGTGGGGTTCTCCCAACCCGCTGTTAATACCTCTGCAGTCAGCTGTCAGGAGATTCCAGAAACCACTCCGGTGTTATCATCCTTCCAAGTTTCCTTCTCCCTGTTGAGTTGCCGCAGCGTCTGCTTGAATGGAGCAGCACTGCAATCTGTATTCACATCTGCTCCCTATTAACAACGGTGCCAACAATTTAAAAAGTATCCTTTAAATGACAGATCATTGATGATGTTACTTTGTAATAACATCTGTGAAACCATCAGGCGATTTTTGTCAGCATTATCAGTGGCAACTCCTGCAGGCTTTCCCTATTGTGTAATTGAATATAAATTATATATTGAAAATCTTACTGTCTCTATGCACTTTCTGTCTAAAAATTCACATTTCTCATCACATTTGCATGCATCAGAAATTTGTACTGCAGGAGAAATCCCTCTGCTTCTCTGCTTGTCAAAAGGTTGTAGCTTTTGAGCATAACCATTAAAATCGAACCAGTGATGGTTTGCATGCCCGTCTGTAAAATGGCGATTGAATATTTAATTTTCTTGCCTGCGGCATTCTAGCATTTCCATTTGAGTTTGATCAAAGAGAATTCTGGGCTACCGAGAAGGATGAGATAGCTGGGAGCTGCTTGATGACATGGAGCATGGCAGTAAACTTGATCTTCACCTCCTCTGATGTGCACATTTGTGGCAGCAGTCATTGGAGGCGGGTTAGGAGTTTATTCCAAGTCAGTATTCCCTTCTGTAATCTGGGGTTAGCTAACAGGATGGACTGGAGATTGAATATGGGATCTTCCTAATCTGTTCAGTGCTGCTTCTTGGGAAGGAACGTGGAGTTAAGGCCACAATCAAATCATCCATAGAATCCCTCCAGTGCAGAAAGAGGCCATTCGAATCTGCACTACCCCTCTGAAAGATCGCTCTACCTGGAACCACTCTCCTGCCATATTCCTGTAGCTCTGCACATTGATTATGGTCAATCCATTTAACCTGCACATCTTTAGACTGTGGGAGGAAACCCGAGCACCCGGAGGAAACCTGAGTTTTCCAGGATCTCAATTCTATTTTCATGTATGTTTCTTATTCCTGGTTTGAATTTCATGAACCTGAAGGTTTGGAAACAATTGCTGCCTCACTGGTGAATAGATGATAAAGCACAAGATGAAGATCTGATAGCTTCAGTAACTTGATATTGTCGCAATGATCTGACGTGCGTATGTATGATATCAATCTTTAATTTCAACAGCTGATCAATTATCTCTTGTACTGCTTTGAAAGAACTTGTAAAAAGCAAACCGAGGCACCGACTTAAGAGGGCTGCCATAGATACTTGGTTTTGCAAGTTGGCTAGTTTCTGGAAGTTTCCAATGTGAATTACAATAAAGAAATGACAGGACGACTTCCGGTGGTGACCGTTGTGTGAACGCCGCACACTGGATGGCTCCACACGTGGAGGTGTGGGTTTTGGAACTTTCTGCCCATTTGATGGGTGAGTTTTGGTGACAAATCATGAGGTGAGAAGAATGTGGTCGATTCTCCCCCAGTGTAGGTTGACGACAGGCTACCTGGCCCATTGGTAAGAGCCCTCTCCAGGAGTTGGAAGACCCTCATGGCATAGTAGCAGTGGGAAAGATGGTGGAGAGGATGGGTCATCGACGTCAAATGCCAATTTGCAGATGGAGCAGCTTATGAATTTCATCAAGGGGAATTCGGGCAACAGCGCAAGGAGATGACAGGGGACTGGTTAGTGACAATTGGGGGTGGGGTAGAATCTCTTTGTGGGTCCCTGGAGCGAGTGGAGAAATGGCTAGAGGCATAAGGAGCGATGATCAAGGAGGTGGAGAGGACAGTATCGGATCAGAGTGATCAAATCATCTCGGAGGCCAAGATGGCAGTGATTAGGGAGATGTGCAAGGTGCTGCGGGCAAGGGTAGGTGACCAGGAAAATTGGCCAAGGCAGCAGAACCTTCGTATTGTGGGGCTGCCAGAGGAAGTGGAAGGAACGAGTGCCACCTGCTACGTGCCGAGGATGTTCGGGAACTGGTAGATGAGAAGGTCTTCAAGAAGGCCCCTGAAGTGGATCGTGCCCACCAGTTCTTGAGACAGAAGCTGAGGGCGGGGGAGCCGCCTGGGGCTATGATTGTACGAATGCACAAATTCCAGGATAAGGAGAAGATCCTGAGGTGGGCCAAGGTGACTTGGGACTGTAGGTGGGAGGGGAATCGGGTTCGGATATACCAGGACATTGTGGCTGAACTGGCCAAAAGGCGGGAGGGTTTTAGCAGGGCCAAGGTGGCTCTCTTTTGAAACAAAGTTTGGTTCAGGGTGTTGTACACCGCCAAGTTGTCCGTGATGTTCCAGGGGAAGGAGCATTATTTTCGGACGAATGTCTTCGTCCAGGACCAAAGGCTGGGGGATGGATTGAGTTGTGTCTTTTCACGATTTGTCAAGGTTTTGTTAAATTGTATTATTAATAAGTTATGGATTTTGCTGATGATATGTTGATGATTTGCGTGTCTTGCTGGGACCAGGGTGGTGGGACTTTCCTGCCAATGATACTTGGGTAGGAAAAGGTAAGGGGGCGTTTTGAAAAGGTGGGGGGATGCTGTCGAGAGGTGGGGAGTGTGATGGGTCGACGAGGGGATTGGGTGGAGTAGAAAAAATGGGGGATGGGTGAAATGGGTGGCGGAGGTGAGGTCCTTTGGGCCTCGAGGTAGGAGTCAGTATGCTAGTGTGATATGCTAGTAAATGGAAGCAAAGTGGGGGAGGGGTCTGCGATGGTAGCTAGAGAAGAAAGATTGGCGGGGGGGGGGGGGGGGGGGGATTGGTGGGAGGGGAAGGGAGAGGGAGGGAGGGGATGGGTGACACAGTTTTTTAGTAAGTTGGAATTAGAGGAAAATGGAGGGTGCGGCCATTTTGTGTGGGCTCCAGTCGGTTGGGGAATGGATAATTGGATGGTGGTCAATGTATATGCACCCAATTGGGATGATGGGGACTTTATGAAACAGCTGTTAGCAAGCATCCCGCATCTGGATTCCCACATGTTAATAATAGGGGTGATTTTAATTGTGTGCTGGACCCAAGGGTGGACCGGTCGAAGCCCAAGTCGAGGACAGGGATGGCGAGGGAGTTAGAGACAGATAGGGAAGATGGATCCATAGAGGTTTAGGCATTTGGGTGAGAGGGAATACTCCCTTTTCTCCCATGTCCACTGGGTATACTCGAGAAATGATTTATTTGTAGTGGGGGACCACGTGTTGGTGGGGGAGGAGTATTTTTTTTAATGTATTTTTTCCAAACTTATTCAAACGGTTACAAAACATAAACAATCCAGGGACATACTCCCCACCATACAATTTTACAATTTGTACAGATTTTCAACCCCCACCCCCGAGACGAACAGCTCCTCAAACATGGCCACGAACATCCTCCACCTTGCCTCGAAGCCCTCCACTGAACCCCTCAGTTCATATTTAATCTTTTCCAGATGGAGAAAGTCTTAAAGGTCTCCTGGCAAGGCTGCCACCCCTGGCAGCATTGCTGACTGCCACTCCAACAAGACCCTTCGCCGGGCAAAGGTCACGAGATCGGCCTTCCTCCCCTCCATCAGCACCGATATCCTGAATATTGCCACCATTGGGTCTGGCCCAACTTCCTCTCCCACAATCTTTGTTTGTGTCGCAAACACTCCCACCTGGTATCTCGTCAACCTCTCACAGCCCCAGAACATATGTGCATGATTTGCTGATGCCCGCCCACACTTCTCGCACTCATCACCCACTCCCTGAAAGAACCCACTCATTTTTGCCTGAGGCATATGCACCCTGTATACCACCTTGAATTGTATCAGGCTCATCTTCGCACGCGAGGAGGTCACGTTTACCCTTTGTAGCGACTCGCTCCACATTCCCCAATTAATCTGCCCTCCCAGTTCCCCATCCCACTTCTCCTTATTCCTCACCACCTGCTCCCCTCCCTGCTCTCTCAGCCATCTATATATGTCTCTGATCCTGCCCTCCCTTTTCACGTCCGAGAGCAGCAGTAGGACATACCTCGGTAGCTTGGGGAACTCTTTCCAGACCTTCTGCGCAAAGTCCCTTACCTGCAAGTATCTAAACTCATTTCCTCTCGGGAGCACTACCCTCTCCTTCAGTTGCAAACCTCTCTTCCAGGTACAGATCTCTTACCATGACCAGCCCTACTTCTCTCTACTTCTTATACATGCGGTCTGTCTTCCCCGGCTCAAATTCATGGTTTTCACACAACAGCATTAACACCGACATCCCCATTATCCTAAAATGCCTCCTCCACTGGTTCCACACCTTCACTGTGGACTGCACGACTGGGAACCGGATGGAGGGGGGGGGGGGGGGGGGGCGGAGTATGAAGGTATAGCCATCTCAAACCATATGGTGCATTATGTGAGGCTGGAGTTAGAACGGGCACTGTGATGAATGGTTACTGTACTCTTTACACCATGTAGGTGATGCCCCTTTAAGACTGGTTTTGGAACCCTGGGGGACTCGCCTCCGGCTCTGCCCACCAGGGAGCCGTATATAAGGTGACGCCCTGTCGGCGGCACTCAGTAAGCACACGTCTCTGTAGCTGGCTAGCTCTCTGCTTATTAAAGCCTTCATTTACCATTCCACACTCTTGAGTTGTTATTGAGGGTACTACAGGCACAGAGACTGGGGTGGAGATTTGATTGAGGGTTATTGGCAGATAAACATTTGGTGATGAGGTGCAATTAGCTATAGTGGATTATGTAGAGTTGAATCAAAATGGCGAGGTCTCTGCAGACACATTCTGGGAGGTGCTGAAGGCAGTGGCCCAGGGGAAGAAGATTGCGATTAACGCCCGTAAAGATAAGGTTGAGAGGGAGGAGAAGGCGAGGCTACTGGAAGGTATTGTGGAGGTGGACCGTAGATATTCAGCGGCCCCGACGAGGGAGCTAGGGGCAGAACGGAAGGATTTGCAGGGGCAGTTCAATTGGTTGATGTGGGAAAGGCAGTGGGTCTGTTCCGTAGGGTGAGAGGGGCCCAGTACGAGCATGGTGAGAAGGCTAGTCAGCTGTTGGCACATCAGCTGTGGAGACCAGAAGCGGCATGGGAAATTGTGAAGGTGAGGGTGGGGTGGGGGTGAAGGGGGGGGCGGGGGTGGGGGGGGTGGGGGGGTGGCAGTGGAGAGCTAAAAAAAGATCAATAAGGTCTTTGAGGACTTCTACAGGGGGTTGTATAGTTTTGAGCCTGGGGCGGTGGAGACGGATATAGGGGGTTTCTTGGATGGGTTAGTGTTCCCAGAGGTAAGGGAGGATAGGTGACAGGCGCTGGGGAAGCCACTAAGGTTGCAGGAGATGTTGAGGGTGTGTGGTGGAAGCAGCCGGGGAAGGAGCCAGGACTGGACGGCTTCCTGGCCGAATTTTATAAACAGTTTATGGGGGAATTGGCTCTGCAGCTCGGAATGTGTTCAATGAGGCACTGGAGAGGGGGGAGCTGCCGGACACGTTAGAACAGACCTCTATTTCTTTGATTCCAAAGAAAGACGAGGACTCATTGGAATGTGGTTCATACAGGCCCATCTCATTATTAAATATGGATGTAAAGATTCTGGCCAATTTACTAGCCAGGTGATTAGAGGGGTGTGCCAGAGATAGTGGCAGAAGACCAGACAGGGTTTGTGAGGGGACGGCAGTTGTCCAGTAATGTTAGGAGGCTATTAAATGTGGTCATGACCCTGTCAGGCAGCAGGGTGTAGGAGATGATAGTAGCAATAGATGCAGAGAAGGCCTTCGATCATGTTGAATGGCGATATTTGTTTGAGACTCTGAGGAGACTTGGGTATGGGCCAACATTTGCGACATGGATACTATTGCTCTATGTTACCTCCAAGGCGAGTGTCCGAACAAATGGAGTGGAATTAAGATATTTTAAAGTTACATGGGGAATGAGGCAGGGGTGTCCACGGTCACCGTTACTGTTTGCACTGGTAATAGAGTTGTTACTGGTTGTGTTCTGGGCCTCGGAGGATTGTGAGGGGGCGCATAGGGTGTCATTATATGCAGAGGATTTGTTACTATATGTAGTGGATCCGTTGGGTAACATGGAAGCATTATGGCATCGGTGGGAAAGTTTGGGGTCTTCTCGGAGTACAAATTGAATGTAGGAAAGAGTGAGGTCTTCCCGGTGAATGAGTTGGAAAGGGACTCTGGTATTCCCTCCCTAAATCCCATTCCTGCACCTCCTTTCAGCCCCTCCTCAGACCTCTTTGATCAAGCTTTTGATCAGCCCTGCAAACATCATCATCTTTGACTTTGCATTGTTTGTTTTCTTTAAGTACTCATCTGTGAAGCAAAGTTTACAACATAAAAGATGCTATATAAATGCAAGGAGTTGTTGCGATTGTAATAGTATGTGGCTCCAAGGCTTTATGGTACTTATCCACAAATCTCAATATTTCAGCTCAAACCATATTGAGGGGGGGCATCTATTTTTTCTGAGAACTTGGCTAAATCGCTAGCTTGTAATGCAAAACGCAGCCAGCAGCACGGGTTCAATTCCCGTACCGGCCTCCCCGTACAGGCGCCGGAATGTGGTGATTAGGGACTTTTCACAGTCACTTCATTGAAGCCGACTTGTGACAATAAGTGATTATTATATTATTATTATTATATTGACTAATGCAGTATTGATAATATCTTCCAACCACAGCCAGTATGTAATTTAAAAAAGTGGACAATTGAAAGTAATTTATAGTCCTTTATCCCTGATTAATGTAACACGAGGATGTGAAGAGATGCATGTGATGTGAGTGTATTTGAACATATGGCTTAATATATAGAGGCCAGGAACACCACTAGTATACTGGAGAACATTGCCACTTTCATTCAGCAAATTATTTGGTGTGCCCTGATGTGTGAGCTCAAATACACACAAACAGTATTTCCGCTTAAGAAACGGCAGCTGATCCAGAGAAACCGAGAGGAAAATCTCAGTACTTTTGTATCTCCAGTAAGCTCGCTACTGACTGGATGTCCTCTTTTAATTCAAAATGGCCAATTGATCAATGAATAAAATATGTAATTTTACTCTTTAAACAGTTACCATCAAAACAATATAGTTTTATTTCTTTTTAACATGAGCTTTTTAAAATTCCCTACCCTTGAAATATATAAATATACAAAGTTGTCAGATCACAAAACCTTATTTTTGTAATGAGGGTGTTAGTTTTATTTGAGTAAGTTATAATTTAATCTTAGTCTGTACTTGCGCTGTACATAAATTCCTAAAGGCAAAGAATCCTGTGTTATTTAAAGCATTGCACTCCATGGAGTACCTGTGAGATCGATGACATAGAACAGGGAGAATCCCTTTCGGTTCCAAGAGATTGAGTGTGTAACATCCGCAAATACATTTAAATAACTATCAATCATCTTCTTCTTCGACGATCACTCACTAACGAGTATAATTGCCCATCTAAGAAACTCCGTGTTAGTGGTCATGGGTTCTGTGGGGGGTTCTTGCATGGCTAATGAGTCAGATTCTAGAGCCACATCTTCGACCACTTGGCCAGTGTTTCCAGGAGGTGGAATCGGTCCTTGGACTCTAGATCACGGGCTCCGTTTATGGGCCTCCTCTTGCCGTTGAGTGTCCTCGGAAGAATTGGTGTACCTTCAATCAGGAAGTTCCTCCAGTAGTCTCTTCTGAGCAAGGTACCCAGGAGGTTGACATTGATGTTGCATTTCGTGAGCTAAGCTTTCAGGATGTCTTTAAAGGGTGCCTTTAATATCAATATATTATTCCTGAAAAAAATGAAATTGAATTGAAAGTAATTGACAAAGGAAAACCTCCTCATTGTCCCAGCATGCTGTTACTTTCTAGCATTTAGTCATCTTTATCTAACACTATTATTGGAGCTTCTGAAAAGTGTTATCGATGACCTAGTCGACAATTGAATTTAAGCTCTGAGAGATCAGACAGAAACCTGAGCACTTTTACACATTCTAATTAAACATACAAATGACTTGAAGTACTTCCCAAACAGTACTGAAACCCTGGAACTAAGACTTTTAAGAAAATGCATTGGCCTTTTTTATGTGTGTGTGTGTGTGTGGTTGTGCATAAATATGGATCTCTGGCACTGAGACAGAGCTGATCATGTAACAATGATCCATGTGTATGTAACTTTCAGTTGCTATTTGGGTGCAAACAGTTCAGCGTTAGGATTTCATTATTACACTTTAACTTTACTATATTGATGTGTGCTCTGATGAAAGACATCTTTATAGTTTTCTCCAATTAGATGTGGAAGGGGAGGGGCAAGGGAGAAAAGAATAGCGGGAGCCCTTGCAGACCATTTCCCTTATTTTGTTCTCCACCAGCACCATACCTTCATGGCATGGCACATCAGGAATCTCCTGAAATAACTTGAAATATATCAACAGGTATTCGTGACTTTGAGTACCCAATTCATTTTTCCAATTAAGAGGCAATTTACCATAGCCAATCCACCTACCCTGCACATCTTTTGGGTTGTGGGGGCAAAACCCACGCAAACGCGGGGAGAATGTGCAAACTCCACATGGACAGTGACCCAGAGCCGGGATTGAACCTAGGACCTCGGCGCCATGAGGCTGCAGTGCTACCCACTGCGCTACCTGTTGTGTTATGTAATTTGGAATAACACAAGCTGCCACGTGATGCAGTTTTGAATAAAAGATGCTCCAGACTTTGAAGTGAGTTCAATGTGTTTTATTGAACTATTAGCACAGTTCTCAATGAGTTTGACTCTGCTAATCTAACTGTAGTAACTCAGTCTAACTGAACCAGCCTTGCTGTAAGCTACGTGCTGGGGTGTGATGCTGAGGATACACCCTGTCTCACTCTTTAGATGTTGGTCTGTGGAAAGAGGCAGGGTGTGAGTGCCTCATCGCTTTTATAGTGAGATCCCACCCCTGAGTGTCCTGACTGCTCGTTGGTCATGTCCTATTCTATGTGTTCATTAGCTGCATGTTTGCATATCATGACATCTCTCCTTTTTTTAAATGTTTTGTTGGCGTATGTGAATGTATTCACATGTGAACGAGTCTGTCTAATGTGACTGACGGAGGACAACAGAACAGAGCAAACAAAACAAACGTTCACAAGTCCAGTCTCTGAGGCTTGCGTCTGATCCTGGTCGACAACCGGAGAGGTGGCGGAGGGGATGACGGCGCCTTGACAGGCGGGATGGAAGCCTGACTGGTGGCCTCGTGGTGCGAGGTATCAGGAAGTGGCAATCCAACATATGGAAATGGAGGAGAAAGTGGTTGCGGGTAGGCAACGTTGCGCAGTGCCAGTTGATTCCTTCGCACGATGGAGCCATCAGCCATATGTACAACATAAGAGCGGGGCGCGGCGTGTCGAATAACGACAGCCGGGGCAGACCACCCACCATCCGATATCTTGATCCTGACAGTGTCTGCCGGGGATAGCATGGCCAGATCGGTGGCATGGGCATCATAGCCCTGCTTTTGACAGTCTCTGAGCTGCTACATCTTCTGCAGCACCGGGTGGTGATCCAGGTTGGGCAGGTGTATGGTTGGAAGCATCGTCCGCAGATCCCTGTTCATCAGGAGTTGAGCCGGTGTCGTATCAGTGGACAATGGAGTTGCCCTGTACGCGAGCAGTGCAAGGTGTATGTCGGAAGCAGGGTCCGCGGCCTTGCAGATGAGCTGTTTCACAATGTGCACCCGTTTCTCGACCTTTCCATTGGACTGCGGATAGTGCGGACTGGAGGTGACATGCCTGAAATTGTAGCTCTTGGCAAACGTGGACCATTCTCGACTGTTACAGCACGGGCCATTGTCGCTCATGACGGTGATTGGGATGACATGCCGTGGGAATGTCTCTTTACACGCTTTGATGACGGTCTGAGAGGTGAGGTCCGGGAGCTTCAGCACCTCAGGATAGTTCAAAAAGTAATCGATGATTAAGATATAGTCGCGACCAAATAGTCGCGACCAATCACGTGGAATAGGTTAATGCCAACCTTGGACCACGGAGAGGTCACTGTGTCATGCTGATTCAGCATCTCCTTGCTCTGCGCTGGCTGGAACTGCTGACAGGCAGCACAGTTCAGGACCGTGTTCGGGATGTCCTGGCTGATGCCGGCCCAGTAGACAGCTTGCTGGGCTCTGTGTCTGCACTTCTCAATGCCCAGATGTCCCTCATGAATCTGGCGCAATACCAAGCTCTGAAGACTGAGCGGAATGACAATACTGTCCAGCTTGAGGAGGATGCCATGAATCACCATCAGGTCATCCTTTACATTGTAAAATTGTGGACACTGCCCTTTCTGCCAGCCATTGATGGGGTTGTGGATGACGCGCTGCAAGAGGGGGTCTTTGGCTGTCTCATCACGGATGAGAACTACCTTCTCATCTGTCACTGGGAGAGTGCTCACACACAGCTGCACCTGCGATCCGATGTGCTGGATGATCTCCAGCGGCTTACTGGGCGAGGTGACGGAGCTGGACAATGCATCAGCGTTGATGAGCTCCTTGCCAGGTGTGTACACCAAGTTGAAGTCATACCTCTTAAGTTTAAGCAGGATTCTCTGCAACCGAGGCGTCATGTCGTTCAGGTCCTTGTGGATGATGTGGACCAGAGGCCTATGATCCGTCTCGACAGTGAATGTCGGCAGGCTGTAGACATAATCATGGAATTTGAGGATGCCGGTGAGAAGACCCAAGCACTCTTTCTCAATCTGTGCATACCTGGCTTCAGTGGGCGTCATCGCCCTTGATGCGTAGGCTATTGGTGCCCAGGATGATGTGTCATCTCGTTGAAGCAACACCGCACCGATGCCATCCTGACTCGCATCTGTGGATATTTTTGTCTCCCGGCGAGGCGATGGAGCGGGACAATGCATCAGCGTTGATGAGCTCCTTGCCAGGTGTGTACACGAAGTTGAAGTCATACCTCCTAAGTTTAAGCAGGATTCTCTGCAACCGAGGCGTCATGTCGTTCAGGCCGTTGTAGCCACCTGGGATGGCCACTTCCCGACTTAAAATGGAGAACTGCAAAGACTAAAGGGAAATTCAGCCAACACAGGCAAAGACTAGCAAGTGCAGAAATCATGTGTATTGAAACTTGCAAAAACCAGACAGCACAGAAACCAGCAGCCATCTGCATAGTAATGAGCAATTCCAAGGCACAATCGCAACACTTAAGGTGAACAACTCCAGTATTGGAGAAATCGATCCAAATGATCGGAATGCAGTCCAATCATTTGGAACCAGGTACGGTGTCTGCCCCGAAGGGCGGGAAGCCCCTGGGGACTATAAAGTAAAGCCCCCAAGTTCAAATCATCCTTCTTTGGCAGGGTCACTCAGCAACTTGAATCAACCCGTGAGAGTGACCTGTCTAAGCTGCCGCACCAACCAAGTAAGTCTCCAGTGAACGCTCGCTACGAGATAGGCGCTCCTAGCTACCAGTCCATACCAGCTTTTGAATCCTGCAGACTCAGGACCTGAATGAAAGACCATTTGTTCCCCAGACCTTGTGGGCCAATTCCGAAACCCTGTCTCTCTCTGTAGATGTTGGTCTGTGGAAAGAGGCGGGGTGTGAGTGCCTCATCCCTTTTATAGTGAGATCCCACCCCTGAGTGTCCTGACTGTTCATTGGTCGTGTCCTATTCTATGTGTTCATTAGCTGCATGTTTGCATATCATGACACCACCGTGCTGCCCTGTTAAATGATTGTTGAAGGGGACCCTCAGGTAACTCATATCTAGGGGGAGGCAGACTCTGTTTTGTGCTTGCAGAGAAATATTCTCAATTTAATTTATTTGACCGGAAGCCCTGAGCAATTGACTGACCCACTGCTCCAAACCTGTATTTTATTTTCCCCTATCTCCTTCCTTGAAATAATATACAAATTCATATGGATTGTCACTTACATCTTGGCTGCAGATAAGGAGTTGTGATCAGAGACAATGCATCTGCTAAGCACTAACATAAAAGGTCTGTGGGATTGTTAGATACATTACAGCATTTCTGGGATTTCCAAGATAACTGGGCTGATAAGGGGATGGTAGCACTCGCACTGGACAAGCATTAAGCAATGACTGTCTTTGACAGAAGAGCCTTACCACCAACACCCCCCCCACCCCTGCTTGTAATTCAATGACACTGCCATTGCTGAATTCCTCCACCATTAATGCCTAAATTTAGTTTATCCAATTTTTTTTTCCAATTAAGGGGCAATTATTTTGTATGGCCAATCCACCTAAACTGCACATCTTTGGGTTGTGGGGGTGAAACCCACGCAGACATGGAGAGAATGTGCAAATTCCACACAGGCAGTGAACCCAGGTTGCTAACCAGTGCTCCAATGTGCCACCCATAATGCCCTGGGAGTTGCCATTGACCCAGTAACACAATTGGATAAGTCACAAAAATGCCATAGTTACTAGTAGCCGACCAGCGACTGGGTGATCTACAGTGAGCTTCTCACACTCTGTATCTTTAGATTCTCTCCACCACCTAAATAGCACAAGTTTGCAATGTGATGAAATATCATTGCCTGGATGGGTGCAGCTGCAACAAGATTCAAGCAGGTTGATGCTATCCAGGATAAAGCAAACTGTTTGATCAGCACCTCAGCCACAGGTCTAAACATTCAACTGCCTTCATTGTGGTTGCATTGTATACCATATAGGATGACCTCTAGCACCTCACCAGCTTCTGCAGCACCTCACAAACCAGTGATAACCATCACCAAGAAGAACAAGGGTAGAAAATGCATGGGAACATAATCCGCTCCAATATCTCCTCAATAACACCATCCGACTTCAAAAAATGACTAATGTTTTACTGTTCCTTCAATGTTGCTGGTAAATAATTCTGGAGCTAGTTACCTAGTAGGAAGGCTTTCACCACATGGACTAAAGAAGCTCTAGATGGAGGCCCTCCACCACCTCAAGGGCCACTAAGGAAGGGAAATGAATGCTGTCTTTCCCAGTAATGTTCTTGCCTCATTTCTAGGTGGCTTTATCAATGTGAATTTTCCCATCTCCCTTGCAAGTCATTTAAAAAAAAAACATTTTATTAAAGCATTTGTAAATTTTTAACAACAATTTCAAGAGAAAAAACAACAAAGTAAATAACACCCCCCCATCCCCCCAACCAACAACCACACCCAGCCAACATGGCTTACGTACACAGTTCCCCAGTCCCCCTCCTCCACTTATTAATCCCGCCTCAACCATCCCTCCCTCCTCACCCCCCCCCCCCCCCCCCACCTTTTTGTATCTGCCGTCAGCTTAATTTTCCCCAAAGGAGTCGACAAACGGCTGCCACCTCCGTGTGAACCCTAACCTCTTAGGGCGAAATTGATCTTCTCAAGCCTGAGAAACCCGGCCATGTCTCTGACCCTTACCCTGATTTTGGGGACTCCGGGTCCCTCCACGCCAATAAGATCTGTCTCGGCTACCAGGGAGGTAGGTCAAAACATCAGCCTCTCTCACCCCCTGGACTCCCGGATCTTCCGACACACCAAAAACCGCCACCTCTGGGCTCGGAACCACCCGTACCTTCAATACCGTGGACATGACGTCGGCAAATCCTTGCCAGAAATCTTCTAAGCTTCGGACATGCCCAAAACATGTGGCCCTGATTCACGGGCCCTTCCGCTCACTACCCACACCTATCCTCCACCCCTTCAAAAAACCCGCTCATGCGGGCTACAGTCATATGTGCCCTGTGGACCACCTTGAGTTGTATCAGGCTAAGCCTGGCACGCGACAAGGACGCGTTAACCGTACTCAAAGCATCCTCCCACAATCCCGCCTCTAATTCCCTGCCCAACTCTTCCTCCCATTTTCGCTTTACCTCCCCTATTGGGGTTCCCTCCCATTCTATGAGTTCTTTATAAATTGCCGAGACCTTCCCCTCTCCCACTCCCGTTTTCAAAACCACCTTGTCCTGTATCCCCTGGGTGGTAGGAGCGGAAAGTCCCTCACCTGCAGATAGCGGAACCCATTCTCACCGACAGCTCAAGCTCCTCCTCCAAGTCCTCCAAGCACGGAAAGCTGCCGTCAACAAACAGGTCCCCAAACTGCTCGATCCCTGCTCATTGCCACCTCCGGAACCCCCATCCAGACCCCCCGGCACAAACTGGTGATTGCCACAAATTGGAGCCCATACCGATGCTCCCTCCACTCCCATGTGCTTCCGCCACTGTCCCCACACCCTCAAAGCCGCACCACCACTGTGGAGTACCGAGCCGGCGCGAACAGCAGAGGTGCTGTTACCAGTGCCCCAAAACTTTTGCCCCTACACGATGCCGCCTCCACCCGCTCCCACACGGACCCCTCCCCCACTACCCACATCCTGATCATTGCTATGTTTGCCGCCGAATAGTAGTTCATGAAATTCGGTCGGGCAAGTCCCCCCGCCCCCCCTCCCTTGGCCTCGCTCCAGCAGCACCTTCTTTACCCGCGGGGTTTTACCCGCCCATACAAACCCAGAGATCACCGCATTCACCCTCTTTAAAAAAAGCCTTCGGGACAAAAATAGGCAGGCACTGAACTACAAACAAAAATCTCGGGAGAGTCGTCATCTTTACCGCCTGCACCCTTCACACCAGTGACAATGGGAGTATATCCCACCTTCGATTGTCCTCCTTCATCTGCTCCACTAACCGAGCCAAATTCAGCTTGTGGAGCTGCTCCCACTCGCGCGCCACCTTGATTCCCAAATACCAGAAACTCCCTCCTACCACCTTGAACGGCACCCCTCCCCCCCTCCCCATATCCTCTCCTGCCCCCTCGCCTCAATCGCAAAGACCTCTCTTTTGCACATATTCAATTTATACCCCGAGAACCAGCCACATTCCCCTAGGATCCCCATAATCTCACCAATCCCCCCCCCCCCCCCCCCCAGCGGATCATAAATATATAAAAGTAGGTCGTCTGCATATAACGAGACCCTGTGCTTCCCCCCCCCCCCCCACCGGTAATCCCCCCGCACTATCCCCTGCCAGCCCTTGGACGCTCTCAGCTCCACCGCCAGTGGCTCTATGGCCAAGGCAAACAACAGTGGGGAGAATGAACATCCCTGCCTCGTCCCTCGGTGCAGCCTAAAATAATCCGAGCTCATCCGCACGCACGCCACCGGTGCCTGGTACAGCAGCCGGATCCAGTCCACAAAACCCTGCCCAAACTCAAACCGCCACAGGACCTCCCACAGGTACTCGCACTCCACCTGATCAAAGGCCTTCTCCACATCCATGGCCTCCCTTCCCTCGGAGGACATCATAATCACGTTTAGCAGCCTTCTGATGTTGGTCGTTAGCTGCCTCCCTTTCATAAATCCCGTCTGGTCCTTCCCAATCACCACTGGCACACAATCCTCTATTCTCGAGATCTAATTTGGCGTCTACATTTAGAAGGGAGATTGGCCTGTATGACCCGCATTTTTCCGGGTCTTTATCTCACTTCAGGATAAGAGAGATCGAGGCCTGTGACATCGTTGGGGGGAGTACCCCTCGCTCCCTAGCCTCATTAAGCACCCTTACCAGCAAGGGCCCCAGCACCCCTGAAAACCTTTTATAAAACACCACCGGGTACCCATCCGGCTCCAGGCCCTTGCCCGACTGTATAGCCTCCACCCCTTGCCTACTTGGAACAGCCCAATCGGGGCCCATGTGCTTTCCACCAGCTCTTCTTCCACCCTCGGAAACTCCAGTTCTTCCAAAAACTGCCTCATCCCTTCCACTCCAGCTGGGGGTTCCGACTCGTACAGTCTACTTTAAAATTCCCTAAACTCTCCGTTCACCCCCACTGCGTCCAAGATCGTGTTTCCCCCCCCTCTATCCTTCACTCACCCTATCTCCCTAGTCGCCTCCCGTTTCCTGGGCTGGTGTGCCAACATCCTACTGGCCTTCTCCCCATATTCACACACCGCCCACTCGCCTTTCTCAACTACCCCACCTCCCTCCCTGTCGATAAGAACCCAAACTCCATCTACAGCTTCTGCCACTCCTTCAACAACCCTGCCTCTGGGGCCTCCGAGCACCTCCTGTCTACCTGAAGAATCTCCTGAACTAGTCTATCCGTCTCCACCTGCTCAACCTTCTCCCTTTGTGCCCCTATCGAGATAAGCTCCCCTCTCACCACTACCTTCAACGTCTCCCATACCATGGTTGCCAAAACCTTCCCCGTATCGTTTATCTCCACATATCTCTGAATGGTCTCCCTCACCCACACACACACCTCCTCCTCCGCTAATAGGGCAACATCGAATCTCCAGTCCGGCACTGCCCCCCCTCCTGTCACCACTCAGTTTGGGGCATGATCCAACACTACTATCGCCGAGTACTCGGCATCCACCACCCCCGCCAACAGGGTCTTATCCATGATGAAAAAGGCAATCCGGGAGTACACTTTGTGTTCAGGGGGAAAAAAAGAAAACTCTTTTGATCTCGACTGCCTAAACCTCCCCGATCTACCCCTCCCATCTGTTCCATAAACCCCTTTAGTTCCTTTGCAGCCGCTGACACCCTCCCTGTCCTTGAACTCGACCGATCCAGCCTTGGATCTATAACCGTGTTAGGGGCTGGTTTAGCTAAAACAGCTGGGCTAAACAGCTGGCTTGTAATGCAGAACAAGACAAGCAGCGTGGGTTCAATTCCTGTACCAGCCTCCCCGAACAGGTGCCGGAATGTGGCGACTAGGGGCTTTTCAAGGTAACTTCATTGAAGCCTACTTGTGACAATAAGCGATTATTATTATTAAGTCCCCCCCCCATAATCAGTTGATGCAAGTCCAGGTCAGGGACCTTCCCCAATACCCGCCTCATAAACTCTACATCATCCCAGTTCGGTGCATAAATGTTCACCAGCACCACCGGCATTCCCTCCACTTCCCGCTCACCATAATGTATCTGCCCCCCCGAGTCCTCCACTATGCTTCCCACTTCAAACGCCATGCGCTTATTAATCAGAATCGCCACTCCCCTTGTCTTAGAATCTAGCGCCAAATGGAATGCCTGCCCTACCCACCACTTCCTCAGCTTAGTCTGATCCACCACCCTCAGGTGTGTCTCCTGTATCATTGTAAGAAGTCTTACAGCACCAGGTTAAAGTCCAACAGGTTTGTTTCGATGTCACTAGCTTTCGGAGCGCTGCTCCTTCCTCAGGTGAATGAAGAGGTATGTTCCAGAAACACATATATTGACAAATTCAAAGATGCCCGACAATGCTTGGAATGCGAGCATTAGCAGGTGATTAAATCTTTACAGATCCAGAGATGGGGTAACCCCAGGTTAAAGAGGTGTGAATTGTGTCAAGCCAGGACAGTTGGTAGGATTTTGCAGGCCAGATGGTGGGCCTTCAGAACAGTGACCACGACACCACACAACCCTGCCATGGCAATCTCTGCAAGACGTGCCAGATCATCGACATGGATACCACCATTACACGTGAGAACACCACCCACCAGGTACACGGTACATACTCGTGCGACTCGGCCAACGTTGTCTACCTCATACGCTGCAGGAAAGGATGTCCCGAAGCGTGGTACATTGGCGAGACCATGCAGACGCTGCGACAACGAATGAACGGACATCGCGCGACAATCACCAGGTAGGAATGTTCCCTTCCAGTCGGGGAACACTTCAGCAGTCAAGGGCATTCAGCCTCTGATCTCCGGGTAAGCGTTCTCCAAGGCGGCCTTCAGGCCGCGCAACAACGCAGAATCGCCGAGCAGAAGCTTATAGCCAAGTTCCGCACACATGAGTGCGGCCTCAACCGGGACCTGGGATTCATGTCGCATTACATTCATCCCCCACCATCTGGCCTGCGAAATCCTACCAACTGTCCTGGCTTGACACAATTCACACCTCTTTAACCTGGGGTTACCCCATCTCTGGATCTGTAAAGGTTTAATCACCTGCCAATGGTCACATTCCAAGCATTGTCTGGCATCTTTGATTCTGTCTATATATATATGTTTCTGGAACATACCTCTTCATTCACCTGAGGAAGGAGCAGCGCTCCGAAAGCTCGTGACATCGAAACAAACCTGTTGGACTTTAACCTGGTGTTGTAAGACTTCTTACTGTGCTCACCCCAGTCCAACTCCGGCATCTCCCCATCCTGTATCATTGCCACATCCACCTTTAAGCTTTTAAGATGCACGAACATGTGGGCCCTCTTCACTGGCCCATTCAGCCCTCTCAGATTAGAACATAGAACATACAGTGCAGAAGGAGGCCATTCAGCCCATCGAGTATGCACCGACCCCACTTTAGCCCTCATTTCCAGCCTATCCCCGTAACCCAATCCTCCTAACCTTTCTGATCATTAAGGGCAATTTATCATGGCCAATCCACCTAACCTGCACGTCTTTGGACTGTGGGAGGAAACCGGAGCACCCGGAGGAAACCCACGCAGACACGGGGAGAACGTGCAGACTCCGCATAGACAGTGACCCAACCGGGAATCGAACCTGGGACCCTGGTGCTGTGAAGCCACAGTGCTATCCCCTTGTGCTGCTCATTCCATGTGATCAGCCTTGTTGGAGGGCACCCCGCCCTCCCCTCCCCCTGCCGATCAACCATAGCCTTTCCTAGGCCAGCCCCCAGCCCGTGTCTCACGCCTCTTCAAGCACCCACCATTATCGAACCCTGCCCTGTCGCCTTTCGTCAGTCCCTTCCCTGTCAGCAGACTTCAACCCCCATTAACCAGCTTATCACCTACTTGCCCCCCACTGCGCTTTCGTGCGCTATCTTGCCAGATAGCCTGGTAGTCCCTGTCCATGGCGCCAAGCATCCTACTCCCCATTGATTCCACTAACCGCCCCCCCCCCCCGCTCGACCATCCTCACTGTACAAACTTTACAATCCCCGACAAACAAAAAGAAAAAGCAACCCACAATCTCCCATCAAGAACAATACAAGCCCAGAAACAGAACAAAGCAATGGCCCCAAACATAGTGCAAAAGTGGTTCATACAAACCAGAAGAAAACCAAAATACAAAATATAAATACTTCCTCCAGAGTTCATTGTCTGCCTTATCCTGCCAGTCCATTGTCTCTGATAAAGTTCATGGCATCTTCTGATGATCCAAAGTAGCGTTCTTGGCTCTCATACGTTACCCACAGACATACCGAATTTCACCTCCTTCTTAAAGAGCGCCGACTTAACTTTGTTGAAGCTCACCCACCTTTTGGCCAGCTCCACACCCAGGCCCTGGTAGACAGGCAGCTCGCTGCCTTCCCATGTACAGCGCCTCGTCTGGCCCACCTCAAAAACTGTTCCTTATCCAGGAACCGGTACATTCGGCGGCTCGTTTCTCTGCGGCTTCCGCATAAGCACCCTGTGCGCCCGGTCCACCTCCGGCCCGAGCAAACGCACCTTCATTCAGCAGCTTCTCGAATATTCGTGCTACATTTGCACCGGGGTCCGCCCCCTCACTGCCCTCCGGCAGGCCCACGATCCTCAAATTCTGCCTGCGTGACCTATTCTGCAGGTCCTCCACTTTGTCCTGCAGCCTCTTCTCATGATCTCTCACCAACCCCATCTCCGAAGCCATCGAAGCGAGCTGCTCATCGTGCTCTCCCACCGCCTCCTCAATCTTCCGAATTGCCTGGCCCTGGGCCTCTAACCTCATTTCCATGCGGTCGATCCTCACCTTTATAGGATCCACCACCCTGGCCAGGTCTTCCATGTTCGCCCTCGGTTCCTTATATAGTAGCTTTACCCAGTCCACAAATCGTGATCCAATCCCAAACCGCTCCAGAACTGCCATCAAGTACCCCCATTGTACCCGGTCAAATGCTTTCTCGGCGTCCAGTGCCACAACCACCTCTGTTTCCTTTCTCTCCGCCGGTGCCATAACCACGTTCAATACCCTCCTAATGTTCAGGGTAAGAACTGATGAAAGAGCTGCCTCCCTCTCACAAACCCTGTCTGATCACCTTCGGGAGGCAGTCCTCCTGCCTACCTGCCAGTATCTTTGCCAATATCTTTCCGTCCACGTTTAAAAGTGATATGGGCCGATACGACCCACACTCCGTCGGACCGTTATCTTTTTTAAGCAAAAGCAAAATCGATGCCTGCCCCAAAGTTTGTGGCAATACCCCCTTCCCTATCCCCTCCTCAAACATCCCCACCATCAGGGGTGCCAGCTTATCATTGAATTTTTTATAATATTCCACCAGAAACCCATCCGGCCCTGCCATCTTCCCCGACTGCATCCTCCCAATCGCATCCTTTATCTCCTGCTCCACTATCGCTCTTTCTAATGTAGCCCTGCCTCCCTCCCCCTAACCTCGGGTACTCCAACCCATCTAGAAATTCCTGCATCTCCCGGTTCCCCCTAGGGGACCTTTACAACCTCTCATAGAATTCCTCAAAGACCTTGTTAATCTGATCTGGAGCCACCACCAACTTCCCTATCCTGTCCCGCACCTGAACAATTTCCCTTGTCGCCGTCTCCCTCCGAAGCTGACCCGCTAACCTACACCCTGCCAACTTACATCCCGCCTTCTGTCCATGCTGGTAAACTGCACCCTTTGCTTGCCTCAATTGGCACAATGCCTTCCTGGTAGATTGTCGGTCAAAGCTTGCCTGTAGTACCTTCCTCTTTTCCAACTTCGCTGGGTCCCCAACTTCTGCATAACTCCTATCTACCTCCAGCATCTCATCTATTACCCTCTTGATGCTCCGACCTCTCCTCTTTGTCCACCCAAGCCTCCCCCACCCCCCGCTATCAGTTCGTGTGAGTCCAAGTTGGGCATGGCCCCACACACCGTCCAAATTGGGACCATATATACTTCCCAGTGCCACTAGCCTCCCCTCCAATGCCCCTGTCACAATCACATATCTACCCCCCTGATTTTCAACCATCTTTTCCATCTGGAACCGTACCCTTTTGCTGACCATTACCGCTACCCCTCAAGCCCTTCCGTCAAATCCAGAATAAAACACCTGGTATAACCCAGGCCTTTTTAAGTCTCACCTGATCCTTCACCCTCAAGTGAGTCTCCTGCAGCATTGCTACATCGGTCCTCAAACTTTTAATATGCGCAAGCACCCTTGACCTCTTGATTGATTGGACCTCCCAACCCCCTCACGTTCCATGTGACTATCCTAAGTGGAGGTCTCTCACCCCCCCCTTCTTATCCACCATCATAATACCACCGTCCCCTGCCCCATGAGCCTGACCCGCCCCTATCCATTATTAACATTGAACCCCCCCTCCTCCCTCCCCTCCCAGAATCCCCCCTGCACTTCCTCTTGAAAAAACCTCACCCGGTATCGATCCCTTCCCCCCCCTTGCTCACTGAGGCAGAGTTTAAGAGCAAGGACGTTATGCTGGAACTATAGAATTTGTTGGTTAGGCCAGAGCTAGAGTATTGTGTGCAGTTCTGAAATCCATATTATAGGCGGGATGTGATAGCATTGGAAAGGGTGCTGAGGAAATTTACCAGGACATTGCCTGGAATGGAGAGTTTGAGTTATGAAGAGAGATTGGATAGACTAGAGGTGTGGTGGTATGTATTAGGGGTAATACGGTACACCACGTGCCGACAGGCTATTGGTGGAGGGATGCCAGGTCCTGATAGGATCTGCCACCTACTGGACTCCACCCAGAAATGCTGGTATAAGAACCCAGTTTTTCCCTCCATTTCCCTCAGCAGTTGCATTCTGTAACCACGCTGCTGGGGATAAAGTTCTGCTTAATAAAGCCTTCAATTGACATTACCTCAACCTGCCTCGCGTCATATTGACGGTGCTACAAGAGGAAACTGAAGGGAGACACGATGAGATGTATAAAATTATGAGTGGCATAGATAGAGTAGACAGGAAGAAACGCTCTCCCTAACATACCTCCTTTGCAGGGACCCTGTGAACTTTTCATGTCCCCAGTTTCTATCCTCGCAGATTTATATTGATGTTGGTCACTAAACTTTGCTTTATGAACCAATTCAAAATCATCAGCTATTTCTGTGATCTTTCCAGCCGTTTTATCTCTCTGCTTTTCCACATGAGTTCTCACTACTGCGGGAAATTAACCTTTAAATTCCTCCAAAATGATTATTTCCCGATGCACCTTGTAATGATATGTAGACAGACATGTAATTAAAGAGTTAATCACAACACTTGGCTATGGCACTAGCACTAGAGGGCATTACAAGATCCAGCATATATACTAGCACCCAAAGGATCTTGCTCTCTTTCCACACAGTAGCTAAACAGCAGTAGTAGCGTATAGTTAGATCACAGCCTAGACACCACGTGTCGTTCAGATACAGTTTATTTAGTTATATCTCATTACTTTATTCTAGAGTTAGTTCAGTAGAGTGTCGAACTCATTTATTAGTTTTATCGTTACTTAATAAATTTGTTTACTTTACATCGAAGACTCGTGTATTCTCCAAGATCATCTGCAACCAGTAACGACAGATATTACTTTAACCAAGTAAACAACATGCTACCAGTAGTAATATAATACAACACAGCTCATACATTTGGTTTATTTTTAGTGCCCTTGTCCACTTGTCGAAGTTAGCTTCTTTAATTCTTTCGAATTCTATATAGGTCTGACCTAGTTCTTTTAGATTTCTAAACTTCTGTCTATAGGCTTCTGGTACTAGTTTGTAGGCACTAGTCAGCCAAGTTGCCCCTCATAGCTTCATAATTTTCTTTGTTCAAATTTAACACCCCAACATCCGATTGAACTACCTCATTTTCAAACATAATGTAAAATTCTATCATATTTTGGTTACTCATCCTTAAGGCCTCGTTATAATAAAGTAGCCCTTTTTCTTCACATAACCCTAGATCTAAAGCAGCCTGTTCTCTAGTTGGTTCCTCAACACACTGCTCTAGGAAACCATCCCAAACATACTCTTGAAACGTGACTTCCACAGTATTGGGGGTGAGATTGGGAAAACAAGGAAATGGCAGAGGCTTTGAACATGTATTTTCTATCCATCTTCACAGTAGAAGACACAGCAGAAACACAAATAAAATCCCATGAATAGTTGAAAATCAAGAAGCAAAAGGGAGAGCATTAAAATAAGCATTATCATAAAGAAAAATGTAATGGGAAAACTATCGAAACTGACAAGTGCCCTGATGGCCTGCATCCTGGGATCTTTCAAAAAAATTATTATGGAGATAGGGGATGCATTGGTTGCAATCTTCCAAAATTCCCAGATTCTGGCAAGGTCCAAGCAGATTGGAAAACTGATAGTGTTATAGGAACATAGGAATTAGGAACAGAAGTAGGCAATTCAACCCTTCGAGCCTGCTCCCCCATTCAATCAGATCATGGCTGGTCTCTTCCTGGTCTGAGATCCACCTCCCTATCTGTTCCCATATCCCTTCAACCCGTTTTTAAAATCAAAAATATATCTATCTCCTTCTTGAAACCATTTAATGACTCGAGTTCCACAAATTCATCACCCTCTGCAAGAAATAGTTCCTCCTTATCTCAGTTCTAAATCTACCATCTCTCAACCTATATCTGTGACCTCTCATTGTAGATTGCTCTATAAAGGTAACATTTGGTCTACATTTACTTTATCAATCCCTCTTAGTAGTTTATATACCTCGGTCAGATCCCTTCTCATCCTTCTAAACTCTAGCGAGTATAAATCCAATCTGTTTAACCTCTCTTCATATGTCATAATGCCTCCTGAGAATAAAGAAGACAAAACAGGAAATTATAGGCCAGATAGCTAATGTTGTCATTGGTAAAATGCTACATTCCATTATTAAAGAGGCAACAGCAGGACATCTAAAATGTAGAATAATATCAGGCAGAGTTAACATGGTTCTGGGAAAATGAAATCCTGTTTCACAAATTTATTTGAATTCTTTTATTTTAAATTTTTATACATTTAGAGTACCCAATTCATTTTTCCAATTAAGGGGCAATTTAGCGTGTTCAATCCACCTAGCCTGCACATCTTTGTGTTGTGGGGGTGAAACCCACGCAAACACGGGGAGAATGTGCAAACTCCACACGGACAGTGACCCAGAGCCGGGATCGAAACAGGGACTTGGGTGCAGGGGGACTGCAGTGCTATCCGCTGCGCCACCCTGCTGGCCTTTATTTGAATTCTTTGAGGAAAGAACAAGCAGGATGAATGTAGTGGATTTCAATTTTCAAAAGGCATAAGATTACGACACAAGAGAAGAGCGTTTTGTGTTTGGGGTGAAATATTAACATATGGATGGAGGACTGGCTAGCTAATAGGAAATAAAGTTGGGAGAATGGGTCATTTTCACCATGTCAATCTATAGCTAGTGGAGTTCCACACCAGTGCTGGGGTCCGCGACTATTTATGATCTGTATTAATTATTTGGATGAAGTGCCCAACTGTATTGGAGCCAAATGTGCTGATGATACAAAGATAGGTAGAGAAGGAAGTTGTGAGGTGAATGCAAAGAGTGTGCAAAGGGATACAGAAAGGTCAAATGAGTGGTCAAAAATTTGACAGATTGAGTATAATGTGGGATAATGTGAGGTTGTCTACTTTGGCAGGAAGAATAGAAAATCAGAATATTTTTTAAATGGAGAGATAATATAGAATGCTGCATTGCAGAAGTACCTGGGTGCCCTTGGACACAAATCAAAGAATGTTAGCATGTAAGTGCAACAAGTAATTAGGAAGGCCAATGTGTAATGTTGGTATTTATTGCACGCGGGATGGAGTATAAAAGTAGGGATAGTAGCTACAACTGTTCAGGGCTATGATGGGACCATGTCAAGAATACTGTATACCGTTTTGGTCACCTTACTTCAGGAAGGATATACTTGCATTGGAGGCAGAAAAGGCTCACAAGACTAATTTCTGGGATGAAGGGTTTGCCTCATGAGGAAAGATTGAGCAGGTTGGATCTATATTCATTGGAATTTAGAAGAATGAGAGGTGACTTTATTGAAATCTGGGGCGGGGTTCTCCGACCCCCCGCCGGGTCGGAGAATCGCCGGGGGCTGGCGTGAATCCCGCCCCCGCCGGTTGCTGAATTCTCCGGCACCGGATATTCGGCGGGGGTGGGAATCGCGCCGCGCCGGTTGGCGGGCCCCCCCCCCCCGGCGATTCTCCGGCCCGCGATGGGCCGAATTCCCGCTGCTGGAATGCCTGTCCCGCCGGCGAGAATCAAATCACCCCTCTTACCGGCGGGACAAGGCGGCGTGGGCAGGCTCCAGGGTCCTGGGGGGGGGGGGGCGTGGGGCGATCTGGCCCCGGGGGGTGCCCCCACGGTGGCCTGGCCCGCGATCGGGGCCCACCGATCCGCGGGCGGGCCTGTGCCGTGGGGGCACTCTTTTCCTTCCGCCTTCGCCATGGTCTCCACTATGGCGGAGGCGGAAGAGACCCCCTCCACTGCTCATGCGCGGGGATGCCGTGAGCGGCCCCTGACGCTCCCGCGCATGACCGCACGGCAAAGTCAGTTTCGCGCCAGCTGGCGGGGCACCAAAGGCCTTTCCCGCCAGCTGGCGGGGCGGAAATCAGTCCGGCGCGGGCCTAGCCCCTCAAGGTTAGGGCTCGGCCCCTCAAGATGCGGAGGATTCCGCATCTTTGGGGCGGCGCAGTGCCGGACTGATTCGCGCCGTTTTTGGCGCCGGTCGGCGGACATCGTGCCGATTGCGGAGAATCCGGCCCATGATTCTGAAAGGACATGACGGTGGATGCTGAGAGTGTTTTTCCTTTCATTGCAGAATCAAAAACTAGGGAACACAGTTTCAAAATAAGTGACCTATTTAAGATTGAGCTGAAGAAAATTTTATTTTTCCAAAGGGTTGTTATTGTTGGGAATTCTCTTTCCCAGTGAACGGTGGGAGCCTGGGTATTCCAAAACCAATTGGGTGAGTCTGCCTGTGGCAGCCACTGTTTCAATAACTTGTACTTTGCATTTTTAATGTCTCTTCCTTAGACAGTTAGATGTTTTGATGGGTGTCTGGGTTATAGGAAATGCCTCTCTCTTCACATTCCCCGGAGGGTGAGTTGTGTCTCTACTTCACCTTGGAATGTAGCCTTGCATTATTAAGCAGTTTGTTCTGTATCAGTTCAAATTGCAAAATTTCCAGTCAGTTGAAAATTGAAAAATAATGAGGCACAGCCTCATGACAACAATTACACCAGCTAGTCATTAATAGCTTAATTGTGAACACAGAGTGAGAGACCTATTTGAAGGAGAACAGGTCAGAGGAAGTCCTGCTGTTGAAGTACTGGCCTGTTTTTGTGTTTAGCCAACAGAATAATCATTGAGAAGCTTTTCAGTAGAGCCCAGGAGACAAATATTTTATCAAAGTGAACTGGCATCTTTGCAGAGCATGATACCAGTTACCATTGATTGCTATAACAGTTGGTATTTTTACATATCTGTTGGCAGTTTCATTTATTATTAAAGACACATTATCATGATGATAAACATTGTATGATGCCTCCTCATTTCTCCTTAAGACTTGGTATTAACGTTTTCCCCTTGTGTCGCTAAAGTGGACTTAGAAACATAAACATGAGAACTTAGTAACTCAGTACAAACCAGTAGTGAATGGTGGTGGACAATTAAACAGTTAGGTGCAGGAGAAGGCTTCACAAACATCCCCATCCTCAATGATGGTGGAACCTAGCATGTCGGTGCAAAGGACGAGGTTGAACCGTCAATCTTCAGTCAGAAGATCTGAGTGAATGGTCCATCTCAACCTCTTCCAGAGGTCTGCCACCAATTCGATTCACTCCACATTGATATCAAAAATAAGACCATAAGACATAGAGCACAATTAGGCCATCCGGCCCATCATATCTGCTCTGCCATTCAATCATGGCTTTAAAAAAATAAATTTAGAGTACTCAATTCATTTTTTCCAATTAAGGGGCAATTTTAGCATGTTCAATCCACCTACCTTGCACATCTTTGAGTTGTGGGGGTGAAACCCACGCAAACACGGGGAGACTGTGCAAACTCCACACGGACAGTGACCCAGAGCCGGGATCGAACCTGGGACCTCGGTGCCGTGAGACTGCAATGCTACCACTGCGCCACCGTGCTGCCAAATCATGGCTGATATATTTCTCATCGCCATTCTCCTGCCTTAACCCCTTATTACTCAAAAATGTATCTATCTCTGTCTTAAAGACACTCAGTGATTTGGCAGGTGAAAGCACAAAATGCAGCAAAGGCTATGGGCCAGACAACAACCTGGCAGCTGTACTGAAGACTGGTGCTCCAGAACTAGCCTCGCCCCCGAGCCTGGGTGAACCAACAATGCAAAGAACATTAATCCAACAATGTGGAAAATTGCCCAGGTAGGTCCAGTCCACAAAAAAAACAATCTAATGTGACCACTTATCATCCCTTCAGTCTACTCTCAATCATCAGCAAAGTGATGGAAGATGTCATCGACAGTGCTATCACGTGGCACTTAATACCACAATAACTTTCTCAATAATGTTCAGCTTCGGTTCTGCCAGGGTTACTCTGAGCCTGACCTTATTACAGCCTTGGTCCAAACATGGACTAAAGAACTGAATTCAAGAGGTAAGGTGAGAGTGACTGGCCTTGGTATCGCAGTATTTGATCATGTGTGGCGTCTGGGAGAAACAGAGTTTCAGGTCAGTCAACTTTCATCAGGCAGCAGATGCATCAAAACACATCACCTTCAAGCCCCACCCCCCGACTTGGAATTATATCACTGTATCTGGGTCAAAAAACCTGCAGATCCCATCCGAACAGCGCTGTGGGTGTCCTTATACTGTAATGGTGGGTACCCCCACCTGCTCAAGGGCAATCAGGGATGGGCAGCAACTGCTGGTCTTACATCCAGAAAGGAATGAAAAGAATTGACCAATCAGCTCTTCAAGCCTGTTAAGACCATAAGACATAGAGGCAGAATTAGGCTATGCGCCCCATCGAGTCTGCTCCGCCATTCAATCATGGCTGATATTTTTCTCATCCCCATTCTCCTGACTTCACCCTATAACCCCTGATCCCCTTATTGAGCAAAAACCTATCTATCTCTGTCTTAAAGACACTCAGTGATTTGGCCTCCACAGCCTTCGGGCAAAGAGTTCCACAGATTCACCAGCCTCTGGCTGAAGAAAGTCCTCCTCATCTCTGTTTTAAAGGATCATCCCTTTAGTCTGAGATGGTGTCCTCTGGTTCTAGTTTTTCCTACAAGTGGAAACATCCTCTCCACGTCCACTCTATCCAGGCCCCGCAGTATCCTGTAAGTTTCAATAAGATCCCCCCACATCCTTCTAAACTCCAACAAGTACCGACCCAGAGTCCTCAAACGTTCCTCATACGACAAGTTCTTAATTCCAAGGATCATTCTTGTGAACCTCCTCTTTCCAAGGCCAGCGCATCCTTCCTTAGATACGGGGCCCAAGACTGCTCACAACACTCCAAATGGGATCTGCTCAGAGCCTTATACAGCCTCTGAAGTACATCACTGGTCTTGTATTCTAGCCCTCTCGACATGAATACTAACATTGCATTTGCCTTCCTAACTGCCGACTGAACCCGCACATTAACCTTAAGAGAATCGTGAACAAGGACTCCCAAGTCCCTTTGTGCTTCTGATTTCCTAAGCATCTTCCCATTTGGAAAATATTCTATGCCTCCATTTCTCCTTCCAAAGTGCATAACCTCACACTTTCCCACATTGTATTCCATCTGCCACTTCTTTGCCCACTCTCCTAGCCTGTCCAAGCCCTTCTGCAACCCGTCCGCTTCCTCATCTAATAATAATAATAATTGCTTATTGTCACAAGTAGGCTTCAATGAAGTTACTGTGAAAAGTCCCTAGTCGCCACATTCCGGCGCCTGTTCGGGGAGGCCGGTACGGGAATTGAACCGTGCTGCTGGCATTGTTCTGCATTGTAAGCCAGCTATTTAGCCCACTGTGCTAAACCAGCCCCTTATATATAGAGTTGAAGAATCACAAAGGTAAAAAGACCCTGATGGGAGTTATGTACAGGTCCCCGAGCAGTAGTCAGGATGTTGGGCAGAAATTAAATCAGGAGAGAGAAAAGGCATGTGACAAAGGCAATATTACAATAATTATGGGGACTTCAATATGCAGGTGGACTGGGAAAATCAAGTTGGTAGTGGATCCCAACAAAAGGAACACTGAAGGATCACGTGGCGAGCGTGGAACGAGATGAAGGGCGCGTCGATTGTGACGCAGAATGGAACCATCCGATAGACGAACTAGGAACGAGCGGGGGGCCACCTGCCGAAGAACAACAGCGGTTGCAGACCAGCCACCATCCGGAAGATGGATGCGGACGTTGTCACCTGGAGCCAGAGCAGGGAGATCAGCTGCACAGGAGTCATGAGCCGCCTTGTGCTGTGCACGAGACAGCTGCATCCGGCGAAGGACCGGAACGTGCTCGAGGCCTGGGACATGGATGGACGGCACCATCGTCCTCAGGGTACAACCCATGAGTAACTGGGCTGGCGACAGACCAGTGGACAGTGGGGCAGAGTGATAGGCCAGCAAGGCAAGATAGAAATCAGACCCAGCATCAGCAGCCTTGCATCGGAGCCGTTTGACTATATGTACTCCCTTCTCCGCTTTGCTGTTGGATTGGGGGTACAGGGGACTGGATGTCACATGGGCAAAATTGTACCGCCTGACAAAGTTGGACCATTCCTGGCTGGCGAAGCAGGGGCCATTGTCCGACATAACTGTGAGTGGGATGCCGTGTCGAGCAAAGGTGTCCTTTCAGGCACGAATGACTGCAGACGAGGTGAGGTCGTGCAACCGTATCACCTCTGGGTAACTCGAAAAGTAGTCCACGATCAGGACTTAGTCTCTACCCAGCGCGTGGAACAGGTTGATGCCCACCTTGGTCCATGATGATGTGACCAACTCATGGGGCTGCAGGGTCTCAGGTGGTTGGGCCGGCTGGAAGCGCTGACAAGTGGGGCAGTTGAGCACTGTGTTGGCTATGTCCTCATTAATGCCGGGCCAGTACATTGCCTCTCGGGCCCGTCGGTGGCTCTTTTCCACGCCAAGGTGGCCCTCATGTAGTTCCAGGACAAGCTGGCGCATGCTATGCGGGATGACAATGCGGTCCAGTTTTAGAAGAACCCCGTCTACTACCGCCAGATCATCTCTGACATTATAGAACTGAGGGCATTGGCCCTTGAGCCACCCATCCGTTAGGTGGCGCATGACACGCTGTAGCAAGGGGTCAGCCGCCAGCTTGCGGCGAATTTGGACGAGGCGTTCATCCGAGGCAGGTAGATTGGAGGCCGCGAATGCCACATGGGCGTAAACCTGGCAGACAAATCCCGCTGGGTCACATGGCGTGTTGACTGCCCTGGAGAGAGCGTCAGCAATGATGAGGTCTTTGCCTGGGGTGTATACCAGCTGGAAGTAATAGCGCCGGAGCTTGAGAAGAATATGCTGGAGGCGAGGCGTCATGTCGTTCAAGTCTTTCTGTATTATATTAACCAGCGGGCGATGGTCAGTCTCGACGGTGAAATGAGGAAGTCCATAGAAATAATCGTGAAACTTAACCACACCGGTTAGAAGGCCCAGGCACTCCTTTTCGATCTGTGCGTAGCGCTGCTCCGAGGGGGTCATCGCACGTGACGCATATGCAACGGGGGCCCATGATGAGGCCTCATCACGTTGAAGGAGCACTGCCCCAATGCCGGATTGACTGGCATTGGTCGAAATTTTGGTCTCCTTTGCTGGATCAAAGAAGGCTAAGACCGGGGCCGTGGTGAGTTTTGCCTTGAGTTCTCTCCATTTGCGCTCGTGGGCAGGGAGCCATTGGAAGTCTGTCGTCTTCCTGACCAGGTTCCTGAGAGCCGTGGTATGAGAGGCGAGGTTAGGGATACATTTCCCTAAAAAATTGACCATGCCCAGAAATCGGAGGACCGCCTTCTTGTCCTCTGGTGTTTTCATAGCTGTGATGGCAGCTACCTTGTCCGCATCCGGCTGCGCACCCAATTGGGAGATGTGGTCCCCGAGGAACTTGAGTTCTGTCTGACCAAAAGAGCATTTGGCCCTGTTGAGGCGGAGGCCATGCTCATGTGTACGTCTGAATACGCGCTGGAGGCGACTAACATGCTCCTGCGGGGTGGTGGACCAAATGATTATGTCATCGACATAGACGCGAACACCTTCAATGCCTTCCATCATTTGTTCCATAATCCTTTGGAACACTTCTGATGCAGATATGATCCCGAACGGCATCCTTTTGTAATAATATCTGCCAAAGGGGTTTTAAATGTGCAAAGTTTCCTGCTGGATTTATCGAGCTGGATTTGCCAGAATCCTTTTGAGGCATCGAGTTTGGTGAAGAGCTTGGCGCGAGACATCTCACATGTGAGCTCTTCGCGCTTGGGATTTGGATAATGCTCCCTCATGATATTGCGATTTAGATCCTTGGGATCAATGCAAATTCTCAATTCGCCGGAAGACTTTTTTACACATACCATGGAACTGACCCAGTCGGTCGGTTCCGTGACTTTGGAAATCACTCCTTGGTTCTGGAGGTCCTGCAGCTGCTGCTTGAGGCGGTCCTTAAGGAGTGCTGGGACCCTGCGAGGTGCGTGCACCACAGGCGTGACATTCGGTTTTAATAAAATCCTGTAGGTGTACGGGAGCGTGCCAATGGCCTCAAAGACATCGTGGTGCTGGTTGATAATGGCGTCGCGTTGCGCCCTGAAGTCGGTGTCCTGAAAGGCAGACGCGTCAGCAGGAGAGAGAGAGTGAACTCTCTGAACTAGGTTTAACAGCTTGCATGCCTGCGCGCCAAGCAGGGAGGCTTTCGAGGAGCCCACGATTTCAAACGGAAGGATGGCTTTGCGTGAACTGTGCGTCACTTCAAGTTGGCACGAGTCGCTGGCAGCAATGGCATTGCCATTATAATCTAATAGCTGGCAGGTTGATGGGAGGATGGCTGGTTTGACACAAAGGCTTTGGAGGTCAGACCACGCAATGAGATTGACGGAGGCACCAGTGTCCAGGCGGAATCGTATTTGGGACTGGTTGACCATCAGGGTGGCACACCACTCATCGTCTGGATCGATGCTGTATACCAGTAGAGGCTGGATTCTTTGCTCCGGGGCACTCTGTTTTTTGTAACGATACCGACTCGAAAAGACGCCTTCGGGTCCTTGGTGTCAATATCGGGTAGCAGGTCCGCATCGGACTCAATGACCGTGGGTTGAATGGCCCGGACATTCCTGCGAGGCTGGCTGGAGCGATATGAGTTGGCAGGCTGAGCTGATCTGCATAAGGCAGCATAGTCGCCAAGTTTGCCACATCTCAGGCATCATCGGGATTTGGCAGGGCATTGCCGTTTTAAGTGGGCGGAGCCACAGTTGCCGCACGTTGTAGCGCCAGTACGTTCGCTGCGTCACCGCGCATGCACGGTGCGGTCGTATGTGGTGCACGCCTGCGCAGTACGTTCGTCGACGTCGCCGTCCCCTCGTTCGGTGTGCACAAGCGCGGGAGTCCGCGAAAAGCGCGCAAAATGGCCGCCCTCATCCAGGCTGAGGCCCTGGAGTTGCTCGATTGCTTGGACCCTTTCTGCCTCGTGGGGACCTTGCCGCGCCGTTTCAGCCGCTTGGATGTGGGAATACCGACTAGTGGCGTGTCCGTGTAGCACGCAGGTCTCGATGGCGGTCGCTAGGGTGAGCTGCTTTACCTTGAGGAGCCGCTGGTGTACGGGGTCCGACTGAACACCAAAAACGATCTGGTCGCGTATCATGGAGTCGGAGGTGGGCCCGTAATTACAGGACTGCGCAAGGATGCGGAGGTGGGTGAGAAAGGACTGGAAAGGTTCATCCTTACCCTGCAAACACTGTTGGAATACATAGCGCTCCAAACTTTCATTCACCTCGATGTTGCAGTGAGTGTCAAACATGAGGAGGACCGTCTTGAATTTTGATTGATCTTCATCACCAGCAAAGGTGAGAGAATTGAAAATGTGGATGGCATGGTCCCCGGCCGTGGATAGGAAGAGAGCGATCTTCCTGGTGTCTGAGGCATCTTCCCGGTCTGTGGCTTCAAGGTAGAGCTGGAAGCGTTGTTTCAATATCTTCCAGTTGGCCCCTAGGTTACTGGTGATGCGGAGCGGCAGCGGCAGGCGGACGCTGTCCATTTTGCAGGATGACTGTATGCTTCGCACCTCTGTCACAGGGTTCTCTACTGCGCTCCCAGCCTACTTCTATGAATATCAGAAAGGGGTGGGATCCTGACCCCATGTCATAGAGTCCTAGAATCCCTACAGTGCAGAAGAAGGCCATTCAGCCCATCGGGTCTGCATTGACCCTCTGAAAGAACACCCTACCTAAGCCCACTCCCCTGTCTTATTCCCGTAACTCGACCTAACCTTTTTCGACATGCAAGGGGCAATTTAACTGGGCCAATCCACCTAATCTGCACATCTTTGCACTGTGGGAGGAAACCGATGCACCCGGAGGAAGCCCACGCAGACCCCTGGAGAAAGTGCAAACTCCACAAAGTCACACAAGGCCGGAATTGAACCTGGGCCCTGATGCTGTGTGGCAGCAGTGCTAACCGATGCTAACCATCATTTTCTGCAAATTATCTGCCTCCACCAGCTTGGAAAAATCCCACCCATTATCTCCACAACCGCACAAAATCTCTGAGCTCTCTGTCTTCTGATAGATCTTATAATCATAGTGAGCTTTGTGTCCTGTTGAGCACTTGTTTTGGTGAGTAACCAGCCATTTATGTTAATTCAGGTGCTAAAGGTTTGCAGCAATCTGTTCATTCCTGCTTCCCAAATGATGAGTTCTGAATCTGAGACAGATCTCACGCTTGCCTTCCTCTATTTTACTCATAGAGAAAGCCCAGGCTAAAATATTTTGCTTTAACTGCCTCTGGCAGCTTAATAGAATGGACATTTCTTTTCCTCGCAGCATATGCTCTATATTGATTTTATTTCTGTATGGATTGCCAAATAATTCTCTGGAAATTAGTTCACAATGAGGTTCGGGTCAAGAGTTGTAAATGGCACAATCTAATTTTTCTCAACATACAAAAGCTATTGTTCTTAACATACAAAAGCCATTGTTTTGAAAATAAAAAATAAAGAGCTTGCATTTAAAAAGCACCTTTCATAACCTCAGCGTGTTACCAAAGCGCTTTACAGTGAATGAAGTGCTCTTATAGTGTAGTCATTGTTGTAATGTAGGAAACGTGACAGCCAATTTAAACCATGTGATAATAACCAGATCAAATTTTTTAGTGATGTTGGCTGAGGAATAAAAATATTGGCCAGAGCTTCTTTGTTCATCTAAATAAAGGCATGGGATCTCATTCATCTACCTGCAGAATGAACAGGTCTTGGTTTAATGTCACACCCTGTATTGTGCTTCAGTGTAGCCCTGGATTTTGTGCTCAAAGGAAACAGTGTCAATAGCATTAATTTATTCTGTGGCTTTAATGCAGTAAAATGTCTCAAGGCACCTCACCTCGGACAAAACTTAACAAAATGTCAGGAAATTTGACCAAAATCTGGATCAAAGAGCAAACTGTAAACTTTAAGGAGCTTCTTAAAGCAGGATAAATAAGTGACAGGGAAGTTTAGGGAACAAGTTTCAGTGTTTGGACTAAGGAGGCTATGAGCATGCTGCCAATAGAGGGGGGAAATCAGAAATGTTTGAGAGGTCAGAGTTATTGGAACAGAGGAGGATTGTAGGACTGGAAGTGGGGAAACGGGTGGAGGCAAAGTCATAGAGAGATTTGAACAAAAATATGACAATTTTAAAACTATGGTCTTGATGGACTGGAAACCAATATAGGTCAACATGCAGAGGGGTGTTTGCTGAAGGCTCTGAGTGGAACTTGAATTCTACAGCCATCTAACTCTTGGGGTGTATGTTACCACTGCCGTATGGTTAAATTCCACAAGAAAATCAAGAGGCAGTCTCTTCAGTACTGTCCTTCTGACTTGCAGAATGCACAATGCTGATCTCAACCACTCAGTTACATGATTAGATTGAAAATCAATGTTTGGACATTTCAGATTTATTGTGACGGTATACTTCAAGGGTGTGATAACCCGCATGGAACACATCCAGTTCAGAATGATTGTTTCCCCGTGCTTATTGGGACTGTGAGTTAATCCAGCACTAATATAAAAGGTCAGCCTCTGTAGAGCCGATCATAAAGGAGTGAGAACATGGTGATGTGTGACCATGCCCGATGTAAGTGTCACTGTGAAGCTGAATAAACATCTCTCTGTAAACTCGTTGCACACCCCTCATCGTTATTACAAAGAGAATGTAATTTTGAGAGTCTAGCTATACCAGAGGATATTCGCAAGGTGCTTGCTGCAGGCAAGGTGCCAAATTGTAGAGAAGGAGTCGTTATCATAGCTGGAGTAAGTGGTTCATACCTGCAAAGATGCTTCAGAGGTTCCCGTACTGATCTGCTGGTGTATCCCAGACCAACCCACAGTGGCTCACTGAGGAGGCCCCCATAGTCTATCCTAGGATGAAAGTAATCCCATCCCATAATTTATTCTTCAGCTTTCATTTTGTTCTCGTCACCCACTGGAACTTCATAGGCTTCTATAGAATCCTCGCTGAAATAAGATCCATCCTAAATTCTGGTCCTTGGTGAAAAAAGTGCCAGCTTTGTGTCCTCTCTTTCTCCTAAAATTTCCAAGCTTATCGGTTGGCAGTCATGAGTAAGATGACACAGAAGGGCAACCAGAAAACCAAGTGCACAACTTGTATGGAGGGAATTCTGAACCAGGAAATTTAAGTTCTGCAGCAATTCTCTTCTGGCTTCTAATTCCATGCGCCTCTAGTGTTCGTGAGCTAATGTGCTTGCATCCAATTCCTGACGGAGTTTCATTAAGGCCTCCGATCCAATGCAAAAAATATTTAAAATATATTTTCTTTGTGCACGGATTTAGAATGGGAAGAAGGGAAGTCCCATCATCACATTTTCTATTCCTTCAGTTTCCCCCATTTTACTTGGGATCAATGCAATGGTGAATGATCATCGTTCTCTATCTAGTCCTGTCAGTCACCCATTCCTATTCCAATCCTGCTGCATTGATGTGTCCCATTACCTCATCTTTTCATTTAGTCTTAGGTCTTCCTAGAAATTCATCTCCATCTTTCACCTCATCAAACTTCCTCTCTCTCTCCACAATATATGACCATACTATTTCAATCTTCTCTTGGCTACTTTCTTCAATGCTCCCACAATTGTCACTGATTCGGTGATGTGCAGCTTCCTCATTTTTACCTTTCTCTTTCATCCAAACAATCCACCCAGCATCCCCATCTCATTAGTATCCAGAGCATCCCCACCTGCAATTTCCCCTTCAAGTCACACACCATCATGATTTGGAAATATATTGCGTTCACTGTCGCTGGGTCAAAATCCTAGAATTCCACACTGTGGGTGTACCAACACCCGATAGACAGCTGTTCCAGAAGGCGACTCACCATCACCTTCTCAAGTGCAATTAGGGACAGGCAACAAAAATGCTGGCCTAACCAGCGACGCCCACATCTCTTGTCAGAATTTTAAAAAATGTTCATACTTTTCTAGTCCACATCTGCTTTGTGGTACATAACAACTGATTGTGTTCCACATTTTGCCCCTAATCTCTAGCTTTACTTTGACTACAATATTACATTATTATTTGTGGAAGCTTGCTGGTTGCAAACTGGTTGCCGCCTTCGCTACATTATGGTGGTGACTTCATTCCAAAAACACTAATTGGCTGTATAGCACATTAGTACATCCTGAGATCACAGAGGTGATATTATTTTCTTTTTTCTATTGTAATAGTTGCAGTAGTTTCCAGTCCCATTAAATATAGAGCAATGACTCACTGCAAAATTTGAATTGTGAGACAAAGAAATTGTGATTGATTATGCCCATATTTTGGAAGTGCCCTGAGAGCTTCAAAGTGGCGTCTGCAGCAGCATACATACGCACTTCAGTGGTGAATTGTGCCATATTCCAAAGTAGTGAGGGCATGAGCATGCATGCAATAAATGGAAATGTGCAGAGCAGATCGATCAAGGTGCCATTCAATGTTGAATGCTTATTTGACACTAATTCCGTTTTGGAGATTCGTGTTCAAACTAACATCTTCTCCTAATATCACAAAGCTGAACATCTGTTCAGCAGCAAGGATCATCAACTGCATACAAGTTAGTTGTTGGCTGATTGCTCTGGTTGTTGCTTCAATTTTAGAAGTGGTTGGCACTTTGTACAGTCCTTTTAAAGTTGCAAAAGCCTACAGGGAGTGGTATGACAGACACTGAAGAAGATTTTGTTTAATTCTTTGCTTCTGTGCAAGCAGTTTCTCTCAGACATGGGTGTAGCAGCAGGAGGCATTCCCCTTGGAATGCAACATGATTTGGAGAATGAACAGAAGGACTTGCTGAGGAAGGAAAGCAAGAGGAGGGAAAAGAAGGTATGCAAGTCTCACAGCGTGAAGCTACATCCACATTGGGTGCTCAGAGAACAATTCTCCTGTTACGATCCCAGTTGATATGACAGGAAGATTACAAAATGGAACCCTGGTTCAAAAGACCTTAACTTTAAAAAACATAACGTGGAGGAACACAGTCATAGGAGCGCTAATTCGTTTTAACAACAAAATACACATTTATTAAACACAGAAAAATTGGATTATAATACAGTACTCCTTTACACTCCTTAGTTTAACAAATACACAAATTTTAAGATTAACACGGATTACAAAGTACATCTTAAACTACAATGGTCCTATTGACACATAGTCATTTTAAGCACACAGATTGGCTATGGTCAAATACACACATTCCACTCTGAAACTAAGTTAGTGCCTGTGGATTTCTCCTCAGAATCCTCTCAGATGATTGTCACGTGAGAGTTTCCAAACTCCACTCCCAAAAATCCACTTTAAGATATTATTTTACAATAATGCTTTTCCTTTAACATTTGTATTCCGAAATCCAGTCCAGGTTTCACACATGATTCTTTTAAACAGAGCTTCTGTTCCACTTTTAACAGCAAATCCATTGCAACCATTTAGGATTTCTTTGTCTTGACTCCTGTGCAGACTGCTCACAATGTCTTTAACTCTCGATTCCCAGACTATTAAAATGGCAATCAGACATTTGATTTATCTTTGAAGGCTGCTGTCTAGTTATTGCAATTGTTTCTTTAACTCAGAACACTGAGGTGGACTTCAGCAAACTAATTTGTTGACGGACAGGTCATTGGACTGCTGTGACAAATGCAAGCCACTTTGAATGAATGCATTACTCTACAGCTATGGGACAGCAGCCTGAGTTTGTATGACAGTAAACTGACTTTACATGACAGCAGTCTGGGTTCAAAACTTAGGCTACTTTGGTGTTGTAATAAAAGCTGCAACATTGACTATCGGACCCTTTGTCATTGTTGAGTCCACAAGTGTGCTGGAAGGAATCGGCTCTAAGCTTTGCCATGGATCTGTCCCACATTGGTGCTGAATTCTCCATACTCCTTGACATTGACCACAGGTTTCACAATGAACCAAGTATATTTTGTAGATGGCCCTCTCAGTGTCCTCATCTGAATCCTCTGCAGCAGAATTTGTTTGTGCCCTCGCCTTCTGGAAGCTGACACTTGCGCTATCCTGGCTGCAGGTCACTGGTCACGGGCGCTATTCTCCCCCCCACGCCGGGTGGGAGAATCGCCGGGGCGCTGCGCAAATCGCGCCACGCCGCCCCGACCCCCGCACGCGATTCTCCCACCCCCCGGAAACCAGCGGCGCACGATTCGCACCGGGCCGCTCAGAGAACTGCCGCTGATTCTCCGGCCCGGATGGGTCGAGCGGCCGCTACAACACGACAGGTTCCCGACGGCGCCGTCCACCCCTGGTCGCTGCCGGTGGGAACTCTGCGGGAACGCTGGGGGAGGGGGGCCTGTGGGGGAGGGAGGGGGGCTCCTTCACCGGGGTGGCCTCCGATGGGGTCTGGCCTGCGATCGGGGCCCACCGATTGGCGGGCCGGCCTCCCCTCCCCTGGGCCTACCTCCTTCCGCGCGCGGCCCCAGAACACCGCCGCCATGTTGGTGAGGGGCCGGCGTGCGTAAGACGTTCTCCGCGCATGCGCAGGATTGGGCTGCCCCGACTGCGCATGCGCGGGTTGGCGCAGCGCCCATTTGGCATTGCGTAAGGACACTGGAGTGGCGTGAACCCTGTGGGGCCAGAATAGGTCGTGCCCGGGCCCTGTTTGCGCCGTCGTGAAACGCGATGGCGTTCACGACGGCGCGAACACTTGGCCTCCATATTGGAAAATCGCCCCCATAGCCTTCTTGGAATCTTAGATAGATGATGTGCTGTTTTTGAGTTGCTGCAAGTATGAAACCAAGTTATGCTGCAACTTTATCATCACTGCCTTCTTGCTGTTCCTCCATTATCTCTGATCTCAATGCATTTTTTGGGTATCTGAAAAAAGGCACAAGTGTAAAGTTGGGGTGCAGGGAGGTGAGGGATTAAATACAGTGTGCTTATACCGTTATAGCTTGTAAATTCAAAGAGAGTTTGTGCTGATAGATGGGTAGGATGTGGGAAGCGGGATTGGATAAGAGGATTCCTGAAGAGTCACTTCTTGAACAACTCCCAGCACCTGCTCCAGCCGAGGTGCTCCTCCTCTCTAAGCAGTGCAAACTAGCTTTTGTTGGTGCTAGTCACTCACGATATTGGACCTTTGCTAATGTTCCACATCAGTAAATAACACAGTAAGAACTGTGGATATTGAAATGAAGTTGGTATACTTTCTGCATCACAAGCAAAGGGTGTAGATTAATTGCACATCATGATCCCAGTCGCCAAGAATTTTGTAAAGCAATATCTAAGCTTTGTAAGTTGATCGTTACATTGCAAGGATCTCACTACTGCAACTTCCTTTCTAATTAATGGTAAGAATGATTAACAAATCTGATTTGACTCTGAGAATTATACAGCAAATAGTTCAAGCTAGTATCTCTTTTGATAACCTCATTAATGCATTGTAAGCATGAGATCAATGTCAAGTCGGGAACCAGAGCCAGATTTTAGATGATTTTCTCTTAGGATTCAATTAACTGCACAATCGACTGGTTCTTGAAGTTTATGAAATGATTGGGTTCATATGGATAACTAGGGAGGAAACATTTTTGTGCCGGCCTGCACTATACAAAGAATACAAGCTCAATTGTTCCAATGGGAATCAAAGCTGAGGGATGTCAATTCTGATATTTTAGTTTGAACTCCACACTTACCACCCCTCAAACTGGTTTAAGCTTTAAATTTTAATATTTTTTCTTTCTCAATTTTGCCTTATTTATTGCTGTTTTGAGTTCCACTGCACATCCCCCACCAGGAAAAAGGAAGGGTTTAGAGGTGAGGCATGTGTTATTTGACGTTTCGAGAGCTGAAGGACACCAGGAGGGGTTGGGATAGAACATAGAACATAGAAAAAGACAGCACAGAACAGGCCCTTCGGCCCACGATGTTGTGCCGAACCTTTGTCCTAGATTAATCATAGATTATCATAGAATTTACAGTGCAGAAGGAGGCCATTTGGCCCATCGAGTCTGCACCGGCTCTTGGGAAGAGCACCCTACCCAAGGTCAACACCTCCACCCAACACTAAGGGCAATTTTGGACACTAAGGGCAATTTATCATGGCTAATCCATCTAACCTGCACATCTTTGGACTGTGGGAGGAAACTGGAGCACCCGGAAGAAACCCACGCACACACGGGGAGGATGTGCAGACTCTGCACAGACAGTGACCCAAGCCGGGAATCGAACCTGGGACCCTGGAGCTGTGACGCAATTGTGCTATCCACAATGCTAAAGTGCTGCCCTTAAGAACAAATTAATCTACACTATATCATTCTACCGTAATCCATGTACCTATCCAATAGCCGTTTGAAGGTCCCTAATGTTTCCGACTCAACTCCTTCCACAGGTAGTGCATTCCATGCCCCCACTACTCTCTGGGTAAAGAAACTACCTCTGACATCCCCCCTATATCTTGCAACATTCACCTTAAATTTATGTCCCCTTGTAATGGTTTGTTCCACCCGGGGTAAAAGTCTCTGACTATCTACTCTTTCTATTTCCCTGATCATCTTATAAACCTCTATCAAGTCGCCCCTCATCCTTCTCCGTTCTAATGAGAAAAGGCCTAGCACCCTCAACCTTTCCTCATAAGACCTACTCTCCATTCCAGGCAACATCCTGGTAATTCTCCTTTGCACCTTTTCCAAAGCTTCCACATCCTTCCTAAAATGAGGTGACCAGAACTGTACACAGTACTCCAAATGTGGCCTTACCAAAGTTTTGTACAGCTGCATCATCACCTCACGGCTCTTAAATTCGTTCCCTCTGTTAATGAACGCTAGCCCACCATAGGCCTTCTTCACAGCTCTATCCACTTGAGTGGCAACTTTCAAAGATTTATGAATATAGACCCCAAGATCTCTCTGCTCCTCCACATTGCCAAGAACTCTACCGTTAACCCTGTATTCCACATTCATATTTGTCCTTCCAAAATGGACAAACTCACACTTTTCAGGGTTAAACTCCATCTGCCACTTCTCAGCCCAGCTCTGCATCCTATCTGTGTCTCTTTGCAGCCGACAACAGCCCTCCTCACTATCCACAACTCCACCAATCTTCGTATCGTCTGCATATTTACTGACCCACCCTTCAACTCCCTCATCCAAGTCATTAATGAAAATCACAAACAGCAGAGGACCCAGAACTGATCCCTGCGGAACGCCACTGGTAACTGGGATCCAGGCTGAATATTTGCCATCCACCACCACTCTCTGACTTCTATCGGTTAGCCAGTTTGTTATCCAACTGGCCAAATTTCCCACTATCCCATGCCTCCTTACTTTCTGCATAAGCCTACCATGGGGAATCTTATCAAATGCCTTACAAAAATCCATGTACACTACATCCACTGCTTTATCTTCATCCATATGCTTGGTCACTTCCTCAAAGAATTCAATAAGACTCGTAAGGCAACAAGACCTACCCCTCACAAATCCGTGCTGACTATCCCTAATCAAGCAGTGTCTTTCCAGATGCTCAGAAATCCTATCCTTCAGTACCCTTTCCATTACTTTGCCTACCACCGAAGTAAGACTAACAGGCCTGTAATTCCCAGGGTTATCCCTAGTCCCTTTTTTGAACAGGGGCATGACATTCGCCACTCTCCAATCCCCTGGTACCACCCCTGTTGACAGTGAGGACGAAAAGGTCATTGCCAACGGCTCTGCAACTTCATCTCTTGCTTCCCATTGAATCCTTGGATATATCCCGTCAGGCCCGGGGACTTGTCTATCCTCAAGTTTTTCAAAATGCCCAACACATCTTCCTTCCTAACAAGTATTTCCTCGAGCTTACCAGTCTGTTTCACACTGTATTCTCCAACAATATGGCCCCTCTCATTTGTAAATACAGAAGAAAAGTACTCGTTCAAGACCTCTCCTATCTCTTCAGACTCAATACACAATCTCCCGCTACTGTCCTTGATCGGACCTACCCTCGCTCTAGTCATTCTCATATTTCTCACATATGTGTAAAGGGCCTTGGGGTTTTCATTGATCTTACCCGCCAAAGGTCGTTCATGCCCTCTCTTAGCTCTCCTAATTCATTTCTTCAATTCCCTCCTGGCTATCTTGTGAAAAATGAAAATGAAAATCGCTTATTGTCACAAGTAGGCTTCAAATGAAGTTACTGTGAAAAGCCCCTAGTCGCCACATTCCGGCGCCTATTCGGGGAGGCTGTTACAGGAATCGAACCGTGCTGCTGGCCTGCCTTGGTCTGCTTTCAAAGCCAGCGATTTAGCCCTGTGCTAAACAGCCCCTTGTATCCCTCCAGCGTCCTGTCTGAACCTTATTTCCTCAGCCTTACATAAGTCTCCTTTTTCCTCTTAACAAGACATTCAACCTCTCTTGTCAACCATGGTTCCCTCACTCTACCATCCCTTCCCTGCCTGACAGGGACATACATATCAAGGACACGTAGTACCTGTTCCTTGAACAAGTTCCACATTTCACTTATGTCCTTCCCTGACAGCCGATGTTCCCAACTTATGCACTTCAATTCTTGTCTGACAACATCGTATTTACCCTTCCCCCAATTGTAAACTTTGCCCTGTTGCACACACCTATCCCTCTCCATTACTAAAGTGAAAGTCACAGAATTGTGGTCACTATCTCCAAAATGCTCCCCACTAACAAATCTATCACTTGCCCTGGTTAATTACCAAGTACCAAATCCAATATGGCCTCCCCTCTGGTCGGACAATCTACATACTGTGTTAGAAAAGCTTCCTGACACACTGCACAAACACCACCCCATCCAAACTATTTGATCTAAAGAGTTTCCACTCAATGTTTGGGAAGTTGAAGTCACCCATGACTACTACCCTATGACTTCTGCACCTTTCCAAAATCTGTTTCCCAATCTCTTCATCCACATCTTTGCTACTATTGGGGGGCCTATAGAAAACTCCTAACAAGGTGACTGCTCCTTTCCTATTTCTGACTTCAACCCATACTGCCTCAGTAGGCTGATACTCCTCGAACTGCCTTTCTGCAGCTGTTATACTATCTCTAATTAACAATGCCACCCCCCCACCTCTTTTACCACCCTTCCTAATCTTATTGAAACATCTATAACCAGGGACCTCCAACAACCATTTCTGCCCCTCTTCTAGCCAGGTTTCCGTGATGGCCACCACATCGTAGTCCCAAGTACCGATCCATGCCTTAAGTTTACCCACCTTATTCCTGATAGAATCATAGAATCATAGAAGTTTACAGCATGGAAACAGGCCCTTCGGCCCAACCAGTCCATGCCGCCCAGTTTATACCATTAAGCTAGTCCCAGTTGCCCGCACTTGGCCCATAACCCTCTATACCCATCTTACCCATGTAACTATCTAAATGCTTTTTAAAAGACACAATTGTACCCGCCTCTTGCTTCTTGCTTCTTGCGTTGAAGTATACACACTTCAACTCATCTCCGTGCCTGCAAGTATTCGCCTTTGTCAGTGTTCCCTTCTCCACTGCCTCACTACACGATGTGGCGTCCTGAATATCGGCTACCTTAGTTGCTGGACTACAAATCCGGTTCCCATTCCCCTGCCAAATTAGTTTAAACCCTCCCGAAGAGTACTAGAAAATCCCCCTCCCAGGATATTGGTGCCCCTCTGGTTCAGATGCAACCCGTCCTGCTTGTACAGGTCCCACCTTCCCCAGAATGCGCTCCAATTATCCAAATACCTGAAGCCCTCCCTCCTACACTATTCCTGCAGCCACGTGTTCAACTGCACTCTCTCCCTATTCCTAGCCTCACTATCACGTGGCACCGGCAACAAACCAGAGATGACAACTCTGTCTGTCCTGGCTTTTAACTTCCAGCCTAACTCCCTAAACTCGTTTATTACCTCCACACCCCTTTTCCTACCTACGTCGTTGGTACCAATGTGCACCACGACTTCTGGCTGCTCCCCTTCCCCCTTAAGGATCCTGAAGACACGATCCGAGACATCCCTGGTCCTGGCAACCGGGAGGCAACATACCTTCCGGGAGTCTCGCTCGCGACCACAGAATCTCCTATCTATTCCCCTAACCATTGAATCTCCTACTACTATTGCTTTTCTATTCTCCCCCCTTCCCTTCTGTAATTTGACTTCCTTAGCATGAGAGTGTGTGGGGGATTACAGAAACCAGAGAGATCGAGACTCGTCACGAGGAGCATTCATTCTCTCCCTGTCCATAAGACCATAAGACACAGGAACATAATTAGGCCACTCGGTCCATCAAGTCTGGTCCGCCATTCAATCATCGCTGATATTTTCTCATCCCCATTCTCCTACCTTCTCCCCATAACCCCTGATCCCCTTATTAATCAAGAACCTATCTATCTGTCTTAAAGACACTCAGTGATTTGGCCTCCACAGCCTTCTGCGGCAAAGAGTTCCATTGATTCACCACCCTCTGGCTGAAGAAATTCCTCCTCATCTCTGTTTTAAAGAATCGTCCCTTTAGTCTGAGATTGTGTCCTCTGCTTCTAGTTTTTCCTAAAAGTGGAAACATCCTCTCCACATCCACTCTATCCAGGCCTCGCAGTATCCTGTAAGTTTCAATAGGACCTCCCCCTCATCGTTCTAAAGTCCAACGAATACAGACCCAGAGTCTTCAACCATTCCTCATATGACAGACTCTTCATTCCAGGAATCGTTCTTGTGAACCTCCTCTGGACCCGTTTCAAGGCTGGCACATCGTTCCTTAGATATGGGGCCCAAAACTGCTCACAATACTCCAAATGGGGTCTGACCAGAGCCTTAAATAGCCTCAGAAGTGCATCCCTGGTTTTGTATTCTAGCACACTCGACATGAATGCTAACTTGTATTTGCTTTCCTAACTGAACCTGCACGTTAACCTTGAATCATGAACAAGGACTCCCAAGTCCCTTTGTGCTTCTGATTTCCTAAGCATTTCCCCATTTAGAAAATAGTCTATGCCTCCATACCTCCTTCCAAAGTGCCTAACCTCACACTTTTCCAAATTGTATTCCATCTGCCACTTCATTGCCCACTCTCCTAGCCTGTCCAAGTCCTTCTGCAGCCCACCTGCTTCCTCAATACTACCTGTCCCTCTATAGATCTTTGTGTCATCTGCAAACTTAGCAATAGTATCTTCAGTTCCTTCTTCCAGATCATTAATGTATACTGTGAAAGGTTGTGGCCCCAGCACAGACCCCTGAGGCACACCACTAGTCACTAATAATGGACTCTAAAATCTTACCAGTGACCAATGTCAAGCTAACCGGCCTATCATTTCCCACCTTCTGCCTCCCTCCCTTATTTAAAAAAAATAAATTTAGTGTGCCCAATTCATTTTTCCAATTAAGGGGAAATTTAACATGGCCAATCCACCTACCCTGCACACCTTTGGGTTGTGGGGGCAAAACCCACGCAAACACGCGGAGAATGTGCAAACTCCACACTGACAGTGACCCAGAGCCAGGATCGAACCTGGGACCTCGGCGCAGTGAGGCAGCAGTGCTACCCACTGCACCACGGTGCTGCCCCTCCCTCCCTTCTTAAACAGCACTATTACATTAGCCACTTTCCAGTCCTCTGGGACCCTTCCTGCCTTCAATGATTCCTGAAAGATCACCACCAATGCCTCCACAATCTCCTCAGCTATCTCTTTAGAACCCTGGGGTGTAGTCCATCCAGTCCAGGTGATTTATCCACCTTCAGACCTTTCGGTTTTCCCAGAACCTTCTCCTTAGTGATGGCCACTGCACTCACCTTTGTCCCGTGATTCTCTTGGTGCTCTGGCATCCCACTGGTGTCTTCCACCGTGAAGACTGGTGCCAGGCAAAGTGTCTGCCATCCACTCCCAATTTCGGGGCAGCTAGCATCAGTTACTTTCACTGGATAGGCAAGTCACTGCATGGTGCAACTGGGTGGAACCATTGCAGCACAAATTCCACTCATTTCTGCTTAAAAATTGTAAAAGGGATCCTATAATTTAGATTTACATATTTAAATTGCATTATGCCCAAAACATTCAGACATGCTTGTCCATTTGTAGGTCCACCTGAAAACAGAAAATAATCAGCTGTTCGGATGCCCCTTTGATTTACAAACGACCGGCTTCCATTATTCATATTGAAAATTGGCCCCAGTTTCTCCAATTAAATCAAAAGATTGAAGGGATTGTGCAGTTAGACACGTGCCTGCCTATCCGTACACCTCTCCCCTGCAATTAATTGTGTTGAAGAGGGCAAAATTCATGTCCGGCAGATTAGTGAGTGGCAGTCCCTTCTGATCAATAGCGTTGGCATGAGGTCACCCGATGTTTTTTCCTTCTGGCACGTCCCTTTGCTGCCATCTGGCCATTTTTTTGTCCTCTGATTTTTCCACACCCTTCCTGATGCATGTCCCCAGGCACTCCGGTCAGGAGTGAGTCCATGCATCGACTCTGATCCCGGTCAACTTGAAGTCTTGCATCCTGTTGGTCTCATGCCAAGAGCAAGTTTACTACAGAGCAATGATGATTCGGTCGTCAGTCATTTACATAGAGGAATTTACATAGAATTTACAGTGCAGAAGGAGGCCATTCGGCCCATCGGATATGCACCGACTCTTGGCAATAGCACCCCACTTAAGCCCACACCTCCACCCTATCCCCGTGTACCAGATACCCCAGCTAACCTAAGGACAATTTTAGCATGGCCAATCCACCTAACTGTCGTGTTGGGTGTTCTGATGCACAAATGATCCAACACGGCTGTAGATGGTACAACTCTGTTTTATTGTCTAATCAACGGTAACAACTATTTACTGGCTTGGGTACGTGCTTCACCAGCTAACCTGTGGACCCAGCCTGATCACTATCTTAGTGGGTCACTCAGCACATGGTGTATGTCTGAGTGGCGCGCTGTGAGCTCTGTGCTCTGAGCTATCTCCTGGTAGAATGAGCGGGCACTGTGGTGTTCCCTGTTTCATAGTGCGTGTGCTCTCACTGGTGATTGGCTGCGATGTTATGATGTTAACTGCCTGTCCATCAGTGTGTGTGTGATTGCACCATGATATGCTGATGTGGCTATCATGACATCCCCTCCTTTCACAAAGGATATGTGCCTACATGCTAATAAATAGAAATGTGTACTGAGTGCATCTGAGTATGTGTGTGTAATATTTACAACATGTACATGAGGCTAAACTATATACAGAGGAAGGTGTCAGGTGCAACAGAACAATGAGGTTGTACCAATAACAGAACAAATGCAATCAACAAACGACGAGAGAGAACTTCTGGAACAATGAACGACAAGAAAAAAACAACTCATTAACAGTACTGTAAAACAATTCAGTGAGTCCAATGTGCTAACAGGCTCATAAGTCAAGTCTCTCAGGTGGGCGACGAATTCGGGTTGACCACCTCAAGGGTGGGTCAGGATCCACCGGCTGAGGAATGGGCCTGGCCACGGGCAAGAGAGGAAGAGGCAGAGTATCAGGAAGCTCCACGAAGTCGATATCAGGGACAACAGGAGGGCGTGGCACTGGTGCATGATCTCATAACGAGCGCCGGACCAGACGAAGGGCCCGCCGATTACGGCGGCGAATAGAGCCATCAGGCATATGAACCAGGAATGAGCAGGGAGCCACGTGGTGGAGAACCTCGGCGGTTGCCGACCAGCCACCCTCCGGTAGGTGTATGCGGGTGTTGTCTCCAGGTGCCAGGGCAGGAAGATCAGACCCCCGAGCGCATGTGCCACCTTCTGCTGAGCACCCTATTGTTGCATCCTTCGCAATACTGGAGCATGGTCAAGGTCAGGAACATGAATGGACGGCACAGTGGTCCTGAGGGTGCGACCCCTCAACAGCTGGGCTGGCGAGAGGTCCGTGCACAGTGGGGCCGAGCAATAGGCCAGCAGGTCTAAACATAAGTCAGATCCGGCATCAGCAGCCTTGCAGAGGAGCCACCTCACAATGTGGACGCCCTTTTCCGCCTTGCCATTCGACTGAGGATGCAAGGGACTGGACGTCACGTGTTGTGAAGTTGTATGAAGTGGCAAAGGAAGACCATTCTTGACTCGCAAAGCAAGGCCCGTTGTCAGACATGACGGTGAGCGGAATTCCATGGTGAGCAAAGGTTTCTTTGCATGCCCGGATGACAGCTGATGACGTCATGTCATGCAGGCGTATGACCTCCGGATAACTTGAGAAGTAGTCAATAAGAATAATGTAGTCCCTGCCGAGCGCATAAAGAGGTCCATGCCCACCTTCGACCAGGGGGACGTGACCAACTCATGGGGCTGAAGGGTCTCAGGGGGTTGTGCCGGCTGAAACCTCTGGCAGGTGGGGCAGTTGAGCACCATGTTGGCGATGTCGTCGCTGATGCCCAGCCAGTACACAGCCTCTCGGGCCCTCCGCCTGCACTTTTCAACTCCGAGATGGCCTTCGTGCAGTTGTTCGAGGACAAGCCGGTGCATGCTGTGTGGGATCACAATCCGGTCCAACTTCAAGAGGCCACCATCATAGACGGCCAAGTCGTCCCGGAAGTTGTAAAATTGTGGGCACTGCCCCTTGAGCCACCCTTCCGTCATGTGGCGCATCACACGTTGTAGAAGGGGGTCAGCTGCAGTCTCACGGCGAATGTGGGCCAGATGTGATTCAGTGGCGGCAGATTGGCCGATGTGAAGGCTACCTGTGCGTCGACCTGACAAACGAACCCCTCCGAGTCGGGCGGTGTGTTGTCCGCCCTAGACAGAGCATCTGCGATGATGAGATCCTTCCCCGGGGTGTAGACAAGTTGGAAGTCGTACCTCCGGAGCTTGAGCAGAATGCACTGGAGGCGAGGGGTCATGTCGTTGAGGTCCTTCTGAATGATGCCGACCAGGGGGCGATGGTCGGTCTCCACAGTGAACTGCGGAAGACCATATACATAGTCGTGAAACCTGTTGATGCCAGCCAACAGGCCTAGGCACTCCTTCTCAATCTGCGCATAGCGCTGTTCTGTGGGGGTCATGGCCTGCGACACATAAGCGACCGGAGCCCATGATGCGGTGTCGTCCTGTTGCAGGAGTACCGCCCCAATGCCAGACTGGCTGGCGTCAGTTGAGATCTTTGTTTCCCGTGTGGTATCGAAAAATGCCAGTACCGGGGCGGTGGTGATCTTGACCTTGAGCTCCTCCCATTCACTCTGGTGTGCGGGCAGCCACTGGAACTCCGTTGTCTTTTTGACCAGGTGGCGAAGAGCAGTCGTGTGCGAAGCAAGGTTAGGAATGAACTTCGCCAGGAAGTTGACCATCCCGAGAAAGCGCAGCACTGCCTCCTTGCCTGACAGCTGCTGCATGGCTGCGATGGCTGCCACTTTGTCGGCATCCTGCCGCACACCCGACCGGGAGATGTGGTCCCCCAAAAACATTAGCTCAGTCTGGCCAAAAGAGCATTTGGCTCGGGGTTAAGACGCAGGCCCTGATCCCGTATCCGTGCAAAGACACGCTGGAGACGACTGATGTGCTCCTGTGGTGTGGTGGACCAGATGATAACGTTGTCTACATAGACGCGTACCCCTTCGATGCCCTCCATCATCTGTTCCATGATGCGATGGAACACTTCGGAGGCCGGAATGATGCCCAATGGCATCCTATTGTAGCAGTATCTGCCAAATGGAGTGTTGAAAGTGCACAGCTTCCTGCTGGACTGATCCGATTGAATCTGCCAAAAGCCCTTTGAGTCATCAAGCTTGGTGAATATTTTGCCCGAGCCATTTCGCTCGTGATTTCTTCTCGTTTGGGTATGGGGTAGTGTTCCCTCATAATGTTGTGATTCAAATCTTTTGGGTCGATACAGATCCGGAGCTCGCTGGAGGGCTTCTTGACGCACACCATGGAGTTGACCCATGGCGTTGGCTCCGTGACCCGGGAAAGCATTCCTTGGTCCTGCAGGTCCTGCAGCTGCTGCTTGAGGCGGTCCTTGAGTGGTGCTGAGACCCTACGAGGTGCGTGAATGACCGGGGTGGCGACGGTTTGAGCCGTATTTTGTACGTATAGGGTAGTGTGCCCATGCCCTCGAAAACCTCCTGGTTGTGCGCGAGGAGAGAGTGGAGCTGCGCCCTAAAGTCTGCATCTGGGAAATCGGACGTGCCTTCTGGAGACAGAGTGTGTACCCGCTGAACGAGGTGGAGGATCTTGCACGCCTGTGCGCCTAACAGAGAGTCCTTCGAGGATCCTACGATTTCAAATGATAATGTGGCTTTGTGTGAGTTGTGTGTAACATCGAGCTGGCAGGACCCCGTGGCCAGGATGTTGTTTCCATTGTAGTCAACCAGCTGACAGTGGGATGGCAGAATCGGTGGTTTAACCTTCAAGGTCTGGAAGGCTGACCATGCAAGGAGATTGGCGGAGGCACTAGTGTCCAGCCGAAATGTGATCTGGGATCGGTTGACCGTTAGGGCGGCACACCACTCATCGCCCGGATCAATGCTGTGCACTGGCAGCGGCTGGTGGTTCCGACTTGGGGACATCCGGTTCTTGTGGATTACCGCAACGCGGAAGGCTCCCTGTGTTCGGTATCGCTGGTCTGCATACTGTCTGTATATGACTCAGTGTAGGGGGGTTGAATCGCCCGCACATCCCTGCGAGGCTAGCGGAATTGTTGGAAGTTGGCAGGTTGAGCTGCTCGACAGCAGGCAGCATAGTGCCCCATCCTGCCACATCGTAGTCATTGTCGCGCTTTGGCCGGACATTGCCGCTTTAAGTGGGCGGAGCCACAGTTGCCGCACATCGTGACGTCATGGCGTTCGTTGCGTTCGTTGCGCCACTGCGCATGCCCTCTTTTGGCGCGTACAAGTGCGGGAGGCCTCGGAAAGCGCGCAAAATGGCCGCCCTCGTCCGGGCCGCGGGCCGGGAGGAACTCGATTGACTGGATCCACTCCGCCTCGTGGGACCCGTGCCGTGCCGTTTCGGCCGCCTGGATTTGGGAGTACCGGCTGGTCGCGCTCTCATGGAGGACGCAGGTCTCAATGGAATTTGCTAGGGTGAGGCGCTTTATTTTAAGGAGCTGCTGGCGTAGGGTGTCCGAGATGACCCTAAAAACTATCTGATCCCGTATCATGGAGTCGGAGGTGGCCCCATAGCCGCAGGACTGCGCGAGGATTCGGAGGTGTGTCAAGTAAGATTGGAAAGGCTCATCCTTACCCTGCAGGTGCTGCTGGAAGAGGTACCTCTCAAAGCTCTCATTGACTTCCACGCTGAAGTGTTCATCGAACTTTAGAAGCACCGTCTTATATTTTGTTTTGTCCTCGCCTTCCATGAACGCCAGGGAGTTATAGATGTGGATGGCCTGTTGCCCCGCCGTGGAGAGGAGGAGGGCGATCTTCCTGGTGTCCGATGCATTCTCCCTGTCTGTGGCTTCGAGGAAGAGCTGGAAGCGTTGTTTAAATAGCTTCCAGTTTACGCCGAGATTACCAGCGATTCGGAGCGGCTGCGGCGGGCTGATGTTTTCCATAGAGCAGGATGACGGATTTCTGAAAGTGTGCAGGTAGGTCTCACAGTCGCTGGTTTGCGTCCACTACTGGTATCATGTCGTGTTGGGTGTTCTGATGCACAAATGATCCAACATGGCCGTAGATGGTACAACTCTGTTTTATTGTCTAAACAACGGTAACAACTAACTGCTGGCTTGGGTACGTGCTTCACCAGCTAACCTGTGGACCCAGCCCTATCACTATCTTAGTGAGGGACTCAGCACATGGTCTATGTCTGAGTGGCACGCTGTGAGCTCTGTGCTCTGAGCTATCTCCTGGTAGAATCAGTGGGAACTGTGGTGTTCCCTGTTTTATAGTGCGTGTGCTCTCACTGGTGATTCGCTGCGAAGTTATGTGTGTGCTGGTTGGTCCAACTGCCTGTGTCCTATTTGGGCAGCACGGTAGCATAGTAGTTAGCACAATTGCTTCACAGCTCCAGGGTCCCAGGTCCGATTCCCGGGTTGGGTCACTGTCTGTGCGGAGTTTGCACGTTCTCCCCGTGTGTGCGTGGGTTTCATCCGGGTGCTCCGGTTTCCTCCCACAGTCCAAAGATGTGCAGGTTAGGTGGATTGGTCATGCTAAATTGCCCTTAGTGTCCAAAATTTCCCTTAGTGCTGGATAGGGTTACTGGGTTATGGGGATAGGGTGGAGGTGTGGGTCTGGGTAGGGTGCTCTTTCCAAGAGCCGGTGCAGACTCGATATGCCGAATGGCCTCCTTCTGCACTGTAAATTCTATGACCCGTCCAATAGAGTCGCTGCTGACTGGCGAAGGCAAACGTGTTGGGGATCCCTGCATGCTGCCTGCCTTGCCAGGAGATGCTCAATATTGATCTAAAGCAGAGAATATGGAAGCTCTATAGCCGCTTTTCTTGGCTTGTATAAGTTGTCCATGCCTCGTTACTGTAAAGGAGGCTGGGAACACACGGAGCTCTGTAGGTCCACACTCGACTCCTCGACTTCTCAACTTTGACATGAAGCTGTGGCCTTGGCAATCCTGGTACTGATTTCCACATCAAGGGACAGGTTGCTGGTAATTGTTGATCTAACGTAGGTGAAGCTGCTGGCGTCCATAATGAAGTTGTCAATGCTGATGGAAGTGTGGAGTGGTGGAGTCTGTATATCCTGGCCCTTAACCTTTGGTCTTCCTAACGATGATTGTCAGTTCAAATACCTTCCAAGCCTTGGATTACTGATCTACACGCTGCTGCAAGTGAGCTGCAGTACGAGATGCAAGCACGGTGTCAGAAAACACCAACTTGCAAACTAGGACATTATGCACTTTGGTCGAGGTACGGGTTCTTGCCAAGTGGAACAGCTTGCCAAAGGCTCAGGCATATAGATGGACACCCCCTCATTTAAGTCACCAAAAGTGTACAGCAGCATGGAGAAACATATGCCAGAGAGAGTTGGCACCAGGATGCAGCCCTGCTTTACCCCGCCGCTGATCTTGAAAGACTGGGATGATGCTCCATTGTAACTGATGAAACTGCATTGGCACGAACCATGCTGATGTTATCTGTGAGGATATCCCAACTTGAAACATCGGTTCGTGGGGGTGTACAGTTTTTATTTTTGGAATGGTGTCAGGAGTCAAGTGGAATAGGAGCGGCATGGTTACACAGTGGTTAGCACTGCTGCCTCATAGCGCCAGGGTAACGGGTTTGATTCCGACCTTGGGGGACTGTGTTGACTTTGTACATTCTCCCTGTGTCTGCGTGGGTTTCCTGTGGGTGCTCCGGTTTCCTCCACAGTCCAAAGATATACAGGTAAAGAGGATTGGCCATGATAAATTGCCCCTTAGTGTCCAAGGGTAGGTGGGGTTGCTGGCTTGTGAGGATGGGATGGGGGAGTGGGCCTGGGTGGGGTGCTCATTCAGAGGGTCAGTGCAGACTTGATGGACTGAATGGCCTCCTTCTGCACTGTAATGATTCTAACTTCAGTGAGAATACGTAGTCTAATTGTTGTGTAATAATTATTAAAGACTATTCATTAAATTAAAGAAAAGACAAATAACACACTAACAGAACCCTTCAACTCTGAAACAATTAAGTATATGAATCAATAAATGTACACACAGTTTATAGAAAACGTACCCCTTGTTCCAAAATATTCTATAATGTTGGGGCATATTCCAGACCTGGAGGTAGGGAGCTTGATAATGGGTGGGGATTTTAACATGGTGCTGGACCCAGCATTAGATTGTTCCAGATCTAGGACGGGGAAGAGGCCGGCCGCGGCCAAGGTGCTTAGGGGGTTTATGGATCAGATGGGGGGAGTAGATCCGTGGAGATTTGCCAGGCCTTTGGCCAGAGAATTTTCTTTTTTCTCCCATGTACATAAGGCCTACTCCGGATAGATTTTTTTGTTCTGGGCAGGGCATTGATCCCGAAAGTGGAGGGAATGGAGTATTCGGCCATAGCCATTTCAGACCATGCCCCGCACTGGGTGGAGCTGGAGCTGGGAGAGGAGAGGGACCAACGCCCGTTCTGGAGGTTGGATGTGGGACTGCTGGCAGACGAGGAAGTGTGCGGGAGGGTGCGGGGGTGTATTGAAAGGTATCTGGAGGCCAACGACAACGGGGAGGTGCAGGTGGGAGTAGTATGGGAGGCACTGAAGACGGTGGTCAGGGGAGAGTTAATCTCTATCAGGGCTCATAGAGTGAAGAGAGAGGGCAGGGAAAGGGAGAGGTTAGTGGGGGAGATTTTAAGGGTGGACAGGAGCTATGCAGAGGCTCCTGATGGGGGACTACTCAGGGAGAGACGAAGTCTCCAGACGGAGTTCGACCTGTTGACCACAGGGAAGGCAGAGGCACAGTGGAGGAAGGCACAGGGGGCGATATATGAATATGGGGAGAAGGCGAGCCGTATGCTGGCACACCAGCTCCGTAAGAGGATGGCAGCGAGGGAAATAGGCGGAATCAAGGATGGCAGGGGAACCACGGTGCGGAGTGCAGGGAAAGTGAATGAGGCTTTTAAAGCCTTTTACGAGGAACTGTATATGTCCCAGCCCCCAGGGGGAAAAGAAGGTTTGCGCCGATTCTTGGACCAATTGAGATTCCCAAGGGTGGAGGTGCAGGAGGTGGTTGGTTTGGGGGCGCCAATTGGGGTGGAGGAGCTGGTTAAAGGACTGGGGTGCATGCAGGCAGGGAAGGCCCCGGGGCCGGATGGGTTCCCGGTGGAGTTCTACAGGAAGTATGTAGACCTGTTAGCCCCGTTGCTGGTAAGGACCTTCAATGAGGCAAGGGAGGGGGGTACCCTGCCCCCGACAATGTCGGAGGCGACGATCTCTTTGATCTTGAAGCGGGATAAGGACCCACTGCAATGTGGGTCGTATAGACCGATCTCGCTCCTTAATGTAGATGCTAAGTTGCTGGCAAAAATGTTGGCCATGGGGATTGAGGACTGTGTCCCGGGGGTGATTCACGAGGACCAGACCGGATTCGTAAAGGATAGGCAGTTAAATACTAATGTGCGAAGGCTCCTAAATGTGATAATGATGCCATCGGTGGAGGGAGAAGCGGAGATAGTGACAGCCATGGACGCGGAGAAGGCCTTTGATCGGGTAGAGTGGGAGTATCTCTGGGAAGTGTTGAGGAGGTTTGGGTTTGGGGAGGGTTTATTAGCTGGGTTAAGCTCCTATATAGAGCCCCGATGGCGAGTGTGGTCACGAACCGGCGGAGGTCGGAATATTTCCGTCTGTATCGAGGGACGAGGCAGGGGTGCCCCCTGTCCCCTCTGCTGTTTGCATTAGCAATTGAACCTTTGGCCATGGCATTAAGGGAGTCGGGGAAATGGAAGGGGGTGGTTCGAGGAGGAGAGGAACATCGAGTGTCGCTGTATGCAGACGACCTGTTGCTGTATGTGACGGATCCAGTGGAGGGGATGCTTGAGGTAATGCAGATCCTACGGGAGTTTGGAGACTTTTCCGGCTATAAGCTCAATGTGGGAAAGAGTGAGCTCTTTGTGATCCATCCGGGGGACCAGGGAAGAGGGATAGACGACCTACCGTTGAGGAGGGCGGAAAGGAGCTTTCGATACTTGGGGATTCAGGTAGCTAGGAGCTGGGGGGCACTGCGCAAACTTAATTTGACATGGTTGGTGGAACAGATGGAGGAGGATTTTAAAAGGTGTGACATGTTGCCACTCTCGCTGGCGGGTAGGGTACAGTCGGTTAAATTGGTGGTCCTCCCGAGATTTCTTTTTGTATTCCAATGTCTCCCAATTGTGATTACTAAGGCCTTTTTTAAGAGGGTAAACAGGAGCATTATGGGATTTGTGTGGGCGAGCAAGACCCCGCGGGTAAGGAGGGGGTTCTTGGAGCGTAGCAGAGATAGAGGAGGGTTGGCGTTGCCGAATTTGGATGGTTATTATTGGGCAGCCAACGTGGCAATGATCCGTAAGTGGGTGATGGAGGGAGAGGGGGCGGCGTGGAAGAGGTTGGAGATGGCGTCCTGCAAAGGAACGAGCCTGGGGGCGCTGGTGACGGCACCGCTGCCGCTCTCGCCGACAAGGTACACCACGAGCCCGGTGGTGGCGGCAACGCTAAAGATCTGGGGACAGTGGAGACGGCACAGGGGTGCGATGGGAGCCTCGGTGTGGTCCCTGATCAGAGATAACCATCGGTTTGTCCCAGGAAGGATGGATGGGGGGTTTCAGAGCTGGCATCGGGCAGGCATTAGAAGAATGGGGGACCTGTTCATCGATGCGAACTTAGGGGCGCTGGAGGAGAAATTTGGACTACCCCCGGGAAATGCCTTCAGGTATATGCAAATGAGGGCATTTGTGAGGCGGCAGGTGAGGGAATTCCCTGCTGCTCCCGGCACAGGGGATTCAAGACAGGGTGATCTCGGGCGTATGGGTTGGAGAGGGCAAGGTGTCGGCGATATACCAGGAGATGAAAGAAGAGGGGGAGGCTTTGGTAGAGGAGCTGAAGGGTAAATGGGAAGCGGAGCTGGGGGAGGAGATTGAGGAGGGGCTATGGGCTGATGCCCTAAGTAGGGTTAATTCCTCCTCCTCGTGTGCCAGGCTTAGCCTGATACAATTTAAGGTGGTTCATAGAGCGCATATGATGGGGGCGAGGCTGAGTAGGTTCTTTGGGGTGGAGGAGAGATGTGGGAGGTGCTCGGGAAGCCCGGCGAACCATGTCCATATGTTTTGGTCATGCCCGGCACTGGAGGGGTTCTGGAGGGGAGTTGCGGGAACAGTATCTAAGGTGGTGAAAGTCCGGGTCAAGCCAAGCTGGGGGCTAGCACTATTTGGAGTAGTGGACGAGCCGGGAGTGCAGGAGGCGAAAGAGGCCGGCATTCTGGCCTTTGCGTCCCTAGTAGCCCGGCGAAGGATCTTGCTAATGTGGAAGGAGGCGAAGCCCCCCAGCGTGGAGGCCTGGATAAATGATATGGCTGGGTTCATAAAGTTGGAGAGGATTAAGTTCGCCTTGAGAGGGTCTGCTCAGGGGTTCTACAGGCGGTGGCAACCGTTCCTAAACCATCTCGCGGAGCGTTAGATGAAGGTTGGACAGCAGCAACAGCAACCCGGGGGGGGGGGGGGGGGGGGGGTGTAGGGGGGACATCGTTCGAGGGAGGGGGGGGGGTTCCGCTGGGGGGCATTTGAGCAAGAAAACACACGAATGATCCGGAAACTGACACGTACGGGAAGATTCCAATGTACAAAGGTCTGTATCTTATTGACTTGCCATGTTCATGTCTTGCCACGCAAGTTCTTTTTCTTTTCTTTGTTGCGGGGGGGGGGGGGGGGGGGGGGGGCGTTATTTGTAAGGTGTAAAATATTTTGTTGAAAAATTCTTAATAAAAACATATTAAAAAAAAAAAGAGAATGCCTGGATTCAGCAGCAGATTGTCCGCTATTTATCCATTGTTCAGTACTGTATGGCACCCAGCTGTCCAGCAAAATTGCTGTTTGTGCTAACTGACAGTTAATATATATATGTTCAATGAGATGCAGAACATAATGTAAGTTTGCCTAATTTTGGTCCCATTTGGGCAGCACGGTAGCATAGTGGTTAGCACAATTGCTTCACAGCTCCAGGGTCCCAGGTTCGATTCCCGGCTTGGGTCACTGTCTGTGCGGAGTCTGCACGTTCTCCCCGTGGGTGCGTGCGTTTCCTCCGGGTGCTCCGGTTTCCTCCCACAGTCCAACGATGTGCAGGTTAGGTGGACTGGTCATGCTAAATTACCCTTAGTGTCCAAAATTGCCCTTCGTGTCGGGTGGGTTTACTGGGTTATGGGGATAGGGTGGAGGTGTGGGCTTGGGTAGGGTGCTCTTTCCAAGAGCCGGTGCAGACTCGATGGGCCGAATGGCCTCCTTCTGCACTGTAAATTATATATGATTCTGTAAATTATATATGATTTAACTTTATATGGGGAAAATTTGTGAAGATCAGTACTCTGAAATAAAGGTTCCAGTGAATTATGAAGTTTACTGCGTACAGACAATACAATATTTTTATTTGTGTCAGTGCAATTAACTGCATTACACTGATAGAGGTGCAGTGGCATGATTTAGGAAGATGCAGCACTGGGGAACTACTGTACTATCATCAAATGTACTTTGCCAATGAATAATTTTGATAATCTATTCAGAGTGTTATGTCTAATACTTTTTTAAAAATGTTCTCCTATTTGTTAAATGATTGAAGGTAGTCCCAGTAGTAAACACATCTTTCAATTTAAACAAGTTCTCACTTAGGTAAATTCAGGGATACTTTAGATTTTACTCATGCCACATCCATTCACCCTGGACACAGCAGACAAGATGATAGATAAGGATTAACAGTCCATTTGCACTTGCATCTGGCATTGAACCACAGACTGAATTAGCATACTGTAATGAAGTGCAGTCAAGATGCATTTGAGATGCAGTAGCACTGCTTTACGGTTCGTACGTATGCTTAACAAAATTAAAACCCTCAGTTTGGTAGGAATAGGGGAAGGTTTGAAATAATACTTAATGGGCAGGAAGTGTTTTAATCCTCATAGTTTGAACCTTCCTGACTTCTTCCAAGAATTTGTGGTTATGTATGTGGTGCAGTGCATGTTTTGGCTTCACAAGGAAAGTTCATTAAGTACTGGCAGAAATAGAGTAAATAGTTAAGGAAGGTAACTAAAGGGATGAATTTTGGGAACGTTTTTGAAGCTGGGACAAAGCAGTGAGTGAAATTGGAACAGAGAGAAAAGTCCAGGTTCGGAAGAGTAGAGGATGTGAACCGGGACATTGGGCTGGAGGAGGTTTGCAGGGATACGGTCACACTAAGATTGGTAAATGAAGAGGAAGATTTCAAAATCAGTATACTGAGAGATAGGGGTCGGGGTGGGCAGGGCTGTAAAAACCGAGCAGTTGGGTGAGTGTGACAGATACAAGGTAAGAATGTGGGTAGCAGGGTTCTGCCACAGACTGGAGATGAATAAGTGACTTTGAGTCAGGAGGTAAGGAAGCTATGCAGTTTCATGGTTCGTAGCAGAAGAAGTGGCTCGGCACCAGTACAAGCAAATGTATTCTTCTTCAACACTCACACACTACTTCAAACACTCCTGAGTCAACTTCTAGGTTGCTGAGAGTGCTTTTAAATAGAGAGGAAAACTCACAACAATTCAATTCACCTCTGCGTTAAAGAGTAACTTCATCCTGTTGACCTATTGATCAAATGTTTATGCAAGATACTGAACCACACAGTGCACACAATGACATCAGCTAGTTGCTGATGATATTATGCCAAGATAATCTCTCAACATCACCAGTAATCATCAAGGTGCAAAGGTAAGTCAATCGTCATTTTTCTGAGGATAGATAATTCTAGGTGAGAACACTGACAGCACATATTCATAACATTTACCCTTCAAATCAACAACCTTACTCATGAAGTAATGTATCCAAAAGAAATAATCCAGAATGACAGTGGACAGAATTTGATACAATCCCCTTGGCGAGTTTGGTGGCAGTGGAGCATTTAATCAGGTGGGTGGGTGGCTGGTAGAGATCCTGCAGCCTTCCGACCTGTGCCTCAATGAAGTCTGGGGTGGGAAGGCTCATGGATGGTCATCCCATCCTGTTGCCAATTGAGGTACTTAAATAGACAATTAATGCCCACTTATGGGCCTCACACTGCCGCCGATCCTAGCATTCACCTAGTAGCTCACAGCGGGCTTGACATGTGGCAAAGAAGAACAAAGAAAAATACAGCACAGGAACATGCCCTTCGGCCCTCCAAGCCTGTGCCGCTCATGATGCCCTAACTTTAAAAAAAAAACTTATGCCCTTACTCGGTCCGTATCCCTCTATTTCCTCCCTATTCATGTATCCATCCAGATGCCTCTTAAATGTTTCTAATGTGCGTTCTTCCACCACATTCTCTGGCAGCGCGTTGCAGGCACCCACCACTCTCTGCATGAAAAAACGTACCCCGCACATCTCCCTTAAACTTTCCCATTCTCACCTTGAACCTGTGCCCCCTTGTAATTAACACTTCCACCCTTGGAGAAAGCCTCTGACTGTCAACTCTGTCAATGCCTCTCATAATTTTGTAGACCTTCATCTGGTTTCCCCTCTGCCTCCGTCTTTCCAGTGAAAACAATCCTAGTTTATTCAACCTCTCCTCATAGGCAACACCCTTGAGACCAGACATCATCCTAGAGCATCTTCTTTGCACTCTCTCCAAAACGTCCACGTCCTTCTGATTATGTGGGGATCAGAACTGCATGCAATACTCCAAATGTGGCCTAACCAAGGTTTTATATAGCTGCAACATGATTTCCCAACTCTTGATCAGAATGCAAGCATGCCATATACCTTCTTAATCACTTTGGCTACTTGTGTTGCCACTTTTAGGGAACTATGGACTTGCACGCCCAGATCCCTCTGTATGTTAATGTTCTTTAGGGTCCTGCCATTTACAGTATAATTCATACTTAGATTTGACCCTCCAAAATGCATCACCTTGCATTTGGCTGGATTAAACTCCCTCTGCCATTTCTGTGTCCAAGTCTCCAATCTATCGAAATTCTTTTGAATCCTCTGACAATCCCTGTCACTATCAGCAACTCCGCCAATCTTCGTGTCATCCACAAACTTACTAAGCAGACCACTCACGTTTTCCTCCAGATGATTTATATATATATATATATATATATTCAAACAACAGAGGCTCCAGAACTGATCCCTGCAGAACACTACTAGCTACAGATCTCCAGTCAGAAAAGCACCCTTCCACCGCTACTCTCTGTCTTCTATAATCAAACCAGTGCTCTTTCCATCTACCCAGCCCACCCCGAATCTCATGTGATTTTAGTTTTTGTACCCGTCTGCCATGTGGGACCTCGTTAAACGCCTTACTAAACTCCATATAAACTACATCCACAACCCTTCCCTCATCAATTTTCTTTGTCACATCTTCAAAAAACTCAATCAAATTGGTAAGACATGACCTTCCCTGTACAAAACCATACTGCCTGTCACTAACTAGTCCACTTTCTGACAAATGTGCATATATCCTGACCCTCAGTATCTTTTCCAAAATCTTCCCCACCACTGATGTCAGACTCATTGGCCTGTAATTTGTTGGATTATCCCTGCTCCTTTCTTAAATAAGGGAATAACATTGGCTAGTCTCCAATCCTCTGGAACCTCACCTGTGGTCAAAGTGGATGTGAAGATATGTGTTAAGGCCGCAGATATTTATCCCCTTGCCTCCCACTGTAACCTGGGATAGATCATATCCGGCCCCAGAGACTTGTCTACCTTAATGCAATTTAGGATACTTCCTCCTTTGATATATTGATGTTCTCAAGAGCATTCACACACCTATCCCTGACCTCAACATCCATTATGTCCTTCTCCCTGGTGAATACCGATACAAAATACTCATTAAAGATTTCACCCACTTCCTGTGGTTCCACGCAATTTCCCTCCATTGTCCTTGAGTGGGTTAACTCTTTCTCTTGCTACTCTCTTGCTCCTAATATATGCCTAAAAAGCCTTGGAATTCTCCTTGACCATGTTTGCTAAAGACATTTCATGGCCCCTTTTAGCCCTCCTAATTCCACGTTTAAGTTCTTTCCTAATTTCACTGTACTCCTCAAGGGCTTCATCAATTTTTAGATGCCTAGACCTATCTTATGCTTCCTTTTTCCTTTTGACTAAGCTTACAATTTCCCTTGTCATCATGGTTCCCGAATCCTGCCATTTCTATCCTTCATTTTTGCGAGGACACGCCTGTCCTGCACTTCAATCAATTGGCCTTTAAAAGTCTCCCACATGTCAGACGTGGATTTGCCCTCAAATAGCCACTCCTTATCCAAATTCCCCCGGTCCCATCTAATTTTGGATGTAATTAGCTCTTGCCCAGTTAAGCACCCTCACCCGCGGGCCACTCTTGTCCTTATCCATGACTACTCAAAATCGTATGGAATTATGGTTGCTAAGCCCAAAATGCTTCCCCACGGACACATCAATCACCTGGCCTGGTTCATTCCCCAATACCAAGTCCAGTATGGCCCCCTCCCTGGTTGGATTGACAACATACTGTATCAAAAAGCCCTCCTGTGCACATCTAACAAAGTGCTCTCCATCCGAGCCCCTGGCTGTAAGGGATTCACAGTCAATATGGGGGAAGTTAAAATCGCCCATCACAACTACCCTGCTTTTTTCACACCTTTTCAGTGTCTGACTACACAGCTGCTCCTCTGTCTCCTGCAGGTAGTTGGGAGGTCTTTAGTACACTTCCAACATTGTGATTTCACCCTTCTTATTCCTGAGCTCCACCCTTAGTGCCTCACTACAACTTCCCTCCAATGTGCCCTCCCTGAACACAGCTGGGATCTGCTCCCTAATCAGCAATGCAACTCCCTCACCTCTTTTGTTTCCCCTTCTGTCCGATCTAAAACAACAATATCCCAGAATGTTAAGCTGCCAGTCCTGTCCTTTCTTTAACCATGCCTCCGTAATTGCAATTACATCATAGTTCCATGCCGCAATCCAGGCTCTCAGTTCATCTGCCTTACCTGTTATACTTCTTGCATTGAAGCAAGCGCACTCCAGACCTACAGACCCGCTGAGCCCAGTGGCTCCGCTCTGCCGGCTCTTACTCTACACTATGTTTATCTCAGTCTCACTTTTTCCCCAGTCTCTACACTTGCTGGCCTGCTGCTCCGGTTCCCACCCCTCTGTAACACTGCAAGGTTACCAGTGGGCATCTAGGGGTTTTCTCTGTTCAAAGCCATTCTGTACCTAATCAAGGGACCTAAAATCGGGAAGGGGGGGCCCACTGAGTGCCAGCCTCCTATCCTTGCTATCGCTTCCTCTCCCCCATTGTGGCTCCCCACCCTGTGAATCCCCTCCTGCCTTCTCTTACTTGTGGCTTGGGTCTCTCGGAGATGGGTTCTAGTTAAGTGCCTGTTTGGCAGTTCCTCTGGCTGTCCCTCCTGAAAATAGGCGATGCAGGGAAGTGCAAGTATAATTCAATGTGAAAGCATATATAGAAAGTAAAATGAAGTGAGAAAAAGGAGACAGCAATAAGTAAAATAATGTTTTTGTTATTATGTATAAAAATCGGCAACAATATGTAAAATCTAAAGAAAGGTGATTCTACACTAGTGAAAGGACATTTTCAATACCAGGGAGGTTGTTTGGCAGTATCTTTGACTGATGATACCATGAAAAATGCGCTTGCATCTGAAAATACAGCACATCATCTTCTCTGGTGAAGGTTAGCAGGTTTAATGGGGTAGGTCCATCAACTGCACGTACTTCATCTACGTTGAAGTTTTTGGTGAGGGACCAATGGTGGGAAGCTTGTGAAGGAGCAGGGCAAATCACACAGCAATGTCCTGATGTCCAGATTTAGCTGTACGTGTTTGCAAGTTGCTGTCCAATTTACTCCATAATAGTGCTAAGTGCTGTTTATCTTGCTGCTATTCCTGCTATGACATCCAGGCCAATATAAATGGTAACAGTGTAGTTTTCAGAGCGACAAGGTACTGATTATATTTTCACAAGCATCATTCCCACAATGAGTGACATTTTCATGGTTTGTGGCATCTTTCAAACTTTCTTGAGTATGTTTCAACCTTGTAACAACCTTGCTGTCGGGACATCTGTCTATGATGGGATATCTTACCCTTTGTTGTCATTTCTGTCTCTGTCTTGCTGTCATTTCATTTGTGTTCATAATGCATCACTAAAACAGTGTAAATCCTAACTTAATGAATGTAACTGATTCTAAACTGACTAATAGCCTGAAGTTTAAATAAGTTTGCGGATGTTTTATTGGAATCGATCTATGCAAATTCTTTCAATTGTTTTGCAGGAGAATATATTGAGGGATTGTCCGAACAGGATCTACTCCTAATCCACTCGTGTAGGCAGTGGACTACAGTGACTGCACACAGTTTAGAAGAGGGCCACTATGTTATTGGACCGAAGATAGACATCCCACTACAATACCTTGGTAAGAAAACAAGAAGATGAGAGTTGCTTTTTCCCAAATTTGGATAGAGTGTATAGGTAACCAAGAACTCAGTTTCATCTTCTGTACCCAACTGAACATATGCCTTGTCATATGCAATTGGAAGGCAGTACAAAGAAGTATGGCAACTTCACTTCATGGACCCAGAACCATTTTTCAGCAAATACTCACAGTTAAACACCAAGAGACAAATATAGCCCGATGGTCATTGATTTGAGTGGATATACGGGAGAGAAACCTATGCTGTCAAAGTGAAATAAGAATCAGATTTATTTTTTCCAATTAAGGAGCAATTTAGCGTGGCCAATCCACCTACCCTGCACATCTTTGAGTTGTGGGGGTCAGATCCACACATACACGGGGATAATGTGCAAACGCCACATGGACAGTGACCCGGGGCTGGGATCGAACCTGGGTTCTCGGCGTCGTGAGGCACCATTGCGCCACCAGGCTGCCCATGAATTAGATTTTGAAAGTGAAATAGATATTGATGCCCAGCTGAACCCAGTGTCTTAAAAACCTTAATTATTTACCCAGGCTAATGATGTGACATTGTGCTTGAACATTATTCTGAAAACTGTAACTCTATAATCAACAGTCAAACCCAGAATGTAGTTTAATCTGTGCAAATGATAATATTAGTAAATTGTTAACAGTGCTTTTCTTAATCACATCATCACTCCTTTCTAACTTGCTTCTTACCGAAATAGTGAGGATACTTTTGGAGGAAAGGGCCAATGAAAAATAATGCAGCCCTTCCATTTCTATTTAATTGTACATATACAACATTCAGCAAATTAATATCTACTAGTTATAGAAATGCGTGAATAGAAATTGGTGAAATCAATTATGAATGATATTGAGGCATTACAACTATTCTTTCTGTGCTTAGCGTCATACTGAATGGAGGTGTTTTGTGTAAAAGCTTACGTGGAATGTTAATGTGCTTTACACTAAAGATGCGTGGGAGTAATGATGTGTTTGTAGTGAATGCCTGGTTCTTGGCAAATTCAGGACTTCAGTGCAGTCATAATGGAGATAGCCTACTCTTGTTTTTACTATGTTTAAGAGCTATTTGATTCCATACATTTGGTTTTATTAAAAATTAACTATATGAAAAACTGTTTACCAAAACTAAGCTGTTTTGCAATTTCAGTGCACTATTGTCAGTCCAGTTTCAGGCACGACAGACTGAAGCAAGATCAGGGCGCAACTTTTAGCTTCTGAATCGGGTGCGTGGGCAAAGGATGGGGGAAGAGGGGGGAGGGGAAGGAGAAGGGGGTTGTGCCCTGAATGGTTTGATTTTTGCTCCACTCTGTGGAATTGGGCTCACCATCCCCAGAACGAGTGCAGAGACAGCTACAGGAGCTGTGGATGGTGAGGCTGGCTGATTAAAAGTTGGTGCTCTGGCACTTCTTCCCAGTTGTAATCAAAACATTAAACAAAAAACCCCTTTAGCCCTCACTCCTCATATCCCCTTGCTCTTCTTCATCAACGCAATCCCTATCCAGGCCAACTCATGTCACCACATGCCTCCACTCACCCCCATGGCTCCTCATACCCTCCATCCCAACCTATGATGCTCTATTCACCCAATGGCCCTTTATAACCATTGTGCCAATTCATGCCCCCCCATCCAACCTTTCTTTGCCTTTGCACCATAGAAACTCACCCAGTATCCACCACAGGCAGACTTCAGGAGCCATTTGGAGATGAAATGAAATAAATTTCTGAGCATCTATTACAGATTTCATTATTTTAAAAAAGCACTAATTGATAAGAAAACCTATTCAATACATTTGAATCCATTCATGTGCAGAATACTGTATAAAACAAATGTTTGTATTCGTAGTCCCACATCAAAGACATCATGGGCAAAATTCTCCAGTATCGGCGCGATGTCCGCCGACCGGCGCCAAAAACGGCGCTAATCAGTCCGGCATCGCACCGCCCCAAAGGTGCGGAATCCTCCGCATCTTGGGGGGCCAAGCCCTAACCATGAGGGGCTAGGCCCGCGCCGGTCTGATTTCCGCCCCGCCAGCTGGCGGGAAAGGCCTTTGGTGCCCCGCCAGCTGGCGGGAAAGGCCTTTGGTGCCCCGCCAGCTGGCGCGGAAATGACATTGCCGGGCGGCGCATGCGCGGGAGCATTAGCGGCCGCTCATGGCATCTTCGCGCATGCGCTGTGGAGGGAGTCTCTTCCGCCTCTGCCATGGTGGAGACCGTGGCGAAGGCGGAAGGGAAAGAGTGCCCCACGGCACAGGCCCGCCCGTGGATTGGTGGGCCCCGATCGCGGGCCAGGCCACCGTGGGGGCACGGACCCTGCGGGGGGTCGGAGAATCTCACCCCTAATCACTTTATGATCACTTGGAGCAATCCATAAATCTGTAAACTTAAGCCCCCTGTGGAAGCAGTCAAGTAGAAATATTGGTGTAATGATGGCACTAATGTAAGCCTTATGTAGGCGAACAGGCGGGATTCTCTGTAGGCGGGATCCTCCGCTTCGCCAGCAGCACACTCACATCCACAGATTTCCCAACAGCGTGGTGGTGGCCACAATGGAAAACTCTATTGTCTGGCTGCCGGCACGGAGGATCCCGCTGCCGGCAGGGGCGTACTTAGCCAGATAATGGGTCTGGTGGGATGGAGAATCCCGCCCACTATCTATTGAAATTAAAGGAACCACTTTTTTTTCAATTTCAGGCTGTTTCTTTTGTTTCAAAACAAGAGCGGAACATTTACATGATGTGACAGCTTGACAATTCCGCAGACTTTATCCACTTTTTATGCACATTCATGTTTACTCTTAACAATCCCAGAAGGGTACCTTTCTTCACCTGACCGCTTCAAAGAAGTCCAGTAGGTTTAGACATTTCAAACAAATTTGTAAAGCCCACAAGTCATGTTTCAGAAATATGGGTGACCAAAATTGCTTCTGTTTGCAGTGACACCTTTAAACATACTACAGCCTCTGTGAACAGTGGGTCTATGATATTCATCCTGCCACCTTTCCTTCACAGCCCCCCCCCCCCCCCCCCCCCCACCCCCAGAGAGAACAACAGGACACCTGCTTTGTCTGGCTTCAGCTCCAACACTGAAAACAAAACTAAAACACACCCTGCAGCAAACAGCCTAAAACAAAAGTAAAAGCTGACAGACAACCCAGCTCCACCCACACTCTGACATCACTGATAAACACCCATTTCTTAAAGGTACATTTCACATGACACCTCCCCAAAGAAAAAAAAATAAACCATCAACTTCAAGATGGTTTCATAGTTCACCTTTTCACTATCCTTTAAGAAATGCACACAGTAAATATACTTTTTCGTTTAAAAAAAAAACCAACACATGCAAACAGATATAATAATATAGTCCATATTTGTTCTTCTTCCTCCAACTGAAATCCTTCTCGATTGACAGTCTCTTTGAACAAGAAGGTCTCTACACGATCAGTCCATTTCTCTACACCTCGGCATGTCTCTTTAAAGTCAGATACTTTAGTTCAATCTGATCACAGAGTCCCTTGTAATTTTCCAACACATCAGCATTGGTTATCACAGCTTTCAGGCAGTCAAATGCCTGTTGAAAGTCGGTTGTCCATTGAAATTTTCGACGTTTCTTCAGCAATTCCATCAGTGGCGCAATCACGCGACAAAACATTTGCACAAATGTTCGATCCAATCCACTCATGCCAAGAAATCGCATTATTTCCTTTTGGCTTGAGGGTATCGGAAACCCCTCAATAATTATTGGTTTCACATCCCGTGTGACCATTCGACCCTGTCCAATTGTATGGCCAAGGAAAGTGACTTGGACTTTTCCAAATTCATTTTCGGCTAGGTTTATCATCAAACCTGCCTCCTGAAGTCAATCGAATAATTCCATCAGATGTTTAAAATGTTCTGTCCATGTCTGGTTGAAAATTACCAGATCGTCGATGTATACCGCACAATTGAGTAATCCTGAAACAACGTTTTTAGTTAACCGTTGAAATGTGGCTGGGGCGTTTTTCATGCCAAATGGCATAACTTTGAATTGGGATATACCACCTGGAGTCACAAAAGCTGACATCTCCTTCGCCCTTTCGGATAATGATACCTGCCAGTAACCTTTAAGTAAATCCAATTTGGAAATAAAAGCTGATTGTCCCACTTTCTCAATGCAATCCTCCAAACGTGGGATAGGATAAGAGTCCATTCTTGTAACTGCATTAACCTTTCTATAGTCCACACACAACCGTTGGGTACTATCTGGTTTAGATACCATCACTATGGGTGAGCTCCATTGGCTGCAACCCACTTCAATTATGCCATTCTTCAGCATACTCTCAATCTCTCTATTAACCTGTGCCAACTTTAAAGGATTAAGTCTATATGGATGTTGTTTGATAGAAACAGCATTTCCCACATTTACATCATGTATAGCCATTTTAGTACTTCCCAATTTATCTCTTGCCCAAACTTGCCCATGTGGTATCAATAACTCTTTCAGGTCAGTTCATTTTTCCTCTGGAAGGCAACTTAACAATTCATTCCAATTTTTAAGAACATCCTCATTTTCCAATTTAATTTGAGGTATGTCAAATTCACAGTCATCTGGATTTGGTTCGTCACTTTGAGTTAGAATCATTGAAACCTCCTTTTTCTCTCCTTCCTTTCAAAGTACCTTTTAAGCATATTCACAGGACACACTCGGTGAGTCTTCCTTCTATCTGGTGTTTTTACCACATAATTCACCTCACTTAATTTCCTTTCAATCTGATATGGTCCACAAAACCTAGCTTTTAAAGGCTCCCCTACCACTGGTAACAACACTAAAACTTTATCCCCACTGGCAAAACTACGAACTTTGGATTTCTTCTCCGCTATCCGTTTCATCACATTTTGTGCAACTTTCAAGTGTTGTCTAGCCAATTCACCTGCTCTATTTAATCGTTCCCTCAAATTTGACACGTAATCCAATAATGCAAGTTCTGACTTCTCACTCACCAATTTTTCCTTAATCAATTTAAGTGGTCCTCTTACCTCAAGACCAAAAATTAGTTCAAAAGGACTAAATTTGGTTGACTCATTCAGTGCATCCCTACTTACAAACAGTACGAATGGAATTCCTTTATCCCAATGCTCTGGATAATCGAGACAATAAGCCCTCAACATTGTCTTTACTGTCTGATGCCACCTTTCTAACGCTCCCTGCAAATCTGGATGGTACGCAGTTGATTTAAATTGTTTTATTCCTAAGCTATCCATAACTTCTTTTAATAACCTGGAGGTAAAATTTGATCCTTGATCAAATTATATTTCTGTGGGTGGTCTATATCTAGTAAAGAATTTAAGTAACTCCTCCACAATCTTTTTAGCTGTAATATTATGTACTGGAATGGCCTCTGGAAACCTAGTAGACACATCCATTATAGTCAAAAGATATTGATTCCCACTTTTTGTTTTCGGAAGTGGTCCTACGCAATCAATTAGGACCCTTGTAAAAGGTTCCTCAAATGCTGCAATGGGTGTTCAGGGCGCTGGTTTTATCACTGCTTGAGGTTTCCCTATCACTTGACATGTGTGACATGATTGATAAAATTTAACTACATCTTTATGTAGTCCAGGCCAATGAAAATGTTTTTGTATTTTAGTTTGAGTTTTCCTTATTCCCAAATGACCTCCCACTGGTACCTCATGTGCAACTTGCAACACCTCCTTTCTATACCCTACCGGCAATACTACTTGATGAACTTCTGCCCACTTTTAATCCGCCTGCATATGTAAAGGTCTCCATTTTATCATCAAGACACGGTAATAACACTCTGGTATACACTTAGATTCCTTTTCCGTGTATGCTTTCTGACACATCTGTTTATTTCTACATCTTTCTGATGTAACTCCGCCAATTTTCCTGAACTAAAAATATCCACCTCATCCTCCACCTGTTCTTTTTCAACCATCTGATCAAAAATTGTTTCAGATAATTGCACTTCACCTTTATCTTCACTCTCTGATTTCTCCTCTTGTCTTAACCTGTGACTTTGCGACCTTGTTACTACACAATCCGGAAAAATCCCAGGATATTCATCCTTGAATACTTCAGTTGACTGATTTTCCACTGGCTTATCAACCACAGTAGGCATAACTCCTACCTGCAATCCAGCTATATCATTACCCAAGATAAACTGTATTCCTGGACAAGATAGTTTCTCTATTACTCCTACTACCACCTCACCACTCTTCACTGGACTTTCCAACCTTACCTTATATAATTGAACACTACTCCTGTCACCCTGAATTCCACATATTACCACCTTTTCTGGCAACATTCTTCCCAAACTACATAACTCCTCATCTCTTACCATTAAAGATTGACTAGCCCCTGTATCTCTTAAAATTGTGACTTCTTTACCTGCTCCTCCTGATACACATGAGTAAACTTTACCCACACAAGTAAATTCTTCAAAGAGATCTGGCACCTTCTTATCAATCACCTCTAGATCAGGCTGTACAATCTTTTGTACCTCCTTCGCTTCACTTGGGCTTTCCTTTACCACTTTAACAAACCCCACTGTCTTATCCTGTTTTGCCACATCAGCTTTCCCTGTGCTTTTCTTCAATCACCAATCCTATGACTTTACATGGCCTAGTTTATTACAGTGAAAACATTTGAAACTTTTCATGTCTCTTCCACCCTCCTGGATTTCCTTTTTAATCTGAGGTACACTCTCCTTATTATCTCCCGTCAGATCACCTTTACTTTTACCACTTGGGTATTTCTCATGTCCCCAATTTCTATCCCTCACAGGCTTAAACTGATGTCAGAAACCAAGCTTTGATTTATGAACTAATTCATAATCATCTGCCATTTCGGCTGCTAACCTTGCAGTTTTAACCCTCTGTTCTTCCACATGAGTTCTCACTACATCAGGAATTGAATTTTTAAACTCCTCCAAAAGCATAATTTTTCTGAGAGCTTCATACGTTTGGTCTATTTTCAAAGCCCTTATCCACCTATCAAAATTATTCTGTTTGAGCCTTTCAAACTCCATGTATGTTTGACCAAATTCTTTCCTTAAATTTCTAAACCTTTGTCTGTATTCTTCAGGCACGAGTTCATATGCACCTAAGATGGATTTTTTCACCTCCTCATACGTCCCAGATACCTCCTCCGGTAGAGATGTAAACACTTCACTAGCCCTACCTATTAGCTTTGTTTGAATCATTAATACCCACATGTCCTGGGCCATTTCATTTGTTTAGCCACCTTCTCAAATGAAATGAAAAAGGCTTCTACCTCCTTCTCGCCAAACCTTGGCAATGCTTGGATATTTTTAAATAGATCCCCACCAAGCCTTCGACTTTGATGCTCTTTCTCACTAGCCTCATCACTATCATCCAACTGTACATTTCCCTTTACGTCTACCAATTTTAACTGACTGTCATGTTTCATGGCCATTTTCTGAAGTTCAAACTCTCTCTCTTTATCTTTTTCCTGATCTGTATCTCCCTTTCTCTTTCTTTTTGTTCTGCTAGGGCCATTCTTTCTTTTCTCCTTTCTTCTCTCTCCTTTTCTTATTCCTCTCTCTCTTTCTTTTTCTTCTCTTTCGTATTCAAACTGCTTTAATTCTTTCTCATGTTCCATTTGTTTAATTTGTAACTGAATTTTTTGCCATTTCCAATGAGTCTAAACTGTATCTCAGGCAACTTTAAATGCTTAGCACCCCCCCTTAATGGCCTCATCTTTTCGCATTTTGTCAGGTAATGTTAACTGCAATGTTTTTTGCCAAATCTAACAGTCTGCTTTTAGTCTTTGTCCGTAAGGTACTGCGTGTGACCGTCTCCACCCCCAAAACCTTCAGAGCCTCTGAAAGAGCCATTGTCCACACCAACTCCCCACTTAAACTAGAATACCACACCTGAAAAGCACCCACTATATGGTCACCCCTCACTGTCTTTAAGTTCACTACGCCAATCCAATAGTTCGACTTGTATCCCCCTTGACCCCCTAATTTGTTATGGGCCAGGGTTTAGAGAACCCCAAAGTGTATCATGGAGTGCACCTGACCCACAACTTTTAATAGATTGTGGTATGGGGAGCACACAGCACACTCTACAGGTGGGGTACAGCAGAAATCGAAAAGTATTTTTTATAGCAAAACAATGTTTATTCTATGAATTCAAGTTAACCTTTTTAAAACATACAGTGAACATCTTAGCAACGATCAATTCAAATACAACCCCCAAAGAACACAACACTAAGTAATCCTTAATAACTTCCCAAACAACATCCAGAAGACAAAAGAAACACCTTTTAACAGAAGCACATTAGTTTTACATTCACTACTGAGAACATTTATAATTCTGAATTCACCAAATGATCAAGAGATAGTCTTTTCATGGCAGAGAGATCAACAGTACACCTGCTTGGTCTGGCTTCAGCTCCAACACTGAAAATGAAACTAAAACACACCCTGCAGCAAACAGCCTAAAATGAAAGGAAAAAGCTAACAGAATTCCCAGCTCCACCCACACTCTGACATCACTGATAAACACCCATTTCTTAAAGGTACATTTCACATAAATGTACCTATTAACTGAACCAGTTTCACTCATAAGATTGGATTTTTAATTTGTGATTGGAACCAGAAATGGGGGATAGTTCTAGGTCCCAACCCCATATGGTATGACGTAGGTGTGCCCACAGGAATATTGAAATCTTCAGTCATATAAAGGCCAGTGAGTGTGTTAACCTTCCAATCAAGAATAGCGGGTGGATTCCTGACACTGGCGGGCCAATGGGAGGCCCTCTAGCACTGAGGTGGACAATCCCACCGAGGTTGGTGCTGCTGATCTAAAAATGCAGACCACGAGGGACAAGCAAAATAAGTTTATTTTGATGTAGAATGCCACAGCCCCCTGACCAATATTCCGGAGGGGTAACCTCTCCACAAAACAGCCAGCGGTAGCAGCTGTGACCCATCCGCCATAATGGGTCTGGGGTGGGAGTCTTTCCTGTGATCCTTCGGTCTCGCCCATCTGTCCCTGCCCTGAGTCTGCCATGGTCCAGGCCAACGTGAGCTTGCCTGTACTACTGACTGGAAATTCCAGGCGTCATGGAGGTGGGACCAATTAACAATAATTATCATCAATTGGCTGCCCGCTGCTTCATGGCACAGAGGCTAACAGTGCCAAATTCTGTGCCTACCTGTCTCTGATCTGTACCCCCATCTGATTTAAAGATCTATCCTGTAAGGGTTAATTTTGATAAAACTGCTGTAATGCAACTCTGTTACTCTGTGCTGCAATTCTGGCAATTCTGGCCAGGTAGACAGACTGACAGCCATGGGGAGCAGATTATCCTTTAGCTCTGCTGGCGTATGCTTGTACCCTTTTTCGTGGTCGTCTTTTTCTCTTCTGCATTATTAAAGGAGTTTCTGTTTTCCTTTCCTGATCTTAATGCTCCCCATGTTATATCTCTAAAATGCTTATATTTTTCAGCTTTAGGCTTTGCCAGATTATGAGTGGTGCTTGGAGATCAACATGATTGAATCAGTGGAATATGACTGAAAATGTCTCTTGGAAGTTTCTAATGAAAACGTTTTTGAAAATCTGTATTTGCATTGGTCGTTTCAAAAAATTGGTCCCTGACTTTGTCTGTCGTGTGATTGTGGCATTTTGGCAAACATCAAAACTTCAAATAACTGTCATAAATGAAGGGCAACAGTTGTTATATTATTTTATATGTTATATTATTGGGCAACATGCTAGCACAGTGGTTAGTATTGTTGCTTCACAGCGCCATGGTCCCAGGTTCGATTCCCCGCTGGGTCACTGTCTGTGCAGAGTCTGCACGTTCTCCCCGTGTCTGCGTGGGTTTCCTCCAGGTGCTCCGGTTTCCTCCCACAAGTCCCGAAAGACTTGCTTGTTAGGTGAATTGGACATTCTAAATTCTCCCTCAATGTATCTGAACAAGCGCTGTAGTGTGGCGACTATGGTACTATGAAGTTATTTTCGTAGTAACTTCATTGCAGTGTTGCTGTAAGCCTACTTGTGACAATAATAAAGATTATTATTTTGGTTTCCATTTATAACATGTATTTTGAATAATACTGCCTGGTTTGCATTTTGGATTGGTCTACAAGTATAATTTTACTTCCATCTCCTATCAATTGGGGAAAATACTACTGTGGAAACTATTCCTGAAGTGATACCGTTTAGACATTTTTATAAATTCAGATACTGTGGTGCAGCCAAATTTTGTGATGGTACAAAGACACATGGGAAAGCAAACTGTGAGGAGTATACAAAGAGTCTGTAAAGGAATATAGATAGCTTAAGTGAGCGGGCAAAACAAGTGGCAGATGGAGTACAAAGTGGGAAAATGAGAGGCTGTCCACTTTGCAGGAAGCAACGGGGAGCAGAATATTATTTAAACAGAGGGAAACTGCAGAATGCTGCAGTACCGAGGGATCCTCTGGTGTTCTTGTACATGAATCACAAAATGCTAGCATGCAGGTATTGAAGTATAAAAGTAGGGAAGCCTTGCTACAACTGTACAGTCGGGCCTTGGTGAGATCACACTTGTATCCAGTTTTGGTCTCCTTGCTTAAGGAAGGAGATACTGAGGTGAAGGGGTTGTTTTTGAGGAAAGGCTGGGCAGGTTGGGCCTATACTCATTGGAGCTCAGAAGATTAAGCGATGATCTTTTGGAAAGATACGAGATCCTGAGGAAGCTTGACAGGATAGATGGTGAGAGGATACTTCCCCTGATGAGAAAATTACAAATTGTGGGCATAATTTCAAACGAATGAATTTCCCATTTAAGATGGAGATGAGGAGGAATTTCATCTCTTGAGGGTCGTTTGTCTTTGGAATTCTTTTCCTCAGAGAGCAGTGGAGTCTGGGTTACTGAATATATATGGCTGAGTGAGACGGATTCTGACGGTGAAAGAGTCTAGCATTATGGGGGGACAGGCAGGAAAATGGAGTTAAGGCCACAATCCGATCAGCCATAATTTATTGAATGGCGGAGCAGGTGCGAATCAAATGGCCTACTCCTTCTCCTATTTCTTATGATTTTAAGGCCCTATGGCTTCAGAAGAAATAGAGGGGGATTAATCCGACAATATGTTGATACAGTTGACATTGAATAGACAATTTTGTTGGAGCTCAGTGGTAACACTTTGAATAGTAACATTGGCCGGAGTTCCCCAACCCCACTCGCCAATGGGATCTTCCAGTCCCACCAAAGTCAATGGACCTTTTATCGTCTGCCATGGAGGAACCCGCCATGGTGGAGGTGTAAAATCCTGCTCATGGTGTCATTGTTTTATGTTTGACCTAAATATGACTTCAGTTGTAGCAGGTTCTCTGACAAGTATACAAGCCTTACCTAGCAGCCCAGAGTACTCTGAGAACGTGGCATCACACTAATGGATTGTGCACTAACTTTTGTTAGAATTGGGAGCAATCATATTGCAAATGTGGCAATTGTCAGCTGTTGCAAAGTTTATTCAGTGAATCCCTGGTGTGACCACCTTTGGAACTGATCAGTTTATATATGGACAGGTGGTCACAGTGCAGGCTTAAATCTAATTTATTACAAGAAGTTAAAACTGGGGCGGATGTTATATATGATCTTGCCACACAAGAGGCCACAAATTCTGTGTCTCTGGTACAGATGTGGTAGGGGCAACTTTCAGCTGCCTGTCATAGATCCCCATCCCAAATCCTTCAAATGAGACTATTTAAATATTCGGGTTAGGCATTTGAGGATGGCTGTGACCCACAGAGGGGAAGGAACTTGCTACTTTAAGATGGGGAGCCCAAGGCCTGGATTGGGCTAAAGAAAACAAATTACATTTCTTAAATCTTATTTTCTGGAGTGCAGTGTGAATTATTTCCGAACAGCGGGCAATCCTTCTTGAATCAATTGTTTTTGCCACCTCCACCTGTAGTTCCACAACAGGACCCATACAGCAGATAGAGGAACTAGGATGGATACTATTGGCTAACTTCCTGAGAACTATGAGGACACTCACTGGAAAATGTCCCTGACTGCCACAGGGACACAGCCCAAGAAACACTTCCCCCTTCCGCTTCCCTTGGCCCTACCAGCGCCCATAGTAACATTTCAATGATTTTAGGAATCAATGGGAACCTAAATATAAATTTCTGCTTTCTGCTGTACCCATTGTCAATTGTGTCCCACTTCTGATTTGTGCAACCTCTGTCTGATAGCCTCCGATGTTAACATGAGTCATCTGGCAGGAACTATAATTGGGAGTCAGACACCAGTTTTGCAGGGCACCCAATTTGACATTGACTTTAACAGAGATTAAAATTAGGTGGAGTGTAAACCAACTGAGCTGAATCTATCCTGTTCCTCTCGGACATGTTGCATTAAAATGTAGATGTTCGCCTATTCGACTGATTGCTGATGTTGTATTATGGGCTTGGAGCTTTTTGTTGAAATGAATTGGAAATTAAACTTCAAGTGTTGACACAGATCTACAGGACGATGATGGGAAGCAAAGTTAATGTCCGAGATAATCCTGCAGAGTAGGGTGAAAACATTTTTTTAAAAATGTAGAGTACCCAATTATTTTTTCTCTAATTAAGGGGTAATTTAGCATGGCCAATCCACCTAACCTGCACATCTTTGGGTTGTGGGGGTGAAACCCACGCAGACACGGAGAGAATGTGCAAACTCCACATGGACAGTGACCCAGGGCCGGGATTTGAACCCAGGTCCTCAGCGCCGTAGTCCCAGTGCTAACCACTGTGCCACGTGCCGCCCTCAAGTAGGGTGAAAACATAACAGGCTCCAACACTGAATGAAAGCTAAGCGCCCAGTACATTTAATTACTGTTGACATCATAGTATCCACATATCTATGTCTCGGCACAGAGCTGCTTTTGTTAGACCTACTGAAATTTTTTTTAGCATACAGGCAAGAATGGTCAGTCGAGATTACTGTAAAAGTTAATCTAAAACCATGCATCTATTACCTCTGCATCAGCAAATTAATTTGAAGCAGTCGTGGATAGTACTGATTCTCCCAGACAAAGGCCAACTGCACTGAATGTTGGGTTTATTTTATGACTACATGCTGATTAATCATTTGAATATTTACTGTCAGTGACTCAGTTGGAGTGTCTCATAATAATCTGTTTGCAATTTGGCTCCTTACCCAGAATCATGTTTTCTGGTATACTTAGTTTTCAACTCTTTCAATATTTGATTCAAAGATCATTGTTATTCAGAGTTACTTTTTGCAAATGCTTGCCAGAGCTGTCAATCACGATGACCTTGGTCTTGGATCATTCCATCCCTTTTCAAACATTCAGGGAATTGAGCGACTCGTCTTGCAAAGTGGCGGTCCCATCAGGTTTGTGCTGGCATTTGGTTATCAATCTTTGATTAAAAAGCTGAAAATGTCTTGGACATGAAGGGCTGGATTCTTACGACCAGAAAGTCGGTGGCGTCCCCGCACCGATCCTGCATCCAGTGGGGGGCTAGCAGCCGCACAGCATAAAGCCGGCAGCGGATACGGCTGGAGAATAGCCGGGTCCGTGGCCGCGCATGTGCACGGTGGGGCCGCGCCGTGCAACATGGCGCAAGCCGCGTGCAGACCCGGCCTGCCAAAAACTGCCCCCTGTAACCAGCCTTGCCACCCCCTGGACTACCCCCCCATCAGTCGCCCCAGCCTCCGATGAAGGCCCTCCTGCCAGCGGAACGGCTCCCACCCCAACTATGACAGCGCTGGACTCAGTTTGCGAAGTCCCCGAATGGTGTGAGCCCACGTGCTCACACTGTTAGGTACCCGGCCCATCGGGGACGAAGCATTGGGAAGGGCCTCAGGAGTCGTCCTGAGGCCGTCCACAGGGCATGCGGCGTACTCCCCGAGTATGCTATTTTTGAGGGGGAAGAGCATCTCAAAAACAGCGCAGCCCCTGGTTCCAGCGGAATAGGGGATTCTCTGGCCGATCGATGAACGCGATTTCGGTGACGGTGATCGGAAAATCCCGCCCGAAGTGTATTTAAAATGTACTTTTATGGTGTTGTAGGCCTGTAATATGGTTAAGATTGCTGGCCATGTCAAAAGCAAGTGCACTGTAAAAGGCATCAGAGAGGCAAAGTAAACAGATAACTCATCCTGGCTGCTGCTGCAGAACCTTTGCTCACAAGTAACATTGGTGACTCTCTGGAACAGTCTCTGATGTGCAGTGAAATGGTAAGTTTTTGGGAAAGCTCAGAAAGATATTATTGATGTGCCATCAATCAACACAAGACGAGTAGTGAACGAAACTGAGGCTTTAATAAGCTAAACAGAAAGCCTCCTGGCCTCTGATCCCGAACTGGGCCAGCGACGGAGGTCGGCCACCTTTATACCGAGCCCGAGGGGAGGTGAAGCCATCAGGCAGTGGTTTACCACAATACATATAATATACTAACAGTGGTTTACCACAGTCATCCCCTGTTAAAGAAAGAGTCCAGCGGGGGTGAAGTGGACTTAAAGGTGGAGTCTGTCGGGGCCTTTGACCTTCCTCCGTGATCGCCTCAGTCCCGGCTGTGATGTGTGCACTGGTGTCGGGACCTGCGCGTCTGGCAGTGTGTTGTCCTCTTCTTCACCCAGTAGTTGAGTCGGTGGAGGGGGGGGGGGGGGTGTAGGGGCGGGGGCGGTGGTGATGGTCGCCGGTGGGCCTGCGGGTGCCAAATCCTGAAGTAGCCGGGTAGTGGTGAAGGGATACGGTGTAGGGTGGGGGGTGGTGGTGATGGTCACTGGGGAACCTGCAGGCACCAAATCCCGAAGGGAGACTGTGTCCTGCTGCCCGTCATGATGCCACGTAGGCATATTGTGGGTTGGCATGGAGGAGCAGGACCTTCTCGACGAAGGGATCCGATTTATGACTCCTCGCATGCTTCTGGAGGAGGACGGGCCCTGGGACTGTCAGCCAGGGCAGGAGCGAGACCCCTGAGGTGGACTTCCTAGGGAAGGCAAGCATACGTTCGTGAGGGGTCTCAGTGGTGGCAGTGCACAGGAGCGACTGGATGGAGTGGAGCGCATCGGGAAGGACCTCCTGCCAGCGGGAGACTGGGAGACTTCTATATCGTAGGGCCAGAAGGACGGCCTTCCAGACCGTCGAGTTCTCCCTCTCCACCTGTCCGTTTCCCCAGGGGTTGTAGCTGGTCGTTCTGCTGGAGGTGATGCCCTTGCTAAGCAGGAACTGACGCAACTTGTTGCTCATGAAGGAGGAACCCCGATCGCTATGGATGTAGGTGGGGAAACCGAACAAAGTGAAGAGACTGTGCAGGGCCTTGATGACGGTGGCAGAGGTCATGTCAGGGCACGGGATGGCAAAGGGAATCGTGAGTACTCGTCAACAACGTTGAGGAAGTACACGTTACGGTCAGTGGAGGGGAGGGGCCCTTTGAAGTCGATGTTGAGGCGCTCAAAGAGGCGGGAGGCCTTTGCCAGATGCGCTCTGTCGGGCCGATAGAAGTGCGGTTTGCACTCTGCGCAGACCTAGCAGTCCCTGGTCATGATCCTGACCTCCTCGATGGAGTAAGGCAGTTTGCGAGCCTTGATAAAATGAAAGAAACAGGTGACCCCCGGGTGACAGAGGTCATTGTGGAGGGCCCGAAGTCGGTCTATTTGTGCGCTGGCACATGTACCGCGGGATAGAACATCTGGGGGCTCATTGAGCTTCCCAGGTCGGTACAAGATCGGTTGTAGGTGGAGAGTTCGATCCTCCACCTCAGAATCTTGTCGTTCTTGATTTTGCCCCACTGTGTATTATTAAACAAGAAGGCAACCAGCCTTGGCCAGTGAGGAGAGTGAATCGCCTGCCGGCCAGGTAATACCTCCAATGTTGCACAGCTTCTACAATGGCCTGGGCTTCCTTTTCGACGGAGGAGTGTCGAATTTCGGAGGCATGGAGGGTACGGGAGAAGAAAGCCACGGGCCTGCCCGCCTGGTTGAGGGTAGCGGCCAGAGCAAGGTTGGACGCATTGCTCTCCACCTGGAACGGAATGGACTCGTCCACAGCGTGCACCGCGGCTTTGGCGATATCTGCCTTGATGCTGTTGAAGGCCAGTCGGGCCTCAGCCGTCAGGGGGAAAATGGTGGATTTAATGAGTGGGCGGGCCTTGTCCGCATAATTGGGGACCCACTGTGCATAATAAAGGAAGAACCCCAGGCATCTCTTCAGGTCCTTGGGGCAGTGGGGAAGGGGGAGTTCCAGGAGGGGGCGCATGCGGTCAGGGTCGGGCTCCAGGACTCCGTTTTCCACAACGTAACCAAGGATGGCTAGGCGGGTTGTGCGGAAAACGCATTTCTCCTTATTGTATGTGAGGTTAAGGAGCTTGGCGGTGTGGAGGAATTTTTGGAGGTTTGCGTCATGGTCCTGCCGGTCATGGCCGCAGATGGTGACATTATCTAGGTACGGGAACGTGGCCCGCAGGCCGTACTGGTCAACCATTCAGTCCATTTCTCACTCGAAGACCGAGACCCCATTGTTGATGCCGAAGGGGACCCTGAGGAAATGGTAGAGGCGGTCATCTGCCTCGAAGGCAGTGTATTAGCGGTCCTCCGGACGGATAGAGAGCTAGTGGTACGCGGGTTTCAAGTCGACTGTGGAGAAGACGCGATACTGCGCAATCTGATTGACCATGTCAGATATGCAGGGGAGGGGGTACGCATCGAGCGGCATGTACCGGTTGATCGTCTGACTGTAGTCGATGACCATCCGGTGCTTCTCCCCAGTCTTGACGACCACCACTTGGGCTCTCCAGGGCAGGTACTAGCCTCAATGATCCCCTCTTGTAGGAGTCACTGGACCTCCGACCTGATAAAGACCCTGTCCCGGGCACTGTATCGTCTCTCCTAGTGGCAACGGGCTTACAGTCCGGGATGAGGATAGCGAAGAGCGATGGTGGGGCGACCTTAAGGGTCACGAGGCTACAGACGGTGAGGGGAGGCAGGGGTCCACCGAACTTTTAAGGTAAGGCTTTGGAAGTGGCACTGGAAGTTGAGGCCCAGTAATAGGGCAGCGCAGAGATGGGGAAGGACGTAGAGCTTAAAGTTAGTGTACTTTACGCCTTGTACTGAAAGGGTCGCGACACAGTACCCCCGGATTGCTACGGAATGCAATCTGGAAGCCAGGGAGATTTTCTGGGTCGCGGGTAAAATTGGGAGGGAGCAGCGCCTTACCGTATCTGGGTGGATAAAGCTGTCTGTGCTCCCGGAGTCGAAGAGGCAGGCCGTCTCATGCCCGTTGATCCGGACGGTCATCATGGATTTTGTGAGCTGGCGAGGTCGAGACTGGTCGAGTGTGATGGAGGCGAGTTTCGGAAGGTGATGGGAGGGTCAGTCAGAGGTAGCGGTGGCCAGCGTACGACCGGGTGAGCAGGGGTCCCAGAAGGTGGTGGAGCGGTTCCAAGATGGCGGCCCCCATGGGTCGTGCATGGTGGGTGGCCTCGGAGGTGGCATCAGAGATGGTGGCCCCCATGGGTCACGCGTGGTGGGTGGAGTACAAGATGGCAGCGAAGATGGCGGCCCCCATGGGTCGTAAATGGCGGGTGGCAGCGAAGATGGCAGCGCCCACGAGCCGCACATGGCGGGTGGCGCGGCAGCTGGGGGCGGCCCCGACAGGCAACAGGCAGCGCTGCTGGGACTAGGAACTTTACGGACAGGTCGGGCCTGGCAGTCTTTGGCGAAGTGGCCCTTCCTCCCACACCCGTTGCGTCACGTTCTGTGCAGGGCAGCATAGTCTGGGATGCTTACCCTGGCCGTAAAAGTAGCATTTTGGGCTTCCGGCGTTTGCGGGCTGCTGCGCGGCACAGGCTTGCGCTGCACTCGAGTCGGGTGATGGCGGCGCCCATGATGCCCACGAGGTCAGAGGTGTAGGCCTCCATGTTCTGGAAAGCCACTTCCAGGGAGTTTGAGAGCTGCACTGTCTCTGGTAGGCCGAGCGTACCCCCTTTTAGCAAGCGCTGGCGGATGTAATTGGATTTAATACCCGCGACATAGGCATCCCTGATCAGCAGCTCCGTGTGTTGGGCAGCCGATACCGCCTGACAAGCATAGTTCCAGCCATCTACCCGCAAGGCACGCAGGAATTCGGCTTGTGATTCTCCGGGGCGCTGTCGCCTCGTGGCAAGGAGGTGCCTAGCATACACCTCGTTACTGTCTTTACGTACTGTCCCTTCAGCAGCATTATCGCCTCCGAATACGAGGGGACGTCTCTGATAAGAAGGAAAACTTGCGGGCTCAACCGTGCGTTGAGTATTTGCTGCTTTTGGAGGTCGGTGACGTCTTTGGTGGAGGATCTGAGGTATGCTTCGAAGCAGCTTAGCCAGTGCTTGAATGTTGCAGTGGTGTCGGCTGCTTGTGGGTCCAGCTCCAGGCGATCAGGCTTGAGCGATGAAATCATCTTAAAAGTTTAGCTTATTAAATTGATATGCCATCAATCAACACAAGATGAGTAGTGAATGAAACTGAGGCTTTAATAAGCTAAACAGAAAGCCTCCCGGCCTCTGATCCCGAACTGGGGCAGAGCCGGAGGTCGGCCACCTTTATACCAAGCCTGAGGGGAAGCGAAGCCATCAGGCAGTGGTTTACCACAATACATGTAATACAGTAACAGTTTACCACAATACATATAATATACTAACAGTGGTTTACCACAATTATAAATTGATATAAATTGAAACAAGTAGAAATGTAGGGTGAAATTCTCACAAGGACCCCACCAACAGCAGCCCCCCCCCCCCCCCCCACCCCCACGTTGGATCCTCCGCAATCCCGGTGGGAAAATACACTGGTGCAAAACACATTTGGAAAAATATTACGTGACGATGTCCGGACTCACCTGAACACTGCCTGTGGCTGCGTTCGGATTTGGGATGGATATCGATGGCAAACCTGGACCCTAGAACACCACAGCAGTATGTTGGGGAGCATCTGCCAGTGTACCTTCTAGATTCAGTGTCCAGGAGCGGGTCCATCTTACAGCCTCCGAATGTTCCAGGAGATCCATCTTCTTTCTCAGGACGTCCATTTTATGGTCACGGGCTGCTCCCAGAGATCTATCTTCGTTTTCAGAAGGTCCACCATCTTTCTTCAATAGTGAGTCAGTGATGTTGGGTGCCTTTTCAAAATGGCACTTGGATACAATGGCTGACTACTTGCCATCTAGGATGCCCCACCACTGAAAAACCTTTCCCGCACACCTCCCTTAAACATTCCACCTCTCACCCTGAACCTGTGCCCCCTTGTAATCGACACTTCCACCCTTGGAAAGAGCCTCTGACTATCCACGCTGTCATGCCTCTCATAATTTTGTAGACCTAGGGTCGGGATTTGTCCCTACCCGGCGGGGCGGGGGGTCCTGGCGGGATGGAGTGGCGTGAACCACTCCGGCGTCAGGCCGCCCCAAAGGTGCGGATTTCTCCTCCCCTTTAGGAGCCAAGCCCTCACCTTGAGGGGCTAGGCCCTGGGGCGCCGCCAGCCGGCGGGAAAGGCCTTTGGCACCATGCCAGCCGGGGCCGAAGGGACTCCGCCTGCCGGCGGAAGTCCGTGCATGCGCGGGAGCGTCAGCGGCTGCTGACGTCATCCCCACACATGCGCAGGAGAGGGGTCACTTACGCATCGGCCATCGCGGAGGCTATGGCCGAGGCGGAAGGAAAAGAGTACCCCCACGGCACAGGCCCGCCCGCGGATCGGTGGGCCCTGATCGCGGGCCAGGCCACCGTGGGGGCACCCCCCGGGGCCAGATTGCCCCGCGCCCCCCCCAGGACCACAGAGCCCGCCCGCGCCGCCAGTCCCACCGGTAAGGGAGTTGGTTTGATTCACGCTGGCGGGACTGGCATGACAACAGCGGGACTTCGGCCCATTCGGGCCGGAGAATCGTCGGGAGGGGGGGGCCCGCCAACCGGCGCGGCGCGATTCCCACCCCCGCCGAATTTTCGGTGCAGGAGAATTCGGCGGCCGGCGGGGGCGGGATTCACAGGGCCGGAGAATCCTGCCCCCAATCAGGTCTCTCGTCAACTTCCATCTTTCCAGTGAAAACAATCCTAGTTTATTCAACCTCTCCTCATAGTCCGGAAGGGCCAGGCCTCCCATGTTCCTCCTCCTCTGTAGGACGCTCTTGTGGATACTAGAGTTCTCCCCTGCACTACTTTGGTGAAGAAGGCCTTGGGGATGAAGATTGGGAGGGATCTGAGCAGGAAGAGGAACCTTGGCAGCACTTTCATTTTGATTATCTGCTCTCTCCCCGCCAGGGAGAGCCAGGAGCGGGTCCCATCTCTGCAGGTCTCTCTTTACTTCCTCGACCAGACTCGATAGGTCCCACTTGTGGATCTGTGTCCAGTCATGGGCTATTTATATTCCCAGGCATTGGAATTAGGTTTGGGCCAGCTTGAACAGCAACTTCCCCAGCTCTGATGTTTTCCGCCCCCGACCGGGATCGAGAGGTAGAGGAGCTGGTCATCTGCATAGAGTGAGACTCTGTGCTCCCTGTCTCCCCCCTGGATGTCTCTCCGCCCCTTCACTGATCTGAGAGTGATAGCCAGCGGCTTGATTGCCAGAACGAATAGAAGTGGGGATAATGGCCATCCTTGCCCTGTGCCTCTGTGCAGCCGGACGTATTCAGAGCTGGTGCTGTTTGTCCGTACGCTCGCCGCAGGAGTGCTGTACAGTAGTTTCACCCATGAGGTGAACGCTGGCCCAAACTTAAACTGTTCCAGTACCTCCCATGAGGTACTTCCCTTCAACTCTGTTGAAGGCCTTCCCTGCATCCAGGGAGATGATCACTTCAGGTGGCCCCTCCCCAGGTTGGGTCATGATCATGTTCATCAGCGTCTGATGTTCACCGTTAGTTGTCTGCTCTTGACAAAGTCCGTTAAAGCCCACCTCACCAGGGCCTTCGACAGGACTTTGGCGTCAGTCTTTAGGAGCGAGATGGGTCTGTATGACCCACACTCCATTGGGTCTTTGTCTTTTTAGGGATAAGTGACATCGAGGTCTGTGCCAGCGTGGGCGGCAAGTTCCCTTTCGATAGTGAGCCCTTGAACATCTCCCGTAGGTGCGGGGCCTGTGCTGTTGCACATTTTAAAATAAAAGTTCACCGTGAATCTGTCTGGACCCGGTGCCTTCCCCGACTGCATGGAGTTGATGCTCTCCATGACATTCCCCAGTTCTAGTGGTGCTTTCAGTCCCTGATTGTTTTCCTGCCCCACAGCTGGCATGTCCAGCCCATCAAGAAACCGCCTCATCTACGAGTCCCCCTGTGGGGGCTCGGAGGTGTACAGCTCTCGGTAAAAGGTCGCAAAGGCCTCATTGATCTTATCTGACGCTGTGACTAACTTACTGTTTCTGTCCTTCACCAATGCTATTTCCCTTGTGGCTGCCTGCTTTCTCAGCTGGTGAACCCACAGGTGGAAGGCCACACTTGGAGTATAGTGTTCAGTTCTGGTTGCCACACTACCAGAAGGATGTGGAGGCTTTAGAGAGGGTGCAGAAGAATTACCAGAATGTTGCCTGGTATGGAGGGCATTAGCTATGAGGAGCGGTTGAATAAACTCGGTTTGTTCTCACTGGAACGACGGAGGTTGAGAGGCGACCTGATAGAGGTCTACAAAATTATGAGGGGCATAGACAGAGTGGATAATCAGAGGCTTTCCCCAGGGTAGAGGGGTCAATTACTAGGGGGCATAGGTTTAAGGTGAGAGGGGCAAGGTTTAGAGTAGATGTATGAGGCAAGTTTTTTACGCAGAGGGTAGTGGGTGCCTGGAACTCGCTGCTGGAGGAGGTGGTGGAAGCAGGGACGATAGTGACATTTAAGGGGCATCTTGACAAATACATGAATAGGATGGGAATAGAGGGATACGGACCCAGGAAGTGTAGAAGCTTGTAGTTTAGTCGGGCAGCATGGTCGGCACGGGCTTGGAGGGCCGAAGGGCCAATTCCTGTGCTGTACTTTTCTTTGTTTCTTTGTTCTTATCTCCATGTTCACGAAAGGTCTCCTGTGTCTGGCGGAGTCGGTTCACTGCTTTCCCGGTAGAGAACAGGTCAAATTCCAACTGTAGCTCTTTCCTCTCTGCCAGTAGTTCCACGATCGGGGCCGTGGAGTGTCGCCGATCCACCTCCAATATGGAATTGATCCGCAGTTGCCTAGCAGCGGTTGCCTTTCATTCCTGTCCCTGAATCCCCTATATGTCATCATTTCCCTCCTTATCGCCACCTTCAGTGCCTCCCAGAATGTGGAGGGTGAGACCTCCCCATTCTGGTTGCAGGTTACATATCCATCGCAGAATGCCTTGTCGGCGAGGAGGGCTGTGTCCAGCCTCCATGGGGGTGCTGGGTTGGCCCATCTCCAACATCACATTCAGGTCGTGTGGTGCTTAGTCGGAGATTACTATTGTGGAGTATTCTGCTCCTACTACCACTGGAAGCACTGACTCACTTGGGAGAAGAACACACCCCGCCCATCTGCTCCATAACCATAAAGGCGTTCAGTTCCCTTGCCATCGCTGATTGTTTCCCTGATTTGGGTTGGATTTGTCAGTCCTTGGGTCCTGTACACTGTTGAGGTCTCCCCCATGGTGAGTTGGTGGGAGTCTAGGTTGGGGATTTCTGCCACGGTTGTTTTGACAAAGTTTGCATCATCCCGGTTAGGGGCATATATATTCACCAATACCACCGGTGCCTCTTCCAGGACACCGATGACCATTACATACCGTCCCCCCGGATCTGTCACCGTATTCGCCGCTGTAAAGATCATCCTTTTACTAAACAGTGTGGCCACCTCCCTCGTCCTTGTACTGAACCATGCTTGGTAGGTCTGTCCTATCCAGTTCTTTCTTGCCCTCAGTCAGCCCTTCTCCCTCAGGTGTGTCTCCTGGAGGAAAATGTCCTCAGGCTTTTTAGGTGGGCGAAGACTCTGGATCCTTTCACGGCCAGAGTCCCCTGACGTTCAAGGTGACTGTTCTGATGGGGGGTTCTGTTTACTCCCCCCACCTCCTTCTGTGGGTTCAGCTATACTTACCACGTGGATGTGCCCCTGCACGCCGGGGTTGCCCTTTGTTTGTGTGCCATTAAGATGGCTGCCTTTGTTCCAGCAGTCTTCACGTGGAACCTGTTGTAACCTGCACTCTACCCTCCCCCTCCCATCCCCTCCCCCTACCTATTCACTGAATCCCCCCCGAACCCCTCTACCCTTGATGTACCTTTTTCTCCCTCCCCGTACGCCATTTGCCCCCCCCCATATCCTTTCTGCCAGGCGCTCCCTCCATTTCGGGAGCTATGCCATGTCTACCCCCCCCCCCCCCCCTCCTCTTACCTCAGTGCTCTAGCATACACGTCAGTGTGGTGGCTCCCCCTTGGGAGCAGATCCCTCTGCCTCAACCTATTTGGTTCTGCTCCCCCACCCCCCACCGTCCCTTCGGTGTACCTCTGCTTTCTCTTCTTTCCCGCCCTCCCCCTGCCACCCAGGTCACACAAGTGTTTAGTCCAGAAAAGAAAAGATTATGATTAATAGTGCTTAGATGTTCACCCCCTTCTGTCTTCCCAGCACGTTTTTCTGGATGAACTCATTTGCGTCCTCCGGCATGTAAAAATAATGTTCTTTGTTCCAATAGGTTACTCAAGGTCTCGCCAGGTACAGCATTACAAACTGCACCTTTTAAAAAAATAAATCCACTTTGGCCCCATTAAACTCAGCCCGGTCCAATGTCCTTGGTAGATGCGGGTTGTATGTCCCTCCCCTCTCTTTATCTTGGAACATATGGAGCTTCGCTATGATCACCCGCGATGGTTCTACTGCTTTGGGCCTTTGCCAGAGCAACCTGTGGGTCCGGTCTACCTCTGGGGGTCTGGCCAAGCTTTCCCCTCCGATCTGCTTTCCCAGCATTTCCGTGACGTATTCCATTGGGTTTCTGCCCTCTGTGCCCTCAAGTAGCCCGACAATCCTTAGGTTCTGGCAGCAGAACCTGTTCTCCTCTCGTCCACCTTCCATTCTGTGCTCTCTGGGTTGATACCAACCTTGCCACTTCTGCCTCAAGTGAGGCGATCCGATTGCTCTTGTCAGTGGCTGCTTTCTCCAGGTCCCGCACCATCACTTCCTGGGTTTCCCGTTTCCGCTCTGTTCTTTCCAGTGCTTCCTACGGCCAAAGCAATTTCTACGGCCAACTTTGGTCCTTCTTAATGGAGTCCCTGTGCTTTTGGAGCTCTATTTGAAAGAAGCTCCATCTACAGCTCTGTCAGTGGGTGGGCTGGCGTTCGCGTTGGCGATCCCACTCGGTCCGCCATGCTCTGCTCTGGTTTGATCCGCGGGTCTATTCGCTTTGAGGTCTGAATCTTCCTCTCTCGGCTTTTACTCTTGCTATTTTTCCAGCTCCATGGCTGGACAGAAGGCATTTCCTTGGGTGTTGTTAGCTTAGGGTGAAGGTGTTTTTTTTTGTTATGTTGCTTTCTGAATTATGGGTTAAAAGGGCCTAAATGGAAGTTCCCATGGGAGATCCACCTTTCGTGCAACTGCTCAACACATCGCCACTACCGAAGGCCGACATGATATCATGAGGTATGGGGGGACCATGCGGCTTGTGGACCCTTTAATAATATGTAAATTCATTAAAATGTATTTAAATGAGGTTCCTGCCATTTGGGCTGATCCTCTCTACGTCACTGGCGAGGGGCGGACAAATACGGGAAACGAAATCTCGTGAGATTTTGCCGTGCCAGTGTTCGCGCTGACGGCGAACACAGGTGCAAAATCACGCCCAATGCATGGTTTTGTAACAATTAGATATTTTACACCAATACTGGTGAACTGGTATTCTTGATTGATAAGGGGATATGGGGTTATGGGGAAAATGCAGGAGAATGGGGATGAGGGGCATATCAGCCATGATCAAATAGCCGAGCAGACTCGATGGGCTGAATGGCCTAATTCTGCTCCGATCTGTTATGGTCTTATAATACAGAAGGACTCATCAAATAATTAGAGAAATTCTTCACAGTTTTGTTCCGACACTTGAGAAGGGTTTGGCTTATTCCCATCTGTGTTTTAAATCATGTGATTGCATTGGAACTTGGTTATTATTGACAGTGAAGTGTTCTGGATATAAGGGCGGGATTCTGCAAAAACAGACGGGGCGGGCAACTCTGGTGCGAAGGAGTGGCATGAGCCACTCCGGCAACGGGCCGCCCCGAAGGTGCAGAATCCTCCGCACCTTCAGGGGCTAGACCGGAGCCAGAGTGGTTTGCGCTGCGCCGGCCGGTGCAGAAGGGGCTTGGTGCCATGCCAACCAGCGTCATCCCAGTGCATGCGCAGGTGGGTTCATCTCCGCGTCAGCCATCGCGGACTGTAACAGCGACCGACACGGAAGAATAGAGTGTCCTCACGGCACAGGCCCGCCCGCGGATCGGTGGGCTCCGATCTCAGGCCAGGCTGGGGCCAGATCCCCCCGCGCCCCCCTGAGGACCCGGAGGCCGCCCACGGAGCCGGGTCCCGCAGGTAAGTATCTACCTTAATTTACGCCGGCGGGACGGGCCTAAAATGGGCGGCTGCTCAGCCCATCGCCGGCTGGAGAATTCGGGCGGCTCCGGGGCCCATTGCCTCGCGCCAGTCCTCACCATTCTCCGAGGTGGGTGGCGCGATTCACGTCGGGGGGATTTTTTGGGGGCCGGAGAATTCGGCAGCCGGCGGGGCGAGAATCCCGCCCAAGATTAGTGATGTAAATGTTGGCACAGTCCCAGAGGCTGCCAACAAAGGCTGAACAAAGGCTACTCTCCCCTTTGAGAGCTGACTGGTTGTGATTTAACCTGAGATCACCACACATCAGGCGAGGGGCAAAGATTGAGAATGTGGGGCCTTTATGAATAACTTCAGATGGTACGGGAAGGGTGGCATGATGGCACAGTGGTTAGCACTGCTGCCTCAGGATGCTAGGTTTAATTCCGGCCTTGGGTGAATATGTGGAGTTGCATGTTCTCCCCGTGTCTGTGTGGCTTTCCGTGTGCTCCGGTTTCCTCCCAAAGTCCAAAGATATACAGGTTAGGTGGATTGGCCAGGATAAGTTGCCCCTTGTTGTCCAAAGATGTGCAAATTAACTGGGATCGGTGGGGGGGGGGGGGGGGAGTGGGCCTAGGTAGGATTCTCTTTCAGAGGATCAGTGCAGAGCTGAATGGCCCCCTTCTGCACTATAGGAATTCTATGGTTCTATGGCGTCGCTCCACATCATGAACTAGCCATCCAGCCACCTGAGCTAACCAACCTCCTTTGACTGAAAATTATCTCAGTTTAATTTCAAAGTGTATGTTATGGTGTAGAAAATAATTTAGTTCAGAAATGGTTTATGCAATTGATGATTGGTTTGAAATGATGCTCTATGATATTATCTTACTAGATTGAGTCCATGACCATTTAAAGTTTTATCTAATATGCAGCCCATTCAAAAAAATTCTAAGGGAAGGGAAAGAATCGCCTCTTCTTCCCAAAGATTGTCCCACATTGTTAAACCACTACCAGCCAATTTGAACCAAATTGGTGTGACACTAGCAAACCTCGCGGCCAGGATATTTAGCGAGGTTTGCTAGTGTCACACGGGAGGGTTTAAACTAGTATGGCAGGGGGGTGGGCACGGGAGCAATAGGTCAGAAGGTGAGAGCATTGAGGGAGAACTAGGGAATAGGGACAGTGTGGCTCAGAGGCAGAGCAGACGGGGAGAAGTTGCTGAACACAGCGGGTCTGGTGGCCTGAAGTGCATATGTTTTAATGCAAGGAGCATTACGGGTAAGGCAGATGAACTTAGAGCTTGGATTAGTACTTGGAACTATGATGTTGTTGCCATTACAGAGACCTGGTTGAGGGAAGGGCAGGATTGGCAGCTAAACGTTCCAGGATTTAGATGTTTCAGGCGGGATAGAGGGGGATGTAAAAGGGGAGGCGGAGTTGCGCTACTTGTTCGGGAGAATATCACAGCTGTACTGCGAGAGGACACCTCAGAGGGCAGTGAGGCTATATGGGTAGAGATCAGGAATAAGAAGGGTGCAGTCACAATGTTGGGGGTATACTACAGGCCTCCCAACAGCCAGCGGGAGATAGAGGAGCAGATAGGTAGACAGATTTTGGAAAAGAGTAAAAACAACAGGGTTGTGGTGATGGGAGACTTCAACTTCCCCAATATTGACTGGGACTCACTTAGTGCCAGGGGCTTAGACGGGGCGGAGTTTGTAAGGAGCATCCAGGAGGGCTTCTTAAAACAATATATAGACAGTCCAACTAGGGAAGGGGCGGTACTGGACCTGGTATTGGGGAATGAGCCCGGCCAGGTGGTAGATGTTTCAGTAGGGGAGCATTTCGGTAACAGTGACCACAATTCAGTAAGTTTTAAAGTACTGGTGGACAAGGATAAGAGTGGTCCGAGGATGAATGTGCTAAATTGGGGGAAGGCTAATTATAACAATATTAGGCGGGAACTGAAGAACATAGATTGGGGGCGGATGTTTGAGGGCAAATCAACATCTGACATGTGGGAGGCTTTCAAGTGGCAGTTGAAAGGAATACAGGACCGGCATGTTCCTGTGAGGAAGAAAGATAAATACGGCAATTTTCGGGAACCTTGGATGACGAGTGATATTGTAGGCCTCGTCAAAAAGAAAAAGGAGGCATTTGTCAGGGCTAAAAGGCTGGGAACAGACGAAGCCTGCGTGGAATATAAGGAAAGTAGGAAGGAACTTAAGCAAGGAGTCAGGAGGGCTAGAAGGGGTCACGAAAAGTCATTGGCAAATAGGGTTAAGGAAAATCCCAAGGCTTTTTACACGTACATAAAAAGCACGAGGGTAGCCAGGGAAAGGGTTGGCCCACTGAAGGATAGTACGAAGTCTTACAACACCAGGTTAAAGTCCAACAGGTTTGTTTCGATGTCACTAGCTTTCGGAGCGCTGCTCCTTCCTCAGGTGAATGAAGAGGTCTGTTCCAGAAACACATATATAGACAAATTCAAAGATGCCAAACAATGCTTGGAATGCGAGCATTAGCAGGTGATTAAATCTTTACAGATCCAGAGATGGGGTAACCCCAGGTTAAAGAGGTGTGAATTGTACCAAGCCAGGACAGTTGGTAGGATTTCGCAGGCCAGATGGTGGGGGATGAATGTAATGCGACATGAATCCCAGGTCCCGGTTGAGGCCGCACTCATGTGTGCGGAACTTGGCTATAAGTTTCTGCTCGACGATTCTGCGTTGTCGCGGGTCCTGAAGGCCGCCTTGGAGAACGCTTACCCGGAGATCAGAGGCTGAATGCCCTTGACTGCTGAAGTGTTTCCCGACTGGAAGGGAACATTCCTGCCTGGTGATTGTTGCGTGATGTCCGTTCATTCGTTGTTGCAGCGTCTGCATGGTATCGCCAATGTACCACGCCAATGTGCTCACCCCAGTCCAACGCCGGCATCTCCACATCACTGAAGGATAGGCAAGGGAATGTGTGGAGCCAGAGGAAATGGGCGAGGTACTAAATGAATACTTTGCATCAGTATTCACCAAAGAGAAGGAATTGGTAGATGTTGAGTCTGGAGAAGGGGGTGTAGATAGCCTGGGTCACATTGTGATCCAAAAAGACGAGGTGTTGGGTGTCTTAAAAAATATTAAGGTAGATAAGTCCCCAGGGCCTGATGGGATCTACCCCAGAATACTGAAGGAGGCTGGAGAGGAAATTGCTGAGGCCTTGACAGAAATCTTTGGATCCTCGCTGTCTTCAGGGGATGTCCCGGAGGACTGGCGAATAGCCAATGTTGTTCCTCTGTTTAAGAAGGGTAGCAAGGATAATCCCGGGAACTACAGGCCGGTGAGCCTTACTTCAGTGGTAGGGAAATTACTGGAGAGAATTCTTCGAGACAGGATCTACTCCCATTTGGAAGCAAATGGACGTATTAGTGAGAGGCAGCACGGTTTTGTGAAGGGGAGGTCGTGTCTCACTAACTTGATAGAGTTTTTCGAAGAGGTCACAAAGATGATTGATGCAGGTAGGGCAGTGGATGTTGTCTATATGGACTTCAGTAAGGCCTTTGACAAGGTCCCTCATGGTAGACTGATACAAAAGGTGAAGTCACACGGGATCAGGGGTGAGCTGGCAAGGTGGATACAGAACTGGCTAGGTAATAGAAGGCAGAGAGTAGCAATGGAAGGATGCTTTTCTAATTGGAGGGCTGTGACTAGTGGTGTTCCACAGGGATCATTGCTGGGACCTTTGCTCTTTGTAGGATATATAAATGATTTGGAGGAAAATGTAACTGGTCTGATTAGTAAGTTTGCAGACGACACAAAGGTTGGTGGAATTGCGGATAGCGATGAGGACTGTTGGAGGATACAGCAGGATTTAGATTGTCTGGAGACTTGGGCGGAGAGATGGCAGATGGAGTTTAATCCGGACAAATGTGAGGTAATGCATTTTGGAAGGTCTAATGCAGGTAGGGAATATACAGTGAATGGTAGAACCCTCAAGAGTATTGAAAGTCAAAGAGATCTAGGAGTACAGGTCCACAGGTCATTGAAAGGGGCAACACAGGTGGAGAAGGTAGTCAAGAAGGCATACGGCATGCTTGCCTTCATTGGCCGGGGCATTGAGTATAAGAATTGGCAAGTCATGTTGGAGCTGTATAGAACCTTAGTTAGGCCACACTTGGAGTATAGTGTTCAATTCTGGTCGCCACACTACCAGAAGGATGTGGAGGCTTTAGAGAGGGTGCAGAAGAGATTTACCAGAATGTTGCCTGGTATGGAGGGCATTAGCTATGAGGAGCGAATGAATAAACTCGGTTTGTTCTCACTGGAACGAAGGAGGTTGAGGGGAGACCTGATAGAGGTATACAAAATTATGAGGGGCATAGACAGAGTGGATAGTCAGAGGCTTTTCCCCAGGGTAGAGGGGTCAATTACTAGGGGGCATAGGTTTAAGGTGAGAGGGGCAAGGTTTAGAGTAGATGTACGAGGCAAGTTTTTTACGCAGAGGGTAGTGGGTGCCTGGAACTCGCTACCGGAGGAGGTAGTGGAAGCAGGGACGATAGGGACATTTAAGGGGCATCTTGACAAATATATGAATAGGATGGGAATAGAAGGATACGGACCCAGGAAGTGTAGAAGATTGTAGTTTAGTCGGGCAGCATGGTCGGCACGGGCTTGGAGGGCCGAAGGGCCTGTTCCTGTGCTGTACATTTCTTTGTTCTTTGTTCTTTGTTGTCTTTGTATTGTACACAAAGCACACACGGCTTGCTACTTATGAGAGCGGACCATATTTATCTAATACACCAGTGAAAAGTGTTATAAAAGAAACTTGGCAAAACTTCAACTGCCCATACAGCTTATTCATAGAATCTCTCCAGTGTAGAAGCAACAGATTTGTAAAATATCAATATATTGTCTGAACTCACCTCAGTGACTGTGTTAACTATGTCAAAATATAGTGTAGAATTTACGAGTGAAAGGTAACAGCCATGTAACAAATGGCTGTCTCATTTATTAGCGGCAGATGGTGATGGTATGATTTTAGTTTTCTTTTGAGTGAATGAGGTCATTTAACCACCATAGCACTGTTAATGGTCTGAGTGCTGCTTACTTTGGCGGTGATGCTTCCTCATAAATAAATAATGTGAAACACAGACCTGTCCCTCTTAATCACTGTACTTCAAAGAGACAAGCAACAGAGTGGGGGAAGGCTAATGATACTCCAGCTTGGAAGAGTTTTTTGCCTATTTTTGAAAGGTGATGCCAAGTGAGTTAACCTCCTCCTCTGATTCATATTCCTTTCTCAATGAATCAACTATCTTTCAAAATGGACTTAGGGAAGGACTACAAAGATAACCAGGGAAGGATAAGGAGAATTAGTATCTCATTGATGAAACATCTTGTATTCTATCTGGTTGTCAGCCCATTATATCTCGTCAGCCGACATGACTGAGGCTAAACCTTGCCTCAGGTCCAAGTTGTTTCCTGTTTATACATCAGAATTTAGATATAATGTACCTGTGGGGAAAGTAATGAATTACATAGGGATACAATGAGGGAAAATGCTGACTTCCAGAGAAAAGTGCAACAGGATACAGCAAAAGCAACTTGCATTTATTTGTTACATTTACTGTTGTAAAAAGCACCAAGGCACCTTACAGGAGCGTTATCAAATAAACTTTGACAACAAATCCCATAAACAGATACAAAGGCAGATGAGGAAAGCTTGGTCACAGAGAGAGGTTTTAGGAAGAATCTTGGAAGGAGCAGAGGTAAATAAGAAGGCAGAGAGATTTAGGCAGGCAATTCCCAGGCTTCGGGCCCAGGCACATGAAACTATGGTCACCAGTGTCAGAGTGACTAAAGTTGAGAATGCAGGAGGTGGTTTTTGCCACTGAGGTAGATAACTCAAATTGGGAAATTTCCCGATTCAGCAGATCTGCCTCAATGTGAAGTGACATTTTCTGTGCTAGTTGTGCTCTGGGGAGGTGGGGGATGGATAGTGTTGAGGCTGCCGTCCGCAGAAGCAGATCGGAGTTGACCGTAAGGGTGGTCAAGTGCTGAGGCAGGTTTTTTAACCAGCATGCCTCAGTTCTTTTGGACTTTGTTCCAGTTGTTTGGTTACATTTGGAAGCCAAAAATGTGGTTTTGAATGCGATGCTTCTGAATGCGATTTCACGCTGGCTGGCCAATTAATGGGGAGCTAGTGAAACACGTGCGGAGAAAGGCTCAGTGCTGCCTGGGGAGAGGGGGAGGAGCGAAGTGGGTGGGCGCCAAGAAAAGTGAGGGTGCGAGATAGCATTTTTAACTGCCTCTCTGAAGGCACACAACTGCTGTGGATCTGTTTCGGGGAGCTGCAGACCTGTTCAAATTAACTGAGATGAAAATAATGCAGCAAACTATGTCTATGCAGCACATCCAAGCACTTGACAGTAGAAACCCTCAGTCCCCAGACATTCGTTTTTATTATATTTCACGTGGAAATTTCAACCCACCGTGGATCAAGGTTGTGGCAAATACGTGAAGGCCACCTGGCCAAGAGGCCCCTCCTCCAACCATTGAAGTAGACGGACCACTCTTTAGATTATTTACTCAATTACCTCTTTAATGGCTTTAATTGATTGCTTGATTGTTTGCAGAAGCACCTCCAACTGCTATGTGAGCCTGCCAATCAAAATACCACATGAGTGAGAAATGCCAAAATGCACGCCCAATGTCTTCTTTCGCAATGTGACATGCTGTTAGGTCGGGCATGCTCAAAAGACATGAAATCTTGGTCATAGAGACATTGACGAAAGAAATCGCAGGAAAAAAAATAATTTCTAAAAATCGCTCCTAATCTCGATATCAATCAAGGAAAGTCAACACTTTTCTGCAAACAAACTCACTTGAATAGTCATTTTGTTGGGAGTCTGGGCTCTCAGCCAACCCTCATTACAAACGCAAAGGGAAATGTATACTCGCCTATCCAGCAAAGCTCATGTCCCTTGAATGTACAGAAAGAAGTGATTAAAGCTTCTGTATTGAAACTTTAATGGTCTATTTGATTGACACTTTTACAGTAGGAACAGCAACTCATTACCAAAGAATTATGAATGTGTGTTTCTTCTAAACAGTTTCATACATGCATTGCTACTGTTGGATTAATTGGTGCTGCATTTCAAGCATGCAGTGAATGAGCATGGAAGGGCCATGAGTTAGCATGCTGTGTATGAGGGGCCATTGCAGGTCGTTGGGCTGTATGAGTTGGTTGGGAGCCATGGGTAAACCGTTTGAAGTTACCTTTCAAAAGGTTCTCGACTCCAGACTGTGGTTTGCGATTCCCCTGAGGGGCCCTGAACCATGAGTTGGCCTGACTCCATAATAATTACGGGGCGCTGGGGATGTCTGCCAGAAATGGGAGTGAAAATCCCAAAATCTGCTCCCACCAATCCATTTAAATGGCTCCAGAATCCTTTCAACCGGCATATTGTTTGTTTCTGTCATGAACAAACAAGATATCAAGTTTAAAAATTGTTCTCTCATAAATGCCTGTAAATAGGGACTAAGGACTCTCAAGATTGGTCAGAGCGGGCCCGGGACATTTCAGCTGGGTCTCTAGCACATCTTTTGTGATGACACATTCCAGCATGAGCGAGATTCATGAATTGCTTGTACCTGTCCCCCGAAATAATAATAAGAGGGAGGTAGAAATCTGAATTCCCAACTCCTTTGGCCCAGTGCACGATGCCTGCTTTGCATCATGACAGAAGTGGAACTCAAAATGCAGTTACTTAAATGTAAGGTTAAAATTGCTCTTTTTTTAAAAAAGGAAATCATTTTTGGATGGAACAGTTCAAACCCACCCCTCACTCTCTTGCCAAATTATTGCTCGAAACTCCTCGCTCCTTACAGAACTTATGGGCAGAAAGTAGTGGAAATGACAGGGGCTGTTGTGAAATTGCCTGAAAGTTTGACCCAACAAAGTTGAAGGAACAGCAAAAGATGCCTGTCAGGGTGGCGTATAACTTGGGGTGGAAGCTTACTTTTTTTTTTTCATTTACAGGTGACAGTATTCCTGTGCCATTATAGCTCGTGGCATCTGTGGTCAAGGTCACGAGGAGACGGGTGCTGTAAAAATAACTTTTGAGAGCTACTGCAGTGAATTCTGTTGATTTTACATCCAGCTGCAACTGTACGCTAGTGGTGGAGGGTAGATATTGAGTACAATGATAGGGGCATTGATCAAATGCTTTAGCCTGAATGGTATTGAGTTTCTTAAGTGTTGGTGTGGCTTTATTCAGATGAGGAGTGAATATTCCACCACTGTAGTAGTGAGCCCCTTTAAAGAGGACAAGGTTTTGAGGGGTCATGTGACCCACCAAGAGCACAAATCCTGGAGCTCTGCGCAGGTTTTCCCTGCCAGCCTGGGACTAGAGTCGGGAAGTAGTCTTTAGCAGGTTTCATATACTCTGTATTTAGTTTATTCCTTAAAATAAATAGTTCATTTAGTTACTAAACTTGGTGGTTTCCATTCCTTGAATTATTACAATCATACTCCTAGCATGAGCTTTGTAGATGGTGAATACTCTTCCAACTTGCTTTTGTAGTCACAGTGTTGCTATGGCTGTTTTTGACAGTGGTAGAGTTAATGATGGGAATGCATTAAATGTCAAGAGGAGGTGGTTAGACACACTTGTTGAAGGTGGTTTTTGGTTTGCACTTGTGAGGTTCAAATACTTATTTCCTGCCACTTGATAGCCCAAGTCTAAGTCATAGGCAGCTTCATTCTTGGTTGTGCTGTGGGTGGAGCTGGAGTCTTGAATCATCAGTGCAGCTCCACCTCTGACCTTACGGTGATTGTAGCTGAGGATTCTGAGCAGAAAACCTTCCTGAGGAAGTCATGCAGTTGTGTTCTTAGGGCTGTGATGATGAGCCTTTTGACAACCATAACCATCGTTCTTCGGGTCAACTTTGTTTCTTAACAGAGGTCTAATTTGTTAGTGAGTTTCTTGAACCATGTAGGAAGAAGCAGAGTTTATTGATTGGGATCAAGTTTGAATAAAGGTTTAAAAAGACTTGCAATAGAGACTGATTACCCCTTGCAACCTAACGCTAAAAATTATTAATTGTTAGGACAAATGAACAAAAAATATTTGACTCCGAAGCAGTGGCAGACTTGTATTTTGTGGCGCCCCATGCTCACCTCCCCCGCCATGACGTCACAACCCTCCCGACCTTGCCCACCCTCGCCCACAGAGCCCAAAGGCACAAGCGACAAAAAGATACAAATTGATCACTGCCTAACTGCTTTGGTACTTGTTAACTTGTAAAAACACGCCTGTATGAATAATTGCTGAACTGAAATGCAAGCTTGCCTCTTGTCCGAATGTCGGTAAAGATGGTCAACATTGCGATGTGTGCCTTGAGGCGAGCAAACATGGAACTTGCTGATGAGCAATGAGATGGAAAAATCAGCCGATTACATCACTGCAGCACAGGCAGAATGAGATGGTGGAAGAACAAATACTCCAATTGCCTATGCTTCCATTCAGAACATTTCAGAGCATCATTCAGTTTCAAATGTTAAATTCCTTGCTTCCTCTTACAAAATCAAAGGGTGGGATTCTCCGCCTGTGCCTGCCCGGCAACCGAATGTCAATGGGCCTTTACATGGTCCGCGACCCACCCATGGCAATCTTGCGATAGGCGGGGTGGAAGAATCCAGCCCAAAGACGTTATGGCCATAAATTCATGTGAGAGGGGTATCCAGTGAGTTCAGTTCCAATTTCAGTGGCTCTGTCTGCAGGATTCCATTCTTTATCATGAAGAGACTTTCTGAAGGTCAGTCAAAGAACAAAGAACAAACAAAGAAATGTACAGCACAGGAACAGGCCCTTCGGCCCTCCAAGCCCGTGCCGACCATACTGCCCGACTAAACTACAATCTTCTACACTTCCTGGGTCCGTATCCTTCTATTCCCATCCTATTCATATATTTGTCAAGATGCCCCTTAAATGTCCCTATCGTCCCTGCCTCCACTACCTCCTCCGGTAGTGCGTTCCAGGCACCCACTACCCTCTGCGTAAAAGACTTGCCTCGTACATCTACTCTAAACTTTGCCCCTCTCACCTTAAACCTATGCCCCCTAGTAATTGACCCCTCTACCCTGGGGAAAAGCCTCTGACTATCCACTCTGTCTATGCCCCTCATAATTTTGTATACCTCTATCAGGTCGCCCCTCAACCTCCTTCGTTCCAGTGAGAACAAACCGAGTTTATTCAATCGCTCCTCATAGCTTATGCCCTCCATACCAGGCAACATTCTGGTAAATCTCTTCTGCACCCTCTCTAAAGCCTCCACATCCTTCTGGTAGTGTGGCGACCAGAATTGAACACTATACTCCAAGTGTGGCCTAACTAAGGTTCTATACAGCTGCAACATGACTTGCCAATTCTTATACTCAATGCCCCGGCCAATGAAGGCAAGCATGCCGTATGCCTTCTTGACTACCTTCTCCACCTGTGTAGCCCCTTTCAGTGATCTGTGGACCTGTACTCCTAGATCTCTTTGACTTTCAATACTCTTGAGGGTTCTACCATTCACTGTATATTCCCTACCTGCATTAGCCCTTCCAAAATGCATTACCTCACATTTGTCCAGGTTAAACTCCATCTGCCATCTCTCCGCCCAAGTCTCCAGACAATCTAAATCCTGCTGTATCCTCAGACAGTCCTCATCGCTATCCGCAATTCCACCAACCTTTGTGTCGTCTGCAAACTTACTAATCAGACCAGTTACATTTTCCTCCAAATCATTTATATATACTACAAAGAGCAAAGGTCCCAGCACTGATCCCTGTGGAACACCACTGGTCACAGCCCTCCAATTAGAAAAGCATCCCTCCATTGCTACCCTCTGCCTTCTATGGCCTAGCCAGTTCTGTATCCACCTTGCCAGTTCACCCCTGATCCCGTGTGACTTCACCTTTTGTACTAGTCTACCATGAGGGACCTTGTCAAAGGCCTTACTGAAGTCCATATAGACAACATCTACTGCCCTACCTGCATCAATCATCTTAGTGACCTCCTCGAAAAACTCTATCAAGTTAGTGAGACACGACCTCCCCTTCACAAAACCGTGCTGCCTCTCACTAATACGTCCATTTGCTTCCAAATGGGAGTAGATCCTGTCTCGAAGAATTCTCTCCAGTAATTTCCCTACCACTGAAGTAAGGCTCACCGGCCTGTAGTTCCCGGGATTATCCCTGCCACCCTTCTTAAACAGAGGAACAACATTGGCTATTCTCCAGTCCTCCGGGACATCCCCTGAAGACAGCGAGGATCCAAAGATTTCTGTCAAGGCCTCAGCAATTTCCTCTCCAGCCTCCTTCAGTATTCTGGGGTAGATCCCATCAGGCCCTGGGGACTTATCTACCTTAATATTTTTTAAGACACCCAACACCTCGTCTTTTTGGATCACAATGTGACCCAGGCTATCTACACCCCCTTCTCCAGACTCAACATCTACCAATTCCTTCTCTTTGGTGAATACTGATGCAAAGTATTCATTTAGTACCTCGCCCATTTCCTCTGGCTCCACACATAGATTCCCTTGCCTATCCTTCAGTGGGCCAACCCTTTCCCTGGCTACCCTCTTGCTTTTTATGTAAGTGTAAAAAGCCTTGGGATTTTCCTTAACCCTATTTGCCAATGACTTTTCATGACCCCTTCTAGCCCTCCTGACTCCCTGCTTAAGTTCCTTCCTACTTTCCTTATATGCCACACAGGCTTCGTCTGTTCCCAGCCTTTTAGCCCTGACAAATGCCTCCTTTTTCTTTTTGACGAGGCCTACAATATCATTCGTCATCCAAGGTTCCCGAAAATTGCCGTATTTATCTTTCTTCCTCACAGGAACATGCCTGTCCTGTATTCCTATCAACTGACACTTGAAAGCCTCCCACATGTCAGATGTTGATTTGCCCTCAAACATCCGCCCCCAATCTATGTTCTTCAGTTCCCGCCTAATATTGTTATAATTAGCCTTCCCCCAATTTAGCACATTCATCCTCGGACCACTCTTATCCTTGTCCACCAGTACTTTAAAACTTACTGAATTGTGGTCACTGTTACCGAAATGCTCCCCTACTGAAACATCTACCACCTGGCCGGGCTCATTCCCCAATACCAGGTCCAGTACCGCCTCTTCCCTAGTTGGACTGTTTACATATTGTTTTAAGAAGCCCTCCTGGATGCTCCTTACAAACTCTGCCCCGTCTAAGCCCCTGGCACTAAGTGAGTCCCAGTCAATATTGGGGAAGTTGAAGTCTCCCATCACCACAACCCTGTTGTTTTTACTCTTTTCCAAAACCCCCAACATTGTGACTGCACCCTTCTTATTCCTGATCTCTACCCATATAGCCTCACTGCCCTCTGAGGTGTCCTCTCGCTGTATAGCTGTGATACTCTCCTGAACAAGTAGCGCAACTCCGCCTCCCCTTTTACATCCCCCTCTATCCCGCCTGAAACATCTAAATCCTGGAACGTTTATCTGCCAATCCTGCCCTTCCCTCAACCAGGTCTCTGTAATGGCAACAACATCATAGTTCCAAGTAGTAATCCAAGCTCTAAGTTCATCTGCCTTACCCGTAATGCTCCTTGCATTAAAACATATGCACTTCAGGCCACCAGACCCGCTGTGTTCAGCAACTTCTCCCCGTCTGCTCTGCCTCAGAGCCACACTGTCCATATTCCCTAGTTCTCCCTCAACGCTCTCACCTTCTGACCTATTGCTCCCGTGCCCACCCCCCTGCCATACTAGTTTAAACCCTCCCGTGTGACACTAGCAAATCTCGCGGCCAGGATATTTATGCCTCTCCGGTTTAGATGCAACCCGTCCATCTTATACAGGTCACACCTGCCCCGGAAGAGCTCCCAGTGGTCCAGATAACAGAAACCCTCCCTCCTACACCAGCTGTTTAGCCACGTGTTTGTCTGCTCTATCTTCCTATTTCTAGCCTCACTGACACGTGGCACAGGGAGTAATCCCGAGATTACAACCCTCGAGGTCCTGTCTTTTAACTTTCTGCCTAGCTCCCTGAACTCCTGCTGCAGGACCTCATGCCCCTTCCTGCCTATGTCGTTAGTACCAATATGTACAACGACCTCTACCTGTTTGCCCTCCCCCTTCAGGATTCCCTCTACCCGTTCGGAGACATCCTGGACCCTGGCACCAGGGAGGCAACATACCATCCTGGAGTCTCTTTCACGTCCACAGAAGCGCCTATCTGTTCCCCTGACTATAGAGTCCCCTATAACTATTACTCTTCTGCGCTTTGACCCTCCCTTCTGAACATCAGAGCCAGCCGTGGTGCCACTGCTCTGGCTGCTGCTGTTTTCCCCTGATAGGCTATCCCCCCCGACAGTATCCAAAGGGGTATATCTGTTCGAGAGGGGGACAACCACAGGGGATTCCTGCACTGACTGCCTGCCCTTTCTGGTGGTCACCCATTTCTCTGCCTGCACCTTGGGTGTGACCACACTTACATAACTGCGATCTATGACGCTTTCCGCCACCTGCATGCTCCTAAGTGCATCCAATTGCTGCTCCAACCGAACCATGCGGTCTGTGAGGAGCTGCAGTTGGGTGCACTTTCTGCAGATGAAGCCATCCAGGACGCTGGAAGCCTCCCGGACCTGCCACATCTCACAGTCAGAGCACAGCACCCCTCTAACTGACATTGCGTCAATTAATTAAAATTAAAATTTGTCTTTTTTTTTTATAAATACTTTTTTTTTTTTAAATTACAAAGTTACTGTCAACTATCTGTTTCCTAGCACTAGATTTCTAATAGAAATGCGATAGCTAACTATAATATCCTCCGATCTCTGGCTTAGATATCCTCTAAATTATAATTAAGTTATTATGTTTAATTAGTTCCCAAATCGTCAAAAAAATTTAGGTTAGAATCCCAACCAGCCACTCAGGTCACAGCTTTTCTGTGATGTCACTTCAGTTTCCCCCCCGACACACACAATTTGAAAAAAGGTATAAAAGTAAAAATCACTTGCTTACCTTCTGAGATGTTCTCAGGTTCTCTCGCTGACAGAGACTGCTCCTCCACCTCCAATCCTTGGCCTGCACAATGCTAATAATATATAATATAATATGGCACTTACCTTACACCAATGGGTCTTATTATTAGGTTAGAGGAGGAGGGTGGGTGGGAGACACTACACGTGTAGTGTCTCGGGTTTCCTCTCCACCAGAATTTATTGGGGGGGGGGGGGGGGGGGGGGGGACTTGCCAGAGGTCGAACTTCCGGTTCCCGCCGAAATCCAAAGGGCTGCTCCTGTAAAGGTAAGAGCTTTTAAACTAACTACTCACCTCCCAGAAGGCCCCTGCGCACCGCTGCCGCCGAAATCCAAAGGGCTGCTCCTGTAAAGGTAAGGTTTTTAAACTCACTACTCACCTCCCAGAAGGCCCCTGCGCACCGCTGCCGCCGAAATCCAAAGGGCTGCTCCTGTAAAGGTAAGGTTTTTAAACTCACTACTCACCTCCAAGAAGGCCCCTGCGCACCGCTGCCGCCGAAATCCAAAGGGCTGCTCCTGTAAAGGTAAGAGCTTTTAAACTAACTACTCACCTCCCAGAAGGCCCCTGCGCACCGCTGCCGCCGAAATCCAAAGGGCTGCTCCTGTAAAGGTAAGGTTTTTAAACTCACTACTCACCTCCAAGAAGGCCCCTGCGCACCGCTGCCGCCGAAATCCAAAGTCCCAGTCTCGAGAGCAATAGTGATTTGAACAATCAGCATGTGACCAGCTGCAGCCATTATATTTTTTAAAATGATCCATTTTAATAAATAGAATTTAAATATGAGTATGGAAGAGGGACAGATTTTTAAGATATTCTTGCTTCATCTTTGTTGGCATGGAAATTTCTATGGCTTTTTTTCTTCACAAAATCATCAATTGAGGGCAGCACGGTGGCGCAGTGCATTAGCCCTGGATTAGGTCCCAGGTTCGATCCCGGCTCTGGGTCACTATCCGTGTGGAGTTTGCCCATTCTCCCCATGTTTGCGTGGGTTTTGCCCCGACAACCCAAAGATGTGCAGGCTAGGTGAATTGGCCACGCGAAATTGCCCCTTAATTGGAAAAAATGAATTGGGTACTTTAAATTTACAGAAACAAAAATCATCAATTGCATCATCATAGGTAAAATCTTGTAAAGATGCAGTATTATCAATATTATCAACTTGTCAAATTTCCCTGACTCATCCTACTTCAGAAATAATTTTAAACTCTTTTCAATACAGAAAAAGAACATTCACTGAAAGCATTTGTCACAGGTGTTATTAAAAAATATTTTCAGAATGGTTTCCATATTTGGAAAGGTTGTCTGCAAACCATCACGTACAAGTCTGTACACATTAGCTTGTGATTTCGAAACATAGTGCTCATCATTATATTTTTTTGAAAAATACTTTAGTGAGGCATTTATATATATGTATATATATGTATAATATATGTCACAGGGCAGCACGGTAGCATTGTGGTTAGCATGATTGCTTCACAGCTCCAGGGTCCCAGGTTCGATTCCTGGCTTGAGTCACTGTCTGCGGAGTCTGCACATTCTCCCCGTGTTTGCGTGGGTTGCCTCCGGGTGCTCCGGTTTCCTCCCACAGTCCAAAGACGTGCAGGTTAGCTGGATTGGCCATGCTAAATTGCCCTTAGTGTCCAAAATTGCCCTTAGTGTTGGGTGGGGTTGCTGGGTTATGGGGATAGGGTGGAGGTGTGGACCTTGGGTGGGGTGCTCTTTCCAAGAGCCGGTGCAGACTCGATGGGCTGAATGGCCTCCTGCACTGTAAATCCTATGAATATGAATATGTACACACACATCAAACACAACTGTAAAAAAGCAAGCAAACAGGAATGCAACTAACCAAAACAAATACATATCTAACTCCCACCATCCCATTTCCCGCTCTCCAACTCCTCTACCTCTTTTTTTACCCCGCCCCTCCTCATTACTGACATCTTAACTATTTTTGAAGAAGTCGATGAATGGCTGCCATCTCCAAGCAAACCCCTCGACAGACCCTCTCAAGGAGAACTTTATCTTCTCCAGCCTGAGGAACTCTGCTAGGTTGCTCAACCAAACTCCTGGTTTTGGCGGTCCCGAGTCTTGCCATTCCAATAAGATCCGTCTCCGGGCTACCAGGAAGGCAAAGGCTAGGACAGTGCCTCTCTTGCTCCCTGGACTTCGGGGTCTTCTGATATTCCAAAGATCGCCACTTCTGGACTCGGGACCACCTTCACCCTCAAGACCTCCGACATAATGTCGGCGAACCCCCTCCAGAATCCCCCCCCCCCCAGCTTCGGACAGGCCCAAAACATGTGGACACAATTCGCAGGCCCACTCATGCACCGCCCACACCTATCCCCCACCCCTTCAAAAAACCTGCTCATCCTGGCCACAATCATTTGTGCCCTGTGGACCACCTTAAACTGAATAAGGCTAAGCCTAGCACACGAAGAGGACGCATTCACCTTCCTCAAAGCCTCCTCCCACAGCCCAGCCTCTCTTCACACAGCCCAGCCAAGTGCTCATCATTATAAATGAATTGTTTTACTTCATACTCCAAAAGATTTGTGTTTATGTCCTCCCGGTAGAATTCACTTAATTTCTTACTGCAGTGACTGTTAGTATCCTCACCCAAAATTCTGTCAAAGTATGCAAAGTAAATCAACAATTTTCTTCAGAGACTCACTTCTACCATTATTGTGTCACATAACCGCTTCAACGATGATCTCTTTCCCTTTTAAAATGATTTAATTGTCTCTAGTTTAATCGAAAAATAACTTCCTTGTACGCTTCTTATCATCAGAGGGACCTGTATGTTTTGCTAATGATTGTGTATCTGCTTCCACCGAGCTCCATGACACAACTTTGAACTGAGGCTAACAACTGTGCAGTATTCAATAAAGTTGTATCAACATTTTGCAGCAATTTGCTGATGGCATTAATTCTTTGAAATAAACAGTTCCACGAAGCAGTAAAAACAGCAATATTATACTTTCCAAACGTCTCTGCCATGGATTTTGCTTTAGCTTTCACACGAGATTTTTCTGAATTTGATGTGGCTATGTGTAATATGGTTTCCTTTATATCAGCATAGTTCATTTTCAAAGCCAAAACAGCATCTGCATGAGCGGACTACCTATTTTCACAATTCTTTTGACTGTCAAATGTTTTCCATTTGCCCGATCCAAGTGTGATTTCAACATATTCCACCGATGCATGGAAACCAAAAAGAAGGCATAGACGTTTTGAATTTAAAAAAAATTCTAGTACAGCTCCCTCACAGGATTCAGCTGCAGTGTTGGAGATTAAATTCAAGGAGTGACTGGAACATGGGATGAATAATATTTTCCTGCCATATTTGCGGCATTACCGAAGCTTTGCCCATGACAAGTTTTGATGTTGAAACCTAAATTTGCAATGATTTCCAAAACAGTTGCCTCCAGGCACTCAGAAGTGTGGGATTATAACTGGACAAAACCAAGAAATCGCTCTACAACTTCACTATCGCTGGTCACATATCTTAAAATTCATGATAATTGGTCCACGTGACTCACGTCTGGTGTTGAACTAACCATTATGGAATCGTATTTGGCATCTTTTACTTCACTAGTGAATTGATTTCTGAGCTGTTCTAATGAGGTCATCATTGGATTTGTCTTCCCTGAGCCACAGTATTGATAACTTATGAAATGCTCTTTGAAAAGCTCATCAAATTCACTAAGTTATCTAAGGCAGGCTAAAAAAATCACCTCCTCGAGTTGACACCGATGACTCATCATGTCCTCTTCAAGGTCATCCCAAAGAAGAGAGCGCCTCATTGTGACAACACGTCTCAGCACTTTCTCCAGTAAGAGCACTCCTTTTCAAACTGAGCCGATAGTGCAGAATCAATTCTTCCAGATAATTTACATCTTTGAACGAATGCAGACACAAATTTAATATGAGCTTTGGAAGTTTTATGATCAGCATTTCGCCAGTTAGAGTACCTGTCAATGAATGATTGTTTCCCTTTACGATGGTCAGGAAATAATTTGCAAAGATAACTGTAGACTGTCTTCCAAAAAAATCAACCAACTTTTAATTTCCATCAGCCCATTTCCCTTCACCCTCAGAAAATGGGACTTAGGAAAATTATAAACTGCTTTTGGCCTTGAACGTCTGCAAACTCTTTTCTCAAATATCCCATACTACCTATATTTTCTAGTTCTTTAGTACGAATGATTCTATAATATCCAGTGAAACGGATTTTGGTCATAAGGGAATGTCTTCAGGGTAGGTCTCCCCTCACTCCCACAGAAGAAATATCTTGCCATTTCAGAATCCACTTCTTGTTCAAATTTTTCAGGCAAGTGGTTTCTCTGGAAATCGGCAACTCAAGTCATCAGGTAATTCACCAAACCTTTGTGGGATGAGAAGGAATGTGCAGTTTGTGCATTTGTAGACTATTCAATACTTCAAACTTTTTAAAGTAAAAGGACAAACAGACTTTTTACCTAGCTTTGTCCTCTTGCCTTCAATTTTCTACATTTTGCACGACCAGATTGATAGTTTTGCTTCATTTGAACTGATCTTTATTGATTCTAATGGATATGAATTTTCTGAACGAGCAGGCTTTTTTTGCCTCTCTCAGCCTTGGGGGTCAGGTTGTCCCTATTCCATTCCTCCAAGTCCCAGCCGGCTGGCTGGCTCACTCACCACCTCCCTCATGGCTTTTTTTGCCAATCCACCCGGCGCCTCACATCTCACCCCGCCGACCTCGCCTCACTGCTGGCTCAGCTGCCTGGCTATGGCCTGCTCAGCCCTTCTCAGCCCTGGTCTAGGGGTTGAGTCACCCAGCTACGCTCGACGAAGGCTTGCTTCTGAATCCCGACCGGCTGGCTGGCTCATCACTTACCTCCCTCGTGGCTTTTTTCACCAATTCACATAAAAGTCAGTTAAGTAAACACAGGAGACCTTCATCTTTACTGCTGTCTCCCTCCGCCTAGTCACCTCAATGTTCACTAGCGTTTTCCTGCTCTAACGGGGGCTCGACTAATCTGATATCACTCTGCATTGCCTGCTGGTTGCATTATGCAGAGCCATCAGGCTCTGATTAGTGACCACATACACTAGTCAGCACGGGCCCCCTCATTGGTCGGGGCCCTGTGCCAAGTCGGTGTGTTTCATTGTCTGTCCACCTCTGCTCTGAAGCCACTTGTCATTGTAGAATTCTTCTGGTTTAGGTAGAACCGGCAAAGGGATGATGAAAATATAATTTAGATTTTGGCAGAACTGGCAAAACTGTCCAAAACATGTGCCTTTGGTAGGTTTCTAGACAATGCGATGAGAGATTGTTTTATTTACGGTTTAAAGCAAACATTGATATGAAGGAAACAGTTGGTAGAAGACAGACTAATCTGTGCTATATAGTTTTTGAAGACTATTGCAAGGCACGTTTAAGAGCAACAGGCCAGCGGATCCAACAGCCCCCAAGTCACTGAACCATGTTGGAGCTTTATAGATCATTATCCAGATTGATCTTTTTTTAAAAAAAAGATGTAAAAAAATTTAGAGTACCAATTTATTTTCCAATTAAGGTGCAATTTAGCACGGCCAATCAACCTAACCTGCACATCTTTGGGTTGTAGGGGGTGAAACCCACACGGACATGGGGAGAGACAGTGACCCGGGGCCGGGATCGAACCCGGGTCCTCAGCGCCGAAGGGAGCAGTGCTAACTACTGCGCAACCGTGCCATCAGATTCATCTTTTTTGAAGGAAATTAAAAGCGGCATTGCACAAAATCAATCATTTTGCTAAGTGTTGTTGGAAGCCAGTAGGTACTGCTAGATTGAAGGCAGGGGAGACAAAAGAAGGTCCTGATCATCAGCAGCAGTAAATTCAAAAATCCAGTTTCCCTTGTGTCAGTGCCGACGAGGAAGCAGGTGATACGGATCTATAGCCTTGTGTAACGAATCAGCCACCTCCCAGGAGATTATCGTGACTCCAGTATGAACCACTCAGGACAGTCTGAAAGAAGTTCTCTATAACTCCTCTAGTTATTAGTCCCAGCTCACCCATTGTTTTTTTAAAAATATATATTTTATTGAAATTTTTCGATCACAATTTTTTTCCCCTTACACATCAAACATAAATTTTTTTTCAACAATACATGTAACATGAGAACGACAGTCTAATAAAAAGTAACTAACCAACATGGTAAACCAATCAATTAACATAAAATGAAACTTTCCCCTCCCCCTCCCCCTCCCCCTCCCCCCCCCCCCCCCCCCCCTCCCCCCGGGTTGCTGCTGCTGGTCACCTATCTTCTCTCTAACGTTCCGCTAGGTAGTCGAGGAATGGTTGCCACCTTCTGGTGAACCCTTGAGCCGACCCTCTCAGTGCAAACTTAATCTGCTCCAGTTTTATGAACCCCGCCATATCGTTTATCCAGGCCTCCAATCCGGGGGGTTTTGCTTCCTTCCACATGAGTAAAATCCTACGCCGGGCTACTAGGGACGCAAAGGCCACGACATCGGCCTCTTTCGCCTCCTGCACTCCCGGCTCATCCGCAACTCCAAATAAAGCTAGCCCCCAGCCTGGTTTGACCCGGGCCTTCACCACCTTCGAAATCACTCCCGTCACTCCCCTCCAATACCCCTCCAGTGCCGGGCACAACCAAAACATATGTGTGTGGTTTGCCGGGCTTCCGCCGCACCTCCCACACTTGTTCTCCACTCCGAAGAACCTGCTCAACCTTTCTCCCGTTATGTGTGCTCTATGTAGCACCTTAAATTGAATCAGGCTAAGCCTGGCGCACGAGGAAGAGGAATTTACCCTGCTTAGGGCATCAGCCCACATACCCTCCTCTATCTCCTCCCCAAGCTCTTCTTCCCACTTTCCTTTTAGTTCGCCCACCAGCTCCTCCCCCTCTTCTCTCATCTCTCGGTATATCTCTGACACCTTGCCCTCCCCGACCCACACCCCCGAGAGCATTCTATCCTGGATCCCTTGTGTCGGGAGCAATGGAAATTCCCTCACCTGTTGTCTTCTGAACGCCCTCACCTGCATATACCTAAAGCAATTTCCCCGGGGCAGCTTATACTTTTCCTCCAACGCTCCCAAGCTCGCAAACGTCCCGTCTATAAATAAATCTCCCACCCTCCTAATTCCCAACTGGTGCCAGCTCTGGAATCCTCCATCCATCCTCCCTGGGGCAAACCTATGGTTGTTCCTAATTGGGGACCCCACCAGGGCTCCCAGCACACCTCTCTGTCGCCTCCATTGTCCCCAGATATTTAATGTTGCCGCCACCACTAGGTTTGTGGTAAATTTTTTTGGTGAGAACGGTAGTGGCGCCGTCACCAGCGCCTCTAGACTCGTCCCTTTACAGGACTTTCTCTCTAGTCTTTTCCACGCCGCTCCCTCTCTCTCTATCATCCATTTACGGATCATCGCCACATTGGCGGTCCAATAGTAGTCGCCCAAATTCGGCAGCGCCAGTCCCCCTCTGTCTCTGCTACATTGTAAGAACCCCCTCCTTACCCTCGGGACTTTCCCTGCCCACACGAAGCTCGTGATGCTCCTGTCTATTTTTTTAAAGAAAGCCTTAGTGATCAGTATAGGGAGACATTGGAATACAAATAGGAACCTCGGGAGGACCATCATCTTAATTGCCTGCACTCTGCCTGCCAGTGACAGTGGCTGCATGTCCCACCTCTTGAAGTCCTCTTCCATTTGTTCTACCAGTCGTGTCAAATTAAGTCTGTGTGAGGTTCCCCAGCTCCTGGCTATCTGAATCCCCAGGTATCAGAAGTTTCTTTCCACTCTCCTTAGAGGCATGCCATCTATCCCTCTACTCTGGTCCCCAGGGTGTATCACGAAAGGTTCACTCTTCCCCATGTTAAGCCTATAATCCCGAGAAATCTCCGAACTCCCTCAATATCTGCATGACCTCTGTCATCCCCCTCACTGGGTCCGTCACATACAACAGTAGGTCATCCGCGTAGAGTGACACTCGGTGTTCTTCTCCCCCTCTAATCACCCCTCTCCATTTCCTGGAGTCTCTCAGCGCCATGGCCAGTGGTTCAATTGCCAACGCGAACAGTAATGGAGATAGCGGGCATCCCTGTCTTGTTCCCCTGTATAGTCGGAAATACTCCGATCTTTGCCGACCCGTGACCAGACTTGCCGTTGGGGCCCCATAAAGGAGTTTGACCCAGCTAATAAACCCATTCCCGAACCCGAACCTCCTTAGCACCTCCCATAGGTACTCCCACTCCACCCTATCAAATGCCTTCTCTGCATCCATTGCCGCCACTATCTCTGCCTCCCCCTCTACTGGGGGCATCATTATCACCCCTAATAGTCGTCGCACGTTGACATTTAGTTGTCTCCCCTTTACGAATCCTGTTTGGTCTTCGTGCACCACTCCCGGGACACAGTCCTCTATCCTCGATGCCAGCACCTTTGCTAGCAATTTGGCATCCACATTTAATAGTGAAATAGGCCTATAGGACCCGCACTGCAGCGGATCTTTATCCCGCTTCAAAATTAGCGATATCGTCGCCTCCGACATTGTCGGGGGTAGAGTCCCTCCTTCCCTGGCCTCGTTAAAAGTCCTCACCAACAGCGGGGCCAGCAGGTCCACATATTTTCTATAAAATTCCACCGGGAACCCATCTGGTCCCGGAGCCTGCATATTCCCCAGCCCCTTGGTAACCTCGTCCACCCCAATTGGTGCCCCCAGGCCTTCCGCCTCCTGCTCCTCCACCCTCGGGAACCTTAATTGGTCCAGGAACTGCCGCATCTCCTCTTTTCCCTCCGGGGGTTGGGACCTATAAAGTCTTTCGTAAAAGGTCTTAAACACCCCGTTTATCTTCCCTGCTCTCCGCACCGTAGCTCCCTTTTCGTCTCTAATTCCCCCTATCTCCCTCGCCGCTGTCCTCTTTCGCAGCTGATGGGCCAACAGGCAACTAGCCTTTTCCCCATATTCATACCTCACCCCCTGTGCCTTCCTCCACAGCACCTCCGCCCTCCTGGTGGTCAGAAGGTCGAACTCCGTCTGGAGTCGTCGTCTCTCCCTGTACAGTCCCTCCTCCGGGGTCTCCGCAAATTCTCTGCCCACCCTTAATATCTCCCCCAGTAGTCTTTCCCTTTCCTTGGCCTCTGTTTTCCCTTTGTGGGCCCTGATGGAGATCAGCTCTCCTCTGACCACCGCCTTTAGTGCTTCCCATACCACTCCCACTCGGACCTCCCCGTCATCATTGGCCTCCAGGTACCTCTCGATACATCCCCGCACTCTTCCACAGACTCCCTCATCCGCCAACAATCCCACATCTAATCGCCAGAGTGCACGCTGCTCCCTCTCCTCTCCTAGTTCCAGGTCCACCCAATGTGGGGCATTATCCGAAATAGCTATGGCTGAATACTCAGTTTCTTCCACCCTCGAGATCAACGACCTTCCCAAAACAAAAAAATCTGTCCGGGAGTGCACCTTATGAACATGGGAGAAGAAGGAGAACTCCCTGGCCCTCGGTCTAAGAAATAGCCATGGATCCACTCCCCCCATTTGGTCCATAAACCCCTTAAGCACCTTGGCCACTGCCGGCCTTCTTCCGGTCTTAGATCTGGATCTGTCTAACCCTGGGTCCAGCACGGTGTTGAAGTCTCCCCCCATTATCAAGTTTCCTACCTCCAGGTCCGGTATACGTCCCAGCATCCGCCTCATAAATCCCGCATCGTCCCAATTCGGGGCATATACGTTAACCAACACAACCTCCATTCCCTCCAGCCTGCCACTCACCATTACATATCTGCCTCCACTATCTGCTACAATGCTCCTTGCTTCGAATGATACCCGTTTCCCCACCAGTATGGCCACCCCTCTATTCTTTGCATCTAGCCCTGAATGAAACACCTGTCCCGCACATCCTTTCCTTAACCTAACTTGGTCCGCCACCTTCAGGTGTGTCTCCTGGAGCATAGCCACGTCTGCCCTCAGTCCTTTCAAGTGCGCGAGCACTCGGCCCCTTTTCATCGGTCCATTTAGGCCTCTCACGTTCCACGTGATCAGCCTCACTAGGGGGCTACCTGCCCCCTTCCCCTGTCGACTAGCCATCACCCTCTCTAGGCCAGTCCCACGTCCCGATTCCGCGCACCCACTCGTTCCCCAGGTGTCGCATTCCAGCCCCGACCACCCTTTCTTTAGCCAGTTCCTCTTTGATTTCTGCGGCTTCTCCTGCTCACTCCTTGACCCCCCCCCGTGTGGGGAACTCCCATCTACCTTGCGCCTATCTTCCCGCCATTATCTTTCTGGCGCGGGAACATCTCTGTAGCTGACCCGCCTCTTGTGGCGCAGCTCCCTCTCCCACCCCACTCCCATTCCTCATCCTCCGCCTATGTCTCTTCTTTCCCCCCCCACCGGCGCCCACATTTCTTAGTGTCTCCCCCCTTCCCAATTTACATCTCTATATACATCGACAGTGACATTTTCCTCTAATATCAGTCCCTCAGTTCCGATCCAATTTCTCATCTTTAATAATGGTCCATGCTTCTTCCGCCGTTTCGAAGTAGTGATGTCTCTCCTGGTACGTGACCCATAGTCGCGCCGGCTGCAGCATCCCGAACTTCACCTTCTTCTTGTGTAACACCTCCTTGGCTCGATTAAAACTCGCCCTCTTTCTCGCCACCTCCGCATTCCAATCCTGGTACACCCGTACCACTGCATTCTCCCATCTACTACTCCGTACCTTTTTGGCCCATCTCAGAACCACTTCTCTATCATTAAAGCGGTGAAATCGCACGATTGTCGCCCTAGGTGGTTCTCCCGCCTTTGGTCTCCTCGCCGGGATCCGATGAGCCCCCTCCACTTCTAAGGGGCCCAAAGGGGCCTCAGCTCCCATCAGCGAGCTTAGCATCGTGCTCACGTAAGCCCCGTAGTCCGCTCCTTGCACTCCCTCAGGGAGACCCAGGATCCGAAGGTTCTTCCTTCGTGCTCTGTTTTCTAGGGCCTCAATCCTTTCAGTGCACTTTTTGTGGAGCGCCTCGTGCGTCTGTGTTTTGACCGCCAGGCCCAGGATCTCGTCCTCATTATCCGTCACCTTCTGCTCCACCACGCGGAGCTCTGTCTCCTGGGTCCTTTGTGCCTCCTTAAGCCCCTCAATTGCCTGTAGCATCTGGGTCAGCACCTCCTTCTTTAGTAGCTCCACACACCGTCTTAAAAATTCGTCTTGATCGGGCCCCTATGTCGCCTGGGCTTTCTCCGCCGCCATCTTGCTTCTTTTTCCCTTCTGTCCCTATCGTCGAGGATTCCTCGCGATGTAGCCGCCGCCGCCGATATTTTCCTCTTTCGTTGGGGGGGGACTCCCTATTAACTCACCCCACACCGGGTTTCGTCGTGAGAAAATTTCCCATTGGGGCTCTTAAAAGAGCCCGAAAGTCCGTTGGAGCTGGAGCCGCCGAAACGTGCGTCTTAGCTGGTCATCGCCGCAACCGGAAGTCCACCCATTGTTTTTTTTTGTAAAATATTTTTATTCTCCATTTTCACATTTTCTTCAGAATTTACACCCCACCAACAAGCAGTAAACGGTAACAAATACAAAGTCAATCCCCTTATCAACAACAACGATCCCATCCTCCCACCACCCCAAACAACGGCCCACCTGACAATATAAGCATCAAATAAAACAAACCCTCCCATGGTGGGACAAACAAAGGAAAAAAAAGAAAAAGGAATCAGGAATCGCCTATGGTCACCGTTGACCTATGGTCCCCCCCCCCTAACATTCAATGCCATCCAATCCCCGAAAGAGTACCGTAAATGGCACCCATGAATTGAACACCCCCCCCTCCCCGACTCCTCCCCTCCACTTCCTCTTATAAACCTCCTCCCCCCAACCTCTGTTCCTTACCCCCCCACTTTCCACCCCGGCTAGACTCATCGGAACCTGTTCTGCCGGGCTCCGTTGGCTGCAGCCCGTCCCCCCACCTCACTCCCGTTCACTGGCCGGCTTAAACCAGCCAGCGTGGTGGCCCCCTCCCGGGTCTCTTTCCCCCTTGCCTGGTCCCAGGAAAATCAAGAAATCCCCTTCAGCACACAAACCCTGCAAACACATCCAAGCCCCAAAGAACCACCATTGCAGGCGAGAGTCCCATCTCTTCCCTTGTCCAAGTATATATAACGTTGGCTCAATTAGCACATACACCAGCATGCAGTGAAAAAATACAGTTACATGAGGCTACATCGGTACATGGCCATTTCTCAATTCAGCCACAGTCCTTCTGCCTTCGCAAATTCCTCCGCTGCTTCCGCCGTCCCGAAATAAAAGTCCTTGGATTTGTAGGTCACCCTCAACTTAGCTGGGTATACTATGCCGCACTGCACCTTACTGATGTACAGTGCCTTCTCCACCCGGCCTCCACGACCGATGAGCCCAATCCAGTTCATATCGGGAGGGATCATCCCCCTCCAATAGCTTCGCCAACATCGTGGCAAAATACTCAGTCGGCCTCGGGCCTTCCACTCCTTCGGGAAGACCCACAATCCTCAGATTGTGTCGCCTGGATCTGTTTTCTAAGTCATCCATTTTGGCTCGCAGCCCCTTGTTGGTCTCTATCACCTTCCGCATCTCCTTCCCCATCGAGGTAAGTTGATCACTGTGCTGCAATAATGTCTCTTCCACTTCCTTCAGCGTCTCACCTTGCTCCCGCACCTCCGCCACTGCGCTCAATACCGCCGCCCTCACCGGGGCAATCGCCTCCTCCACCAGCACTTTCAATACCGCCCCCATCTCCTTCCTCATCACCTCCATGTGTTTTGTCAACTGCCTTTCAAGTTCCACGGCCATCAGCTTAGTAATTTCTTCATCTGTGGGCAATGCGGCCTCCCCTGGTGCCCCAGACTCCACTTTTCTTGCCGTCCCCGTGGTGACCTTTCCACTCCCCGACGGACTTTCAGCTGCATTTTTCATGGCCATTTTTAAACTTATTTTCAACATTTCCCTTCACTGTGCCTTCTCCCTGCTTTTGCCACCTCCGCTGTCCCTGGGACCGGGCGTTAAACCCCGAAAATGCCATTCCCGAACGGGAGCCCTCCCGCCCGCCGTCACCGGAAGTCCCAGCTCACCCATTGTTAAACCTACTCAAAGGTATCTTCAAAGATCAAGCAAAACACCAAGTTGTTTGGACTGGTTGATGTTGGGGATGTACTGGTTTTCATTATGAATCTTCCATTGACATAATTCACCTTTCTTGCAAAGAGCCAGCAGAATACTACGGCTATTTAAAAAAGAAAATCACAAAGTTTTAGTTGCTGAATTTATCTATTTAATATTTTAAGTATTAAGAGAGACACGTATTCTTGTATATTCAGTAACATTGGTTCCAATTTGTATAGAAGCTATCGAGCTGGTTTAGCACACTGGGCTAAATAGCTGGCTTGTAATGCAGGGCAGCAGCGCGGGTTCAATTCCCGTACCAGCCTCCCTGAACAGGCGCCGGAATGTGGCGACTAGGGGCTTTTCACAGTAACTTCATTGAAGCCTACTTATGACAATAAGCGATTATTATTATTGTTATTATTAAATGTGAAATTTAATTGAACAATGGGGCTGTGACGTATATGTCCCTAGCAGGGACGTCGCGCGATTTACGGGGGGTGGTGCCTCGGCGCGGCATCAGAGACCTGGCGCCCTGTGAAAGATGCGGCGTCTTGGGTCCCGCACATGCGCAGTTGGGCCGGCGCCAACTCGCGCAGCGGTGGCTGTCCTCCCCCAGGCCGCCCCGCACAAAAATGGCACATGGATTCAGGCTTGCCGGCGGAAGAAAGGAGGCCCGCCGACAAAGAGGCCGGCCCGCCGATCAGTGGGTCCCGATCGCGGGCCATGCCACTCCGGAGGGCCTCCCCGGGGTTCGAACCCCCCTCCCCCCCCACACGCCGCTCCCGGCCCTTGAAGCCCCAGGTCCCACCGGCCCGAGAGCAGGTTAGAATGGCGCCGGCGGGACTGTCATTTTTTTCGCCAGCCACTCGGCCCATGTGGGCCGGAGAATCGGCGCTCACCGTTTGTGGCGATTCTCCGAGCGACCGGAGCAATTCGCGCGGCGCTGGTTTTGGGGGGGGGGGGGGAGAATCGCGTGCGGGGGTCGGGGTGGCGTGGCGCGATTCACGCTGCGCCCCGGCGATTCTCCCACATGGCGGGGGGGGGGGGGAGAATCCCGCCCCTAAACTCTGGTCTCAATAAACTGCCCTCATCCACACTATCTCTGAAACAGGATTTCTCCATTGCTACCTCAGTAGCTAATGTTCTATCTCTGTAGTGGACGTCAAGATCCTTTTGGCATTCTGCCTTCATTGTTTCAATGAAAGAGCCAGCTGTATCTTACACCTCTCCTGTATGTAAACTGCAGCCTCCTCCCATTCGCCTTCTACTCCCCTTTCTCCAATCTTTTCACTTTATATCTACTCAGGTTAAACCACATGCATTACTTATTAGCCCAATCCATCCATATTCCCCTGATTCACTGCTAGCCCTGTCATTTAAAGATCTGCCTAAGTTTTACATCTGCATCATTCTTGGTTGGTATGTAATCAGAGTCCGTAATTATTTTAAATGCTTTGGTTTTGAACTATTCTAATACAGTGCAACTGTTCAGAGTGATAGAACCAAGAGAACTCATGAAATAATAATTTTCCACAGACAGAATTCTTCAAATGAACTTGTTTCACAAGAATAGGAGTTGCAGGAAAAGGAAATAAAGTAGGGAAAATATCTCGATCCTACAGCAATCACTGACAAATGATATTTGCTTAAATAGCTAAGAAAGTCATTTTTAAATACACTTTATGCATTTTAAGTTCCGTTATTTATAGATATTGGTATGGATGAGGTTAAAAGGAGAGTGTTTTCTTTCTGCGATTCTTTGCAAGTATTGAAGCAAACTCATCGGGCAAACCTGTTTGTACAATCCACACATTGTTCCGGTTTTCACTTTGGGGATTTGATTGGACTCTCTCTACCTCAGCTTGTGGGCCGGACTCAATCGATCTTGCATTACACTCGATGCTCATGAGGAATCCCATGGTTACATTGATTGTTCTTTGCGTTTCTGCTTCCAGTCATTAGGGAAAAAAGGGGGGAAAATAGGCCGTGGAGAAATGTTAAGTAGATTACTGAATGCTAAAGGCAAACGGAAAGAAAAGCATTCCATGCCCTCTGAAAAATTGACCTATGTTTTCCTGTATATTTAAAATAGTTGCTTAGAAAATTATTTTAAGTATCTCTCTTTAACAAAACTTATTTTAATTTTAATTTCCTCGGATTCTTGTTATCTGGTCAGCGGATAGAAAGGGAATTCTGACAGTAGGTGGCCGCAGTCAGAGGCCTTTGCATTTGAGTCACAACATTGTTGGGACTGATCAGTGTTTAAATAAGGGCCCTCATGTTGCCTTTCTGGGGGTGTCTTGCTTGTCTACTCAAAAGCCCAGGTTAACATTGGGACCCAGAAGGCAGCAGATTCAAACTTAATGCCCTTATTTTTAACTTGCCTGCCATATGTTTTCTGATAGATGGGAGCTTAAAATTGGGGCCTGAAAGTTAATTGGGACTTCTAAGTGTCATAGCTCAGATTACCGTAACTCCCACAGTAGTAAAAACTACATGAAGAAAAGAATTGCAAATGTAGCAATTTGACCAAAACTTTAAATCCTCTTGAGGAGCTAGGAAAGGACATTTAATGTTGGTAAATGCGGAAACTACAGTCTTCGGCCTCAAACACAAACTCCATACCCTGGCCACAGATTCCACCCACTTCCATGGCCATTGTCTTAGGCTGAACCAAACTAATCACAATCTTGGAACAACTTGTTTGACTCAGAGCTGAGCTTCCAACCATGTATCATCTCCATCACCAAGTCCTCCTACTTGGGTATCCCCAGCCATATCCATCTCATGCCTTTATTACCGCTAGACTTAACTATTTCAAATACCACCATCGTCCCATTGCCACTATTGCAGAAAGTGTTGAACAGTTCCACAAGGAGTGGCATATTTACTGCAGTGTTGCACTCTCTGACAGGACCAAAAACAAAAAGGTACTGGTTTATGCCCTGTTTAGCCTCGTTAGGCCCCAAGGCTGTCGAAAAATTTGAGGAGTTTGTTTTCCAGACAGTGGGGGGAGTGGTGGGGGGGAAATAAGTTCCTGCGATAATCCTAAAACAGTTCGAGAACCCCTGGGCGCGATTCTCCACTCTCACGCCGGTTGGGAGAATCGCCTGGGCCTCCAAAATTTCCGGGGACGCCGGTCCGACCCCCTCCCGCGATTCACCCGAGCGGCGGGATCGGGCCGTTCCAGGCCTGAGAATCGCCGGAGATACCCAAATTGGCGATTCTCCGGCACCCCCGCGATTCTGAGGCCCGGATGGGCCGAGCGGCCAGGCCAAAACGGCGGGTTCCCCCCAGCGCCGTCCACACCTGGTCGCTACAGTCGTGGGTGGTGCGTGAACGCTGGGGGGGGCGGCCTGTGGGGGGGCGAGGGGGGATCCTGCACTGGGCTTCACCTTGAATGTGGCATGGCCTGCGATCGGTGCCCACCGGTCGTCGGGCCGTCCTCTCTGAAGGTGGACCTCCTTCCTTCTGCGGCCCCGCAAGATCCGTCCCCCATCTTCTTGCGGGGCGGAGTTGGACAGGACAGCAACCACGCATGCGCGGGTTGGCGCCGGCCAACCCGCGCATGCGCGGATGACGTCTGTTATGCGGCGCCGGCCGCGTCATCGATTCGGCGCTGCTTTTACGCGGGCGACGAGGCCTGGCGCGGGTAGATGACGCGGCCCCGATCCTGGCCCATTGTCAGGGCCTGAATCGGTCGGGACCGGGGCCGTTCCGCGCTGTCGTGAACCTGGACGGCGTTCACGATGGCGCGGCCAATTCGGCGTGGGGATGGAGAATCCCGCCCCATATCTCCCAAAGAAAATCTAATCCTTGACAGATATGCATTTAATTAAAAGAACTAAAATGCAGCTGAGTCAATACAATCTTACATGGCCACCCTATATTGGCAAAGAAATGAGTGTTCGGAACTCACATTAAAGACCAATTAGGGATTGAGTAGTTTGTGGAATATATAGCGATTCAGTTCGCAAGCAGCTGCTGTGAGAAAAGGACTTAATGTTACAAGCAGCCATCAACATCTGTATTCTAAACAAACAATCTGAGAAACAAAGCAGGGAGTTTAGGCATGAAACTGAAGTATTTGCAGTGTAGGGGGTGCCCTGCTCCAACTTCAGCAGCCAGCTTCCACCGAACAGAACAGCTTCCACAGAGAAAATGCTGGAAAATCACAGCAGGTCTGGCAGCATCTGTAAGGAGAGAAAAGAGCTAATGTTTCGAGTCCAGATTACCCTTTGTCAAAGCTAACAGACAGAGAAAGTGGGAAATATTTATATTGTGGAGTGGGAATGAAAGATGAGTCATAGCCACAGAAACCCAGGGCAATGGGGTGCTAATAGCCACAGAAACTAAAGGTAAAGAGTGTTAATGGCAGTCCCCAGAGAGAACAATAGGTGTGAAAGGCCAAACAGCAGAGAAACTAACATCAGAGGGTAAACTGTGACATATGCAGATGTGGGGGGAGGGGAAGGGGGAAGCAAAGGGGAGAAAGGGTAAGGAAAGGTGGATAAGATAGGGGGGTTAAATATATATAAAGAAAGACAGTTAAAATGAAATGGGATGAAAACAAATGGGTCGAAGTGGGGTGGAGCTAATCAACTGAAGTTGTTGAATTCGATGTTGAGGTCGGAAGGCTGCAGTGTGCCTAACAGGAAGATGAGATGTTGTTCCTCCAGTTTGCGTTGAGCTTCACTGGAACATTGCAGTAGGCCAAGGACAGACATGTGGGCATGGGAGCAGGGTCTTGTGTTAAAATGGCAAGCAATGAGAAGATCAGGGTCCTGAATGCGCACAGACCGAAGCTGCTCAGCAAAGCGATCACCCAGTCTGTGTTTGGTCTCTCCAATATAGAGGAGACCACATTGGGAGCAGCGAATGCAATGGACCAGATTGAAAGTGGCGCAAGTGAAACGCTGCTTAACCTGGAATGAATGTTTTGGCCATGGAAGCATGGAAGAGGTAAAGGGGCAGGTGTTATTTTGAATACAACAGCTTGTTTTACATAAGGTTAAAGATGCAACAATTGCAGGAATTGGAACCACTTTGCTAAATCATGCAGATTCAAGCATCTCTCCTGTACCATCAGCAACATGGCAGTGGTTCGATCCTCTAGGGATAGGAGCGGCAATCTGGTGAATGAATTGGAGTTCAACCAAAACAGGGAAGCTAAAGAGCCTCCAATGGTGACAAGGTTACAGTGAAGAGCGAGATCTTCATCACTCTCAACAGGACTATAATATCTCATATAATTAACAGGAATGCCACAGTAAATGCCAAGATTGATACTGGAGCGAAGGATAATGTACTATCCAGCCAAAGTTTACAGGAAGTAGACCATATGCAGCACCAGATCCCAACACTCAGACACACCTCATGGTTTATGGTGGACAGACAATCTACACCGAAGGTATGACAATCCTCTATTGCACATAGGGAAATTTCAAGTTCCATATAGTTGACCAGAATGTAAAATCACTAATAGGACTTCAGGACAATATTGCACTGGGGGTCATTCAACTTGGTCCAGAAGTACATGTTTTACAAATTCAAGTCCCTGAGATGACAGCAAATGGAGACCTCTTCAACTGTAGCATCATTGGTAAGCTACCAATTGTATATCACATGACACTAGATGTTTTGGTACCACCAATTGTTTGTGCTTTGAGAAGAGCCCCAGCAGCCATGAGGCAGAAAGTCGTTTGTGATCTGCACCAGGTGACAACAATAGTGTCATAACTCCTATAGACGAGGCCACAGAGTAGGTTTCAGCAATGGTGACCGCAGTTAATAAAAGATGACATAGTCAGGATGTGTATTGACTATATGCTTGAACAAGGTGTTGGTCAGACCATATCACTCTATGACTACAGTGGAATAGGTGATAGCAGACATGCCAAACGCTCAAGTGTTCAGCATTCTCAGTGCAAAATGTGGGTTTTGGTAGATCCCGTTAGGTAAGGAATACTCAAAACTACCCACATTCATGTCTCTGATAGGCAGATATTATTTTCTTTGCATATGTTATGGGATCTCCACGGGCAGTGAGGTTTTCCAGTGGTGCATGGAGTAACTTTGCTGGCCAACCTAACGAGATCGTTGTTGATGGCATTCTTGCTTGGAGTCATACTGTGCACGTCCTTATCTCATCATTGAGAGAATCAGGACCATCCAATGAAAGCTTAATCCTGTAAAATGCAGATTCAGGGTTAACTAGGTTCCTTACATGGGCCATTTACTCACAATGGTGTAAAGCCCAATCCAGACTAGACGAGGCTATATGACAGGTGGCCATTCCTGTGGACAAACACACTTTACAGCACTTCCTTGGTAGGACAAATTATATTTCATCTCATGTTACAGTGAGATCACTGGACATCTTTGTGAACTCCCCTACCAGGATGTCGAATGGTGCTGGCAAGAGTACCTCAAAGAGATCTTCAACAGACTCAAACAAGCACTTGCAGCCCCAACGCTATTACAATACTTTGACATTCAAGCTCATATCAGCAGCGGCCGCCCAGCACAGACTTGGTGCAATCTGAATCTAGAATGCAGACCAATAGCATTTATTTCAAGGGCCCTCACTGACCTTGAGATGCATTATGCACAGATCAAAAAGGAACTTCTTGGTTTAGTCTTTGCCTGTCAAAAATTTCATGACGTCTTATATGGTCGGCCTAGACTGTTGAAAGAGGTCACCAGCCACTTAAAGAGGTCTCTCCACATGTCTGCACGGCTGCAACACATGGTGCTAAAGTTGCAATGCTACAACCTCGGCGTTGCCTACAAATGTGATAAGCTGTACTTGTCTGATGCCCTCTCCAGAGTCATCCTACTTACTACGAACCAGGCAGATCATTAGGAACACACAGACATTACGGAAATAGAGGTGTCCTCTCATCAACTTCAAGAACTCAAACAGGCCTTACAGATGGACATTGAATGCAGGAAACTGCACAACGTAATCATGTGGAGCTGGCCAGAATCTTCAAGGAAGCTTCCCTATGAGCTCCAGGCATTCTTCGCCATCACAGAAGAACTGACTATGCAGGATGGACCCAGCAATTCGTCATCCTTACTGCAGTCCAGAGGTACCACACACAACTCACCAAGGGCACCCTCGTAGGAAGAAACCAGATACAGGGCCAAGGAATCACAGTACTGGCCCCCCATGTACGCAGATATGGAAAGTGAGGGCAGCACGTTTGCGCAGTGGTTAGCACTGCTGCCTCACGGCGCCGAGATCCCTGGTTCGATTCTGGGTCACTGTCCGTGTGGAGTTAGCACATTCTCCCCATGTTTCAGTGGGTTTCGTCCCCACAACCCAAAGATGTGCAGGGTAGGCAGATTGGCCACGCTAAATTGCCCCTTAATTGGAAAATGAAAACATGAGTAAAACTGTAATCAAACTTAAGAGACACTTCGCCATCCCGTTGAGACTCATGACAGACACACTCGCAACTTGTCTCCATTGAATTTCACAACTTTGCACGCACATGGATTATGAGCATATCACAAGCAGCCCCCTTTATCCACTGGGAAGCAGTGACATATAGATATTGTCACAGGACTAGCAATCCAGGGACCCGGGTAATGCTCTGGGGACATGGGTTCGAATTCCACCAGGGCAACTGGTGGAATTTTAATGCAATAAAAATCTGGAATTAAAAGCCTAATGACGACCATGAAACCATTGTCGATTGTTGTAAAAACCCATCTGGTTCACTAATATCCTTTAGGAAAGGAAATCTGACATCTGGTCTGGCCTACATGTGACTCCAGACCCACAGCAATGTGGCTGACTCTTAGCTGCCCTCAGGATAGGCAATAAATGCTGACCCAGCCAGTGATGCCTACATCCCATGAATGAATACATTAAAAAAAAAGGTCTGGTGGAACTGGCGGTTCGCTCAGCCAAACATCCTTTTGAGAAACGTGCATGGGATCGGGCAGACGATTATGCTGCACTCATTAGCCTGTGAAATCTACCATGACAGAGCCTGCTTTCATCACATTTTCCAGACACACCAGGACCACGATTCCTACTGCCAAGGCTCTGCTGCAGCCCAAAGTTGAAACCAATATGAATGAGTCCCTCTTGCAATGCAGATTGCAAAGCAAATCATACTATGATCGAGATACCCATAAACACCGCCCTGTAACATCAGGTCAAATGATCAGGTTTCAGACCAGACCTGACTATGACCAGTTAGCAGTGGTACACAGTAATGCTCTACAATCGAACAGCTACATGGTAGCCTCAGACAGTACCCACTATGTATACAATCGCCATCACCTTCTGCAAGTAACAGAACCAGCACCAACAGATAACACACCACTTCAGGCATCAAGCCTATGGCACCAGTAGGCATGCAGAATTTGACAAGAGTTTAACGCAGCAAATCCTGCATCTGATGATGAAATTTCCTTATTGCCATCAGTGAAGACTACAACACCATCAACCGGTGTAATCACACAGGATCCCAGGACTTTATTACCATTTAACCTAAAACGGACTTTAGAAGTTTAGCTTTTTATCCAACAGAAAACAGGAGTAGAAGGAGGCACGAGTCACTGTTACATCTCATACCACAAGGCATCCCACCTAAACGGGGAAGGTGTAGACCGAGTGGTCACATGAGAACATGATGACGTGGCTACACAAGAGGTCACGTGATGGAAATGTGGGAGTTATTCCCGGGATCTCGGGCAGAGAACTATAGTTGTTGAGTTTAGGAATAAACTACATGTGTTGAAAATCCTTGATGCCAGTGATTTGAGAACCCACAACATTGTACAGGGGATAACGGTTTCCTGGTGCACTGTCCATGACAACAGCTCTACCAATCAGAATCCACTTGGGAACCAATCAGCACCATTCCTCATGCATTATAAATTGTTGTGCCCTTTGAAATTTGGTATTCTTGTGATTCTATCCTGCTTTTGCTTACATCTATATAATCTCCTTTGCTACTTTACAGTAATATTTAACTCTTAATTATCTGCTTTTTAAAAACATCTTTGCACAGAGTCTACGGAGGGATATAGACAGGTTCAGTGGGTGAGCAAAAACTTGGTAGATGGAATATAATGTTGGAAAATGTGAAGTTATGCACTTTGCTGGGAAGAATAAAGGAGCTGAATATTATTTAAATAGAGAAAGACTGCAGAAAACTGCACCGTTTAGGGGGCAGCACAGTAGCACAGTCATCAGCACTGCGGCTTTACAGCTCCAGGGACCAGGGTTCAATTTTCGGCTTGGGTCACTGTCTGTGAGGAGTCTGCATGTTCTCCTGTGTCTGTGTGGGTTTCCTCCGGGTGCTCCGGTTTCCTCCCACAAGTCCTGAAAGACGTGCTTGTTAGGTAAATTGGACATTCTGAATTCTCCCTCTGTGACCCGAACAGGCGCCGGAGTGTGGCGACTAGGGTCTTTTCACAGTAACTTCATTGCAGTGTTAATGTAAGCCTAATAAAAAGATTATTAAAGATTGTTTGGAGGGTCTTGTGCATACATCACAAAAAGGTAGTATGCAGGTATGGAGAGGTTGTGTGGTATAGTGGTATTGTCACTGCACTAGTAAACCAGAGATCCAGAGTAATGCTCTGGGGACCCAGGTTCAAATTCCACTACTGCAGATGGTGAAATTTGAAATCAATAAAAATCTGGAATTAAAAGCCTAAGTTGTCGATTGTCGTAAAAATCCATCTGGTTCACTATTATTCTTCAGGGAAATAAATCTCCTGTCCTTACCTGGCCTGGCCTACATGTGACTCCATATCCACAGTAACGTGGTTGACTCATAACTGTCCCCTCAAGCTCAATTAGGGACGGGCAATAAATGCTGACATAATCTACGACGCCCATAAACAAATAAAAAAAGTTCATGTGATAGAGAAGGCAAATAGAATGTTGGCCTTTATTTCAAAAACTGTACAAGGCGCCAGTTAGACCACATCTGGAAAACTCTGAACAGTTTTGGCCCTCTTATCTAAGGCAAGATATACTGGCATTGGAGGGAGTCCAGAGAAGGTCCACTCAGTTGATCCTAGGTATGGAGGGAATTTCCTATGAGTAGAGATTGAGTAGGTGGACCTGTACTCATTAGAGTTTAGAAGAATGGAAGATGACCTTACTGAGTCATACTGTGTTCTCAGGGAGCTTGACAGGGTAGATGCTGAGAGGTTTCTCCCTTGTGGGAGAGTCTGGGTCCGGAAGGATAATCTCAGAGTAAGGGAACTCTGGCTCAATCTGGGTGACCCAAAACAAATCGATGCTTATCAATAGGATTAATGATTTCCTGATGTGTGATTGGCGGGGAAGGTCCCGACATGTTCTGGCAGTTTGTGTGTGGGTTGTGTATTTGCTTTTGGCCAAGTCTAAGTTCCCATCAGCCTGCCTGGGGTTTGGTCTGCAGTTTAATTTAAAGTGTTCTATTCTTTAATTTATGACATTCAATTTAATCGGGCTCAAAACTAGGCCCCGTCAGGTTATCACATCAGACTATTTTGGATTTTGTAATGTGTAATGAGGCAGGTTTAATAAACAACCTCAGAGTAAAGGATCCTCTCGAAAGCCGTGACCATAACATGGAACAATTTGAGTGAGAATCTTGGGTCAGAAACAACTGTGCTACATTGAAATAAGCGTGATTATAAAAGAATGAGGGAAGAGTTGAATGGAGTGGACTAGAAAAGGAGTTTAGCAGGAAAGGTAGACGCTTCTGAAAATAGTTTGCGACTCAAAACAAAAATATATGCCAATGAGGAAGAAGGATTCCCAGAAGGGGATAAATAACCCACGGTTAGCCAAAGGAGTGAAGGATAGTATTGAATTGAAAGAAAAAATATATAATGTGGCAAAGATTAGTGGCAAGGCAAGGGATTGGAAAAGTTTTAAAAACCAACAAAAAATTAGCAATAAAAATAATGAGGGAGAAGATTAACTATGACAGTAAGCTAGCAAGTAATAAAAAGTGGACAGCAAAAGTTTCTTTAAATGTGTAAATAGGAAGAGAGAGGCCAAAGTGAACATAGGCCACTGAGAGAATGAGACTGGGGAAATAATGATGGGAAACCAGGAAATGATAGAGGAGTTAAACAAATACTCTGTGACCGTCTTCATGGTAGAAGACATTAATAACATTCCAAAAATAAATATTCATGGGACAGAAGGGGGAGGAAATAAATGCAATAAGAATCACAAGGGGAAAAGTACCAGGAGGAAAAAGTACTCGGGAAAATAATGGGTCTAAAGGCCAATACGTCCCCTGGACCTGATTGATTGCATCCTAGGATATTAAAGGAAATAGCTACAGAGATGGAAGATTAAGAACCTTTAATTCTGGAAAAGTCCCAGACGTTTGGAAAACTGCCAATGTAACACCCTTATTCAAAAACTGAGCGAGACAAAAGACAAGTAACTGTGTGCCAATTAGCTTAACTTCTGTCATTGGAAAAATGTTAGGGTCAATTATAAGGAATGTAATAGCAGAGCACTTAGAAATGCACAATATATTGAATTTACAGTGCAGGAGGAGGCCATTTGGCCCATTGAGTCGGCACCAGTCCTTGGAAAGAGCACACTACCCAAGCCCACAACTCCACCCTATCCCTGTAACCCAGTAACCCCACATAACCTTTTTTTGGACACTAAGGGCAATTTAGCATGGCCAATCCACCTTACCTGCACATTTTTGGACTGTGGGAGGAAACTGGAGCACCCGGAGGAAACCCACACAGACATGGGGAGACCATGCAGACTCTGTGCAGACAGTGACCCAAGCCGGGAATCGAACCTGGGACCCTGGAGCTGTGAAGCAATTGTGCTAACCACTATGCTACCATGCCGCCCCAGTGTTACCTTGCCGCCCCATATAATGAAGCAGAGTCAGCATGGGTCCATGAAGGGGAAATAGTGACAAATTAATTTGAATTCTTTGAATGGTAACAAGCAGGGTAGATGAAGGGGAACCAGCAGATGTCATATACTTGGATTTCCAAAAAGTGTTCGACAAGGTACCACATAATATGTTACTTAATAAGAAAAGAGCCAGTGGAGTCAGTTAGAGTCTCCAGAGGGATATAGACAGGTAGGTGAGTGGGCAAAACTTGGTTGATGCAATAGAATATAGGCAAATGTGAAGTTATGCACTTTGATAGAAAGATTAAAGGAGCTGAATATTATTTAAATAGAGAAATGCAGAAAACTGCAGCAGAAAGGGACTTGGGAGTCCTCGTGCATAAATCACAAAAAGCTAGCAGGTAATACGGAAGGCAAATGGAATGTTGGCCTTTATTTCAAAGGGAATAGAATGTAGAAATAGGGAAGTCTTGCTAAAGCTATACAAGACACCTTGTTATACCACACCTGGAATACTGTAAACCAGTCATTTTCAAACCTAGGGTCGCGACCCACGAGTGGGTCACAAATGGGTGTTGGGAGGGTCGCAGGGCCATGCATCGTGGCGTTTCCAATCGCCCAATAGTGCCCAACAGCGTGACCAACTTTTTTAAATGTTGGCCACGACCGGCTATCAGAATGCTGGCCATTCTGCATATGCTTGCTTCCTCAGCAATGCGCAGGCCTGGAGTCCAAGAGGGCAGAACACCTCCTCCTCACATTAGCGTGAAATGAAATGAAATGAAAATTGCTTATTGTCACAATTAGGCTTCAAATGACCATGGGGCAGATTTTGTTTTAAATTGTTGGAGTGTTCCTGCCTGGAGTGGCAGCAGAGAGCATGTCACTAGTCGCAAGCTGACATCACGGGCGGGATTCTCCACTCCCGTGCCGAAGTGGCCGCGCCGTCGTGAACGCCGTCGAGGTACACAACAGCGCGAAACGGCCCCGATCCCGACCGATTCAGGCCCTGACAATGGGCCAGGATCGGGGCCGTGTCATCTACACGCGCCAGGCCTTGTCGCCCGCGTAAAGGCGGCGCCGCATAGATGACGTGGCCGGTGCCGCATAACGGGCATCATCCGCGCATGCGCGGGTTGGCCGGCGCCAATCCGCGCATGCGTGGTTGCCGTCCTCTCTAAGTCCGCCTCGCAAGAAGATGGGGGACGGATCTTGCGGGGCCGCGGAAGGAAGGAGGTCCTCCTTCAGAGAGGACGACCCGACGATCGGTGGGCACCGATCGCGGGCCATACCACATTTAAGGTACCCCCCAGTGCAGGATCCCCCCTCCCACCCCCGCAGGCCGCCCCCCCCCCCCCCCCCCCCCCCAGTGTTCACGCACCGTTCACGATGGCAGCGACCAGGTGTGGACGGCGCCGGGGGGAACCCGCCGTTTTGGCCTGGCCGCTCGGCCCATCCGGGCCTGAGAATAGCGGGGGTGCCGGAGAATCGCCATTTTGGGTGCCTCCGGCGATTCTCCGGCCTGCGGCCCGCGGAACACGACCGGACCGTTCCCGCCGCTTGGGAGAATCGCGGGAGTGCGTCGGACCGGCGTCCCGGGAAATTTTGGCGGCCCAGGCGATTCTCCCAACCGGCGCGGAAGTGGAGAATCTCGCCCCACATGTCTGGACACAGTGAGATTCCTCCATTTTGAAGTTGCCAAAAGTTCTGGTGTGAACTCCAGGACCTCTGGTGAACAACCCATGAAGAAGAAGCTGGAAACAGGAACAAAGCAGCATGAAGATGATTACTTGAGATATGAGTTATTAATTGTGCCACCGCAAATCTGGATTCAAAGTTCATGTGTGTTGTATGCAGAGAAGCACTGGCAAATGAAAGTTTAAAACCCCCAAACCTTCGAAGACATTTGAAGACTAAGCTTGGCAAGCTCGAGGACAATCCTCTTGATTTTGTTCAATGGATATAATGAGATCTTAAATCATTAGCTGAACTCATTATCAAAAATGTAACATTGAATAACAAAGCAAGTGAGTTCGTGAGGATCATGTAGGCTCATCTGTCACATGAAAGGTAAGTGAAAATGGTGAGTCGCAAAGGTCGGCCGGCGTGGGTCTCGAAGGAAGGACGGTTGGTAAAAATTGATCCCGGGCAAAAGAAAGTTTGAAAAATACTGCTGTAAACAGTTTTGGTCCCCTTATCCAAGGAACGATATACCGGCATTGGAGGCAACCCAGAGATGGTTCACCAGGTTTTTCGCAGGATGAGGAGAGGTTGAGTAGATTCGGCCTGTACGGACTGGAATTTAGAAGAATGAGAGATGACCTTATTGATGACATGTAGGATTCTCAAGGAGCTTGACATGGTAGATGCGGAGAGGATGTTTCCCCTTATAGGAGAGTGTGGGATCAGAGGGGGTAATCAAAGAGTCAGGGGTCACACATTGAAGACGGAGATGGGGAGGAATTTTTCTTTCAAAGGGTAGTGAATCTTTGAATTTTTTTTACTGCAGAGAACTGTAGTGGCTATGTGATAAAGTATGTTCAAGACTGAGATAGACACATTTTTAATCAGTCAGGGAATCAAGGGTTATCGGGATAAGGCAGGAAAATGGAGTTGAGGATTCTATCAGATCAAATGGATTTCAGCAAAGCCTTTGACAAGGTTCCACATGGAAGACAGATAAAGAAGGTAAAAACACATGGGATCCAGGGTAACTTAGCAAGTTGGTCCTAAACTCGCTTAGTGGTATGAGACAGAGGTGGTGGTAAAAGGTTGGTTGTGTGACTGGAGGCCGATGTCCAGTGGCGGACCACAGGGATCAGTGCTGGGTCCCTTACTGTGATATATTGACACAATCTAGATGAGAATGGAGGTATGGGGGGGGGGGGGGGGGGGGGGGGATGATAAGTCAATTGGAGATGACATGAAGATTGGCAAGGTGGTTAATAGTGAGGAAGAAGGTCTTAGGTTGCAGGATGATATCGATGGATTGGTCAAATCAGTGGCAGATGGAATTTAACCCTAAGTGCGAGGTGATGCACTTTGGAAGAAGTAACAAAACATAGAAGTACTCAATAAATAGAAGGAAAGCAGGAAGCTCAGAGAGAGGGATCTTGTGATGCTTCTTCACAGATCTTTGATGGTGACAGGACAGGTTAATAGCGTAGTTAAGAAGGACACGGGGTGCTTTTCTCTTCCTGCAGATGCTGCCGACCTGCTAACATTTTCCAGCATTTTCTGTTTCAGCCCCCCCCCTCCCGGTGCCCGTTCCCGCTGCGGGTGGGGGCTCAGTCCGCAGTCTGACACCAGGTTTGGGAGTTCAACCCGGGGGGGGGGGGTCTTGGGGCCGGGTTACCTGACCGGTATTGCGGGGGGGGGTACCTGGCCGGTATTGCGGGAGGGCGGTACCTGGCCGGTATTGCACGGGGGGGGGGGGGGGGGGTTCCCGGCCAGTATTGCACGGGGTGGGGTACCCGGCCGGTATTGCACAGGGGGGGGTGGGGGGTTCCTGGCCGGTATTGCGGGGGGGGGGGGTGGCGGGGGGACCTGGCCGGTATTGCCCCGGGGGGGGGGGGGGGTTCCTTGAGAAAAAAAAAAAGAAGGACACAGGGTGGTTATGTTGGAGTGTACAAAACCTTGTTTAGGCCGCAGCTGGAGTACTGTGCGCAGAAGAAGGTTAAGAGGTGACTTAATTGAGGCATACAAGATGATCAGAGGATTAGATAGGGTGGACAGTGAGAGCCTTTTTCCTCAGATGGTGATGTCTAGCACGAGCGGACATACCTTTAAATTGAGGGGACCGATGTCAGAGGTAGGTTCTTTACTCAGAGAGTAGTAAGGGCGTGGAATGCCCTGCCTGCAACAGTAGTGGACTCGCCAACATTAAGGGCATTCAAATGGTCATTGGATAAACATATGCATGATAAGGGAATAGTGTAGATGGGCTTTAGAGTGGTTTCACAGGTTGGTGCAACATCGAGGGCCGAAGGGCCTGTACTGCGCTGTAATGTTCTATGTTCTGGTTGCCTCACTATAGGAAAGGGGTGATTGCACTGGAGAGGGCGCAGAGGAGATTCACCTGTTGCCTGGGTTGTAGCATTTGAGCTATGACAAGAGGCTGGATAAGCTCGGGTTGTTTTCTTTAGAGCAGAGAAGCCTGAGTGGGGAGCTGATTGAGGTGTATGAAGATTATGAGGGACATTGTCCGGGTGGACAGGAAGCAGTTAGTTAAAGGGTCAATCACAAGGGAACATAATTTTATGGCAGGAGGTTTAGAGGGGATCAAAGGATTTGTTTTTCACCAAGAGGAGTCTGAAATACACTGCCTGGGAGGGTAGTAGAGTCGGGAAACTCTATAACCTTTGAAAAGTATGTGGATGAGCATTTAAAATCTCATAACATTCAAGGCTATGGGTCAAGTGCTAGAAACTGGGATGAGTGCAGTTTTGTTTGGCCCATCAATGAGCCTCTTCTGCACTGTATGACTCTCATGGCCTAGCTGAATGAATGACTCACATGGTGAAATCCCTGGAGCGGGATTCTCTAATCCCGCAGCAGAGTGTCCACGCCGTCGTAAACTTCATCGCGTTTTACGATAGCGTGAAAAGGGCCAACCCCACGTCTAATTCTGGCCCGCAAAAGGGGCCAGCACGGCACTGGAGCGGTTCACGCTGCTCCAGCTGCTGATCCCGGCGCAAACTGGTCGCTGCGGGATCTGCGCATGCGCAGTGGCACCAGCGCCAACGCACACATGCGCAGTGCCTTCCATCAACGCGTCGGCCCCGATGCAACATGCCGCAGGAATACAGGGGCCGGCGTGGGAGAAACGAGGCCCCAGCCAGAGAGGCCGGCCCGCCGATCGGTGTGGCCCCGATCGCGGGCCATGCCACATCGGAGGCCCACCCGGGGTCGGGCCCCCCCTTCCCCTCCCCTCCCCCTCCCCCTCCCCTCCCCTCCCCCTCCCCTCCCCCCCTCCCCCTCCCCCTCCCCTCCCCCTCCCCCTCCCCACAGGCCGCCCCCCCGACTCTTCCACGCTGAGTTCCCACCGGCTGAGAGCAGGTGTGCACGACGCTGGCAGGACGACGGCCGTTTTCATCCTGGGCCAAGAATCGGTGGGCCGGCCACGTGGAGCGGCCTCCAACCGGCGCCGCGCCAACCGTGGAGAATCGCGTGCCGGCATCGGGGTGGCGTGGCACGATTCGTGCCCGTCGCGGGGATTCTCTGGCCCGGCCCCAGGCTGAGAGATTCCCGCCCCAGATTCTCAAATGTAGACAGACCAAGCAAGATTTACACATTGCACTGTTATATCTGCGAGTGACACCTTTAAGTGCAACTATTTCATCTCTGACAGAGCCTTAAATTTGGCAGACCAGTTACCTAATCTTACCCACACTCAGAAACTAGAGAGCAACTTTTAAAACTGCAAAAGAAAATGACCAATGTACATGATACCAATGCAGCTACAGAACTACTGAGTTTACAGTTGGCACAAGTGGGGAGGCAGGGGAGCAGTGGTAATGTCACTGGACTAGTAAACAAGAGATCCAAGGTCAAGCTCTGTGGATCCAGGTTCAAATCCCACCATGGCAGATGGTAAAATTTAAATTCAATAAAAATCTGGAATTAACAGTCTAATAACCATGTTGATTGTCATAAAAATGCATCTGGTTCACTCACGTCCTTTAGGGGAAGAAATCTGCCATCCTTATCTGATCTAACCTACATGTGACTCCAGATCCACAGCAATGTGGCTGACTGAGGGATGGGCAATAAATACTGGCCCAGCCAGCCATGAACAAATGTTTTAAAAGTTTGCATTCATGATCCCCCCGAAGGTGACGAGGATTTGTTTGAAACAAAGGCCCTGTGAAGTGCAACGGTGAACTGTAACCAAGGACAAATCGGATCAATTCCATTTCCTCAGCCACTGTACACTACGGTTGCATCTAGGATAGGATGCAACTAGAAACAACATCCAAGAATGGCAATCACACAGATCACTATGAGCAATTAAAGAAACTTCCAGACAAGGTTACCATCACAAGATCTGGGTATACCAGCAGATCTGTGTACTAAACAAGAATATGTACTGTAAACCAAAAGATCAAAGCAAATTACTGCGGATTTTTGGAATCTGAAACAAAAATAGAAAATACTGGACAATCTCAGCAGGTCTGACAGCATCTGTGGAGTAAGAAGGGAGCTAACGTTTCAAGTATGGATGACCCTTTGTCAAAGGTAAAGAGAACTGGAAATGGGATCAATTTGTACAGTTGTGGGTGGGGTTTGGGGGTGGTGTGGAGAAGTGCGGCAGGGTAGAGGGCCATCAATAGGCGGCAGTAGACAAGGATATCATGGACAGAAAGACAAAGGCAATGCAAATAGTGGTAATCAAGGCTAAGAAGGGTGCTGATAGTAGCACATTAGAACATAGAACAAAGAACATTACAGCAGCACAGGAATAGGCCCTTTGGCCCACCAAGCTTCTGACTATTCACCCTGTCTATACCTCTGGTAATTTTGTCGACCTCAATCAGGTCTCCCCTCAGCCTCCGTCTTTTTCTTTTCAACAAAAAACAATTTGAGTTTATTCAACCTCTCCTCATAGCTAACACCCTCCAGACCAAGCAACATCCTGGTAAATTGTTGCCAATAATGTTGGTGTTTTTCGATCCCACCCAGCAGCATCGCCAATACTGTGGGTATTTCTATTTATCTTAGTGAACCACAAGCCTTCCCTTATATCGATCAAATGACCACACAACCAGTTAGTTAGTTCAAAAGATGGTTTATTTACATACACAAAGAGTTATCTCGACATGCAAACACAATATCTACAAGAGTTAAACTACACCTATCAGCTACAATAACCTATACTTAACTTCAGGGCGACCGGCACTGTGCAAATGGATAAAGGCCTTTATCTGAATTTCACTTGACTGGTTCGAAGAAAGTGACTCTGTCTCTGCTGGGCCCAGCCGTCAGGTAGCGATCATTGGTCTTGAACTTGGCTGGCTGTTCCTGCTACGATTGGGTTGGCACAGGCCGAATCCAAAAGAGACAGAACAAATGGCTGTGTCCTCTTTTATCCCTCTGGGATTTCGCGCTTTTTGGGGCGGTCTTTAACCTTGGACCCAATAGTTTGACAGGGCTCTGATCACTGTCTTCGATTTCGGCCAATAAAGGGGCCGGTGCCTTGGTAGCTGGGCGGGTCTTTAGCGGTAATTGACCTTGGCAGTTGTGCTTTCTGAGTAAGGGGAGTGGCGCCGATCAGTCTGTGGCTGTACCGGTTGCTTGATTGGAGTTCTATTGTCCTGGGAAAATGGGCCATTAAAATGCAAACGAGCAGGAGTTTCGATCAGGTCTGGTTACCTGTGTTTCAGATATAGGCTCTGTATTTGTCTGAGTCCTGGGTTGGCCATAATTCCCATGGTCCTTTGCAGGTGGCCATCTTAGATGGCTGCAAAATCTTGTTTGTACTCTCTCCAAAGCATCCTTCTGGTCGTGAGCCGACCAGAACTGCACGCAATATTCCACATGTTGCCCAACTAAAGTTTTATACAAATGTAACATGACCCGCCAACTCTTGTACTCAATGCCCCGGCTGATGAAGGCAAGCATGCTGTATGCCTTCTTGACCATCTTATCCACCTGCATTGCCACTTTCATGGAACAATGGACCTGAATGTTCAGATCCCCCTGTATGTCAATGCTCCGAAGGGTTCTGCCATTTTCTGTATAATTCACACCTGAATTTGACCTTCCAAAATGCAACACCTCGCATTTGTCCAGATTGAACTCCATCTGCCATTTCTGTGCCCAATTCTCCAATCTATCTATATTCTGCTGTACTCTCTGACAGACCACTTCACGATCTGCATCTCCACCTATCTTAGTGTCATCTGCAAATCAGACCATCTACATTTTCCTCCAGATAATTTATACATATATATATTATTATATTACATCATATACAAACATATGTTAAGAGATCAGAATGTGTTAATGGCAAAACAAAGGTAAGCAGAGTGGAACAGGAATCAGGTGGCTCAAGTGGTGTGTGGTGGGGGGATGGGAGACGATGAGGGAAAAAGGGATCGATGGGAGAAATGAAAATAAATTGATAGAAATAAAAATGGGGTGAAGGTGGAGAAGAGACTTCACAGTCTGAAGTTGTTAAACTCCACATTAAGTCTGGAAGGCTGTTTTGTTCATTTCACTTCTGAATGACCAAACCTTTGGCATTTTTACTTGCAAGAGAAGTAGTAAAGGCTCCATGTTGGCACATTGTGATCATTTTTCAATATTTCTAACAAAATCAAATTTGGAGGAGCTGCATGTTTCAAAGACATGTGTTCCTGTCATTGCATTGGTTAGAAAATATGAGAAAAATTTACATTTTTAACTTTGCAACAAGGTAATTTTTTAAAACATTGAACACTCCAAAGAATGTTTCTTTATGACAGCTACATTCATGAAATTAATATTATACACAAAAACCTATTAGATATAATATTTTTGAGAGCTACATTTATGCAATTAATGTTATGCACAAAAATGTATTAGGTATAATAACTTTGCAGAGTAAATTCTTTCAGAGAAGTCCTATTTCAAAGGACAGGAGGGGAGAATTGTCTTTCATCCTCCAGTACCATAATGTACATAAATGGGGCTTCCACCCTTGTGAAAGTTCACCCACAATTGTGGGAAAAAACGACAGGATTATTTCCTCACTGGAGAGAGAGAATTGTTCCCAAGGAAGCATTATTTTCATGTCAACATTATGAAGGTGAAGAATTATTAATTCCCATGCCAAATCCCATACTGCGAGGTTTAGAAACACATTTTTAAAAAGCCAAAAATATTTTGTTTCTAAGGATGATGTCCCTTCTATTCTAAGGCTTTAGTGAGCTGCATTTTATGATTAGTTGGATGTGTTTCAGATGAAAAATTTGTGTCTGAAAATGCAAGTGCCCATTGTGGTGATGTGCATCAATGTAAATGCAGCGGGTGGGCCTGTCCCGTGGGGGCACTCTTTCCCTTCCGCCTTCGCCACGGTCTCCACCATGGCGGAGGCGGAAGAGACTCCCTCCACAGCGCATGCGCGGGGATGCCGTGAGCGGCCGCTGACGTTCCTGCGCATTTGCCGCCCGGCAATGTCATTTCCACGCCAGCTGGCGGGGCACCAAAGGCCTTTTCTGCCAGCTGGCAGGGCGGAAATTAGTCCGGCGTGGGCCTAGCCCCTCAAGGTTGGGGCTCAGCCCCCCAAGATGCGGAGGATTCCGCACCGTGGGGTGGCGCGATGCCCAACTGATTTGCGCCGTTTTTGGCGCCGGTCGGCGGACATCGCGCCGATACCGGAGAATTTCGCCCAAGGTTCTAGTTTCACACCATCACTAGGTATTTATGCGAGCAGCAATTCTGTTTTCAATTCGACAAGCTTCAACGGTTCTCAGCAGGATCACCCTTCCTGCACAGCACGTGGCCAGAACCAGTATGTACATTCTTATCCAACTTCAACATATGGCACATCCATGACATCGAATGATACTGTTAATGGTACCTCTTCAACCTCAACACCTTATCAGCCACAAGATGCCATCCGACAGCACTATCACAAACATCGAAAAAAGAAAGGGACTCCAAATCAGACAGCAAAGTGATTTGACCACTTCTTGGTTCCTGTGATTATAGGGACGTTGATGGCGTTCATAACCAAGAGAGACATTTGAGCATGACGATTGATGGTATATGGACTCACACGAATGATTTGGAATTATTGTTTAATCACTGTTCCTGTGACTTGTATATACCTTACCTTATCTATCTGTTCTTTGTTCAATTTTCTTAAAGTGTACAGAAAATATGAACATATAAAAAAGTGGGTGGTGGTGATGTGCATCAATGTAAATGCATGAAGGCTAGCTGTACACTAGAGGGAGCACCAGTGACATCACACACACGCTCAACCAATAGATCAGTTAGATAGGACAGGACCAATGGACACTCACGATACACAAGGAGGTGACACGACCACAGGGGGGCATTACACCAACCCATATATAAAGGACACCACACACATGATCTGCCTCTTTCCAGTGGAGACAGTCAGTGAGTACAGACACAGGGTTGATTCAATATTACACCCACCACGTGGATTGCAGTAGCTGGTTAGTCAATCTGGGTAGCTATAGTAGGATTAGCAGTAGTGTCGAACCCGAGTAATAGAAGTGTAAATAGTTTAATAAACGTGTTGAAGTTATCCCCACGTCTGAACCTTCCTTTGTCAAGTGCACCACAAGGAAGCCGCTTATGTTACACCTACAACATAACAAATCACCCGTAGCATAGACATATTTAGCATTCAAGAATTGATAAATGAGTGCACACTATGCAGGACTGTACCATGCTAGAAAATATTTGGTGAGGTTGCATTATCAGTGACAGCCTTGCAGGCTGGAGCATTGTCTTATTCATTTCTGCTCTTGAATGGAGGTGAGCTCAGGGATATATTTAGACAGGAAGAGAGTATGATTCCTGGCTCCTTTAATTATGTCATCTAAAACAGACCAGGATATGGACGTAATTTGAGAAGTATCCAAAGCTGGCAGACAAGTCCCTAGTTGCTTCCACCACCTGCCATACTACACTCTGAGCCATCTGCTGCCTTGTGCTGACCCAGCTTTTGAACCTTTGGCAGCTGATAATATAGCCAATAATTGGGTATACCTGGAGCTTTGGCCACCAATAGGCTTCAGTGCAACACGGCCACTGTGCAAACAAATGTGTGGAAGTGCATGATGTCACGGTAGTCAGCACCATTTACTCTTGCCCTTGCTTCAGACAGGGATTGTTAAATCTCTGCAGTCAGTCTGAGTTGCTGAGGATTATAATAACGTACATATTTAGTACATGGTGTTAACTTTCAAACCACTGGGTAACTCCTGATTTCATTTTATTTTAGAAGCACTGAATTGAAAAAGAAACCTTGACAACATTAAAAGAAAGCATTTGGGAAAACATTTGTTGGGAAGATGGAAAACCAGAGATTTGTGCGATTTTTGCCAAATAATGTAACACGTGATTGTCTTATAAATGCATTTCATTGGAAAAAGACTTATCCGTGTGTATTGCAGTTTTCAGTATGAAGGACATTAGTCAGAATATAGGAAGGGTAACTTGGAAGGGATTCACAACAATGGCACATTCAGACAACTTCAATTGGTTGTTCTCAGAAGATCTACCAGGGTTGTACTTATTGCCCAGGGTTCATCCTTGGCATAGGAAGGGGGAAGATGGCAAAATCACCCTTAAAACACATTTTAAGACCATAAGACATAGGAGCGGAAGTAAGGCCATTCGGCCCATCGAGTCCACTCCACCATTCAACGATGGCTGATTTCAACTCCATTTACCCGCTCTCTCTCCATAGCCCTTAATTCCTCGAGAAATCAAGAATTTATCAACTTCTGTCTTAAAGACACTCAACGTCCCAGCCTACACCGCCCTCTATGGCAATGAATTCCACAGGCCCACCACTCTGGCTGAAGAAATTTCTCCTCAGCTCTGTTCTAAAGTGACTCCCTTTTATTCTAAGGCTGTGCCCCTGGGTCCTAGTCTCCCCTGCTAATGGAAACAACATCCCTACGTCCACCCTATCTAAGCCATTCATTATCTTGTAAGTTTCTATTAGATCTCCCCTCAACCTCCTAAACTCCAATGAATATAATCCCAGGATCCTCAGATGTTCATCGTATGTTAGGCCTACCATTCCTGGGATCATCCGTGTGAATCTCCACTGGACCCGCTCCAGTGCCAATGTGTCCTTCCTGAGGTGTGGGGCCCAAAATTGCTCACATTTTGTTTGTCTTGTGTTTCTTTAATACTAAGCACATGAGGAAAACATTCAGGAAATGCAAAATCTTTATTCAATGAAATAGGAAATGTGAGCCGCTGGACATTTCTGCTGAGCTGAGCTCTCGACGCCTCAAAGACGGGCAAATATACAATATAGAGGTGAGGAGATGACTTTATCGCATGAGAGTACTCCTCTAAACAAGGTGTATGTGAAAGAAAACATTGTTCTCATATCATATATCTAATGTGGTTAGATGTAGGCTCTCATCGTGGCAGATGTTCCTGTCTCTAATTAAATTATAACTTTTAGATTTGAGTGGGTCAATGGCTTGCCTCCATTATAGGTTTCAGTGGTTGAATTACTATGTTTCTGCTTTGCACAGCTGCTCTGCTGCTGTTTCCAAAATCTGCCATGGTATTTTAGTGGATTTTGTGTCTGGTGGTGGTAAAAGAGCATGTCTCAGATGCTGACTGATTTCTAAATCTATGGCAGACTAAGCAGTCTTTACTGGGTGAATGAACCGGCTGGCTGCTCCAAGCCTTAGCGCATATCTCTTCCGGGACCCAACTAATCTTCTACACCTTCGCACTGCACATCCAGCTGTTTTGTGCTGTGATGCACCCTTCTTGGGGGCCGTCTTGTTACTGGGAGGAGGCTGGTGAAAGTGATAAAGGTCCTTTGTCATGGTCTTGCTCTGCATCATGCTTTTAATCCTACACCAGTGCCTCATTAAACTAGAAATATTCTGATTCTATCGTTAAAAATACCAGTGCGTGCATTTGTAAGAAAATACATTTTTGTCAAACTGAAGCGAATATTCCTTTTTATATAGCTCTGGTCCATTTTAGGAAAGTAGGATTTGTGTAGCTGTGCGGCTGACTCTCTGTCCCTGACAATCATATAGCCGGAATCAGGGGTCAAAGAGCAGAGGTCAGTGGTAGAATTACACAAACTGTCCATTTCTACAATTGACCTGCACCATGAAATGTTTTAAAAGCAAATAACTGCAGGAACCATTAAATGGTTTATTTAACTCTTAACTGAATGTCATAACATAATTTAACTCTGTAATAGGTGTGGGAGATTACAGCTGTAAGATAATAAATAATAAGAGTGACTTGTTTTATTAGTTCTCGGTTTTAGATTTCCTTTAATTGAGTCACTGGCTGCAAGTGAATTTTATTTCACATTCTCCCCCTTCCCCCCCCCGCCCACCAAAAAAAAAACTCTCCTCCAGCTTTTTTTCCTGTTCCTTTCAAGAAATGGTTGTTCTTTTGATGCTCACAATGCTAAGCCAGCCAGGACTGTAAATTGGCTGCCTGGGAAATTCTAGGATAAGACTCCGGTCCTATCGCCGTGAAGCACCACTTGTCTGTGATCCTCCCTGTGTTACATTTCAGCCTGTTTTTCTTAAAAAAAAAACATTAAAATGCCCCTCTTGTACTGTGCCCACGTCTTCTATCTGAAGATTGTGATGGGTGTCAGTTGATGCTTACGGATAAGCTTAGAATGAACAGAAAATGTTTTCACAGACCAGGAGGCACTTGCTGTACGCAACTTTATGGATTTAAGAGTTACAGGGCCCTGCTTTGTGTTCTCCAGCTCATTTTCACAAAGCCTTTCCAGATGGTTTGGCCCTGAATTGTTGCTTAGTGAAACCCTTTTTTTGAAAAGATATTTCACTATTCAGTGGCATCACTTCAGTGTGAATAACAAAGGCCTGAAAGAGGTTAGTTCACAAAACAGCACAGACTGCTGTTACTGAAATAATGTGGAAAAATGGCAGAAAATGCCAATGGAAATGAAGAGTAGAACAGCAGGAGAAAATAGTTTTAATCACACATTTAGGGCCTTAGTCATTTGTCAGCATTATCCTCCTGAAAACATTTCCACAAAAGGTGTTAGACCGATTATTGCTGTCCTCAACCAGAATGACTGAAATCACGTTTCTTTAAGTTATTAAAATAACTGTAAATGGCTGGGGCTAGAATTTGGGTCACCCCGGGGTCACAACTTACAGCCTGCCCTCACTGGCTCCTTTGGAGACACATGAACCTGGTGCTGCTGCCTCATTCCTGGAAGAGTATCATGGAGCTGAGCAGGTTCCATGCTGCCTCTCCACTCAGAATGGGGTTGAAGAGCATTCTGCTGTGTGCAACTAGCCTTCCCTTCTTAAATGCAGGACGCCCCACTTGAAGGGAAACTGCACTGAATAATTAAAAAATGGAAAATGAAAGACCAGCGTAAAGAGTAGGTTCCAGGGTCACGGATGCATTATTGTATGTTCCTGCTTATCCCTCTTCTCAATTCTCAGATTACACTCCTTCTTTATATTTGCTGCTTTTAAGCAGTTAAGAACTTCTACCTTTTCAGCAACAGGATTCCAAGAAGGAAAAAAAGAGATCACTAATGAAGAGGCCTCTTGGTCCAGCATTCTTGCAGCCACCAGCTCAGATACCAACACCGTATGTACCTTGGAGGCAAGAAGAGTTTGTATCAGCTCGTGGTGAGTCACCAGACACAAGTGAACTGCAGCATATCACCTATCCAGGTTAAAGGATATTTCATTTGCCAGCTCACCAGAGGACAAGGTCGCTGGGGAGTTCTGCCGCAGAGGACTGAAGATGGAAGCTGCATAGTTGAGAGTACTGAATGGACATAGGCATCAAGATGCTGTGGATGTATTGGCTGGTCTGCCAGACAGCTTCTTCCCACTGTCAGGGAGCATCGAAAGGTTCACCTCCAAGTTGTCGGAGGACATGGTGCAGAGCTTGTGCTTTCCGCATCCTCTGCTGTCCCCTGTCATGTGGCAGATCCAGAGGCACTGCCAGTGATGGCCCCCATACCTGTTGCAGCCATTTTTGGAACAGGTTTCCTGATCCTCTTCCATCCCGATGGCAAACTCGGAATTCACCACAACACTTCCAAACACACTCCCAAACACACTCCCAAGTTACTTGCAGACACAATCGCAAAGTTGGGTGCCTAGCCCTTGAAACATTGCGAGTGCATCTTGCAGGTCAGTGGCTATTCTTTGTCTTGATACGCAAATCTGATGTCTGGACCTGCACTGTCTAAATTAGGTATCCTGGCATTATATCAACTGGTAGGGCTGTGTGATGTGTCCTTTTGAGGCTGACAACACCTCACAGGCCACGGTGGAAGTGGCTGGTGGCACAGGGCATCCCAGCAAAAGGTGATCGGTGCCTCACCTCTGATATCCATTACTTATATGTTGAAAGATATGCATTGTGTTTGTCACAGTGTCACAGTTTTCATGCTTGGAGCAGGATATTTTTCAACTTTACCAATGTCAGCCACACAGCTTTGCCATCTTTTGCCAGTTCCAAAACTAGGCAGAGGATTATGTTGGGACTGTTGCTTGAATTCTGCAGTTTGTATTGACAGTGAAAGTTAATTCTCCACCTCGATAATTAATGCTTCCTCATCATCAGTCACAGAAGAAACTGGAGAATGTTTTTTATTTAAAATGGGTGCTGAAACTGGACCCTTCATAGTGTAAAACAGCTTCATGGCAAATTCTAGCAAGTTCCACACTTTATCCAATTGTCTGATCCAAAACAACATCAGATACAGTTTAAATGTGCTTATGATTCATTATGAGCTCATTTTGTACTACGGCTGAAGACTAATTTCACTCCCCATGGACTTTAAGGTAGATCCTCTGATTCCTCCCCTGAGACAAAGTAGCTGACTCACCATGAGTGGGATCAAAACATCATTGGCTTGCGGCGTGCAATTGAAACATGGTCATGGACAGGAGAATTTATCCTCTTCTGAATCCTATAAATTTCAGGGCAACCTTCAAATGGGCTGTACAGTTTAAAACCAGTCAAAGTTTCCCTGGTTCGGCGTAGCTCAGGTCTGATGCAAAGCAAAGCTTCTCTCAAATCAAAACATTACTGCTAGAAGGGGGTGGTGGAGCAAAGTTGTTTTTAATGCAAGTCTGCTTTCTTACAGTCAGCTTTGTTCTGTAGTAATTACTTTGCTGTCTGTTAGGAAGAAATTGTCATCATTCTCTTCTTTACTTGGATGACTGTGAGGGAAATCCAATCCAGAAGAGAGCCAGGCAGTTGGGATAATAGTGTGCAGTCAATGTTGTGAACATCCTGAATTGCCAAATGCAGAGAAGCCCTATTCTTAGATGCTCAGAGCTCTGGAACCTGTTATTTGATTTTGATGTTCAGAAAAACCCAATGGTCTTGTGACCAACATTGCAAATTGGAGAACAGTCCATTGACCACCTGAGTGCCTTTGAGACAATAAAACTCTTGTTTAAAAACATGGTTTTGTGCTTGTTACATTTGTACGGGCCAAAGAAATGTGAGATTACTACTCACTGATCTCAAGTGTTAAATTCTGAACTTCACCACTCAGACTCAAGTTATACCAAGCACTTTACATTTCTGTATTGACAAAACCGCCTCTAAGCAACACAAGCTCTGCCTGTCAATAGAGACTTACAATTTGGACAAAACATTGTGAACACAAATTGTGCTGTGGACTTTGAACAGCTGTGTGAACACGAGCAAATTGACTTTACCTGAGACCTTTACAACCAGAGAGTTCCTTTATTTTATTAGTATTGACTGTATTTTAGTCAGAGTTTCTGGTAACCCCCCCATCCATGATGTGACACCTCGCCCCCCCCCCCCCCCTCCCAGTGATGTAACATCCCATTCCATTGATGTTATGCCCCGCCGCCAATGATGCTGTGGCCCTCCTGACCCCGCCCACCCTCATCCCACAGAATGAAAAGATCTATGAGGAGAGACTGAGTAGGCTGGGACTATACTCATTGGAATTTAGAAGAATGAGGGGGGATCTTATTGAAACATATAAAATTATGAAGGGAATAGATAAGATAGAAGCAGGGAGGTTGTTTCCACTGGCCAGTGAAAAAAGAACTAGCCTCAAAATAAGGGGATCAGATTTAGGACTAAGTTGGGGAGGAACTTCTTCACCAAATGGTTGTGAATCTGTGGAATTCCCTGCCCAGTGAAGCAGTTGAGGCTATCTCGTTGAATGTTTTTAAAGCAAAGATATTGAACAGTAAAGGAATTAAGGGTTATGGTGAGTGGGCGGGTAAGTGGAGCTGGGTCCACATAAAGATCAGCCATGATCTCATTGAATGGCAGAGCAGGCTCGAGGGGCCAGATGGCCTATTCCTGCTTCTAGTTCTTACATTATTTTTATGTTCTTAAGCCACAAAAATTCACAAATTGATCAATGCTTATCTGCTTTTTAACTTATTTTTTAAAAGCCTGTATTTGCTGAATTGAAATCCAAGCCTACTGGTTCTCAGAATGATGGTAAAGATGGTCAAATATCATCTTGAGTGAAGCATACTTGGAAATGACTGATAAGCAATGACATGGAAAAATCAGCTGATGACATGATTATAGCACAGGCCAGTGCAGGACAGAATGGACCAGTAAAGTCCAGTGCAGGAGCAAATACTCCAATCAAGTAGAGTTCAGGAGTCCAAGTACAATATTAGTGGTGTGGTTTTATCTTACAAGATTCATTCTTTGCCCTAGAAGAGACTTTCTGAAGGTCAATCTTGAGAGTTATGGGGGGGTGGCAGTTAGAACTATCTGCACATGACCAGCAGCCAATATAGCAGACCAGCAAATGGTGGTTTCTTTTGAAAAACAGAATTTAAACAAGAGAATATGCAAGAGAGACATATTTTAAAGATTTTCTTGCTTCATCACTTGTTGGCCTGGCAATTTAGATAGCTTTTTTTCAACGCTTTTTCACAAAATCATCACTTACATCATCGTAGGTAAAATCTTGTAAAGACACAATTTCAGTCGTCAATATTGCAGAACGTGCCAAATGTTCCTGCCTCATTATACTTCACAAATAATCTTTCACTCTTTTCAATGCAGAAAAAGAACATTCACTTGAAACATTTATGACAGGTATTATTAAAAATATTTTCAGAATGGTTTCCACATTTGGAAAAGTTGCCTGCAAACCATCATGTGCAGGTCTATACAAATTAACAGGTGATCTCGAAATAGAGAGCTTATGGTTATTGATAACATGAATGAATTGTTTCACTTCATCTTAAAAAGATTTGTGTCTATTCTCCCAGTAAAATTCACGTAATTTCTTACTGCAGTGGCTTTTAGCATTCTCATCCAAACGTCTGTCGAAAAGCACACAAAATAGATCAACAGTTTTCTTCAGAGATTCACAACGACTCTGCAATTGTGCTATTATTGTGTCACAAAGAACAAAGAAAAGTACAGCACAGGAACAGGCCATTCGGCCCTCCAAGCCCGTGCTGACCATGCTGCCTGACTAAACTACAATCTTCTACACTTCCTGGGTCCGTATCCCTCTATTCCCGTCCTATTCATGTATTTTTCAAGATGTCCCCTAAATGTCACTATCGTGCCTGCTTCCACCACCTCCTCCGGCAGCGAGTTCCAGGCACCCACTACCCTCTGTGTAAAAAACTTGCCTCGTACATCTGCTCTAAACCTTGCCCCTCACACCTTAAACCTATGCCCCCTAGTAATTGACACCTCTACCCTGGGGAAAAGCCTCTGACTATCCACTCTGTCTCTGCCCCTCATAATTTTGTAGACCTCTATCAGGTCGCCCCTCAACCTCGGTCGTTCCAGTGAGAACAAACCGAGTTTATTCAACCGTTCCTCATAGCTAATGCCCTCCGTACCAGGCAACATTCTGGTAAATCTCTTCTGCACCCTCTCTAAAGCCTCCACATCCTTCTGGTAGTGTGGCGACCAGAATTGAACACTATACTCCAAGTGTGGCCTAACTAAGGTTCTATACAGCTGCAACATGACTTGCCAATTCTTATACTCAATGCCCCGGCCAATGAAGGCAAGCATGCCGTATGCCTTCTTGACTGCCTTCTCCACCTGTGTTGCCCCTTTCGATCTGTGGACCTGTACACCTAGATCTCTCTGACTTTCAATACTCTTGAGGGTTCTACCATTCACTATATTCCCTACCTGCATTAGACCTTCCAAAATGCATTACCTCCCATTTGTCCGGATTAAACTCCATCTGCCATCTCTCCACCCAAGTCTCCAAACAATCTAAATCCTGCTGTATCCTCTGACAGTCCTCATCGCTATCCGCAATTCCACCAACCTTTGTGTCATCTGCAAACTTACTAATCAGACCAGTTACATTTTCCTCCAAATCATTTATATATACTACAAACAGCAAAGGTCCCAGCACTGATCCCTGCGGAACACCACTAGTAACAGCCCTCCAATTAGAAAAGCATCCTTCCATTGCTACTCTCTGCCTTCTATGACCTAGCCAGTTCTGTATCCACCTTGCCAGCTCACCCCTGATCCCGTGTGACTTCACCTTTTGTATCAGTCTACCATGAGGGACCTTGTCAAAGGCCTTACTGAAGTCCATATAGACAACATCCACTGCCCTACCTGCATCAATCATCTTTGTGACCTCTTCGAAAAACTCTATCAAGTTAGTGAGACAGGACCTCCCCTTCACAAAACCATGCTGCCTCTCACTAATACGTCCATTTGCTTCCAAATGGGAGTAAATCCTGTCTCGAAGAATTCTCTCCAGTAATTTCCCAGCACTGACGTAAGGCTCACCATCCTGTAGTTCCCTGGATTATCCTTGTTACCCTTCTTAAACAAAGGAACAATGTTGGCTACTCTCCAGTCCTCCGGGACATCACCTGAAGACAGTGAGGATCCAAAGATTTCTGTCAAGGCCTTAGCAATTTCCCCTCTAGCCTCCTTCAGTATTCTGGGGTAGATCCCATCAGGCCCTGGGGACTTATCTACCTTAATATTTTTCAAGACGCCCAACACCTCGTCTTTTTAGACTCAATGTGACTCAGGCTATTTGCATAACCTTTTCCAGACTCAACATCCACCAATTCCTTCTCTTTGGTGAATACTGATGCAAAGTATTCATTTAGTACCTCGCCCATTTCCTCTGGCTCCACACATAGATTCCCTTGCCTATCCTTCAGTGGGCCAACCCTTTCCCTGGCTACGCTCTTGCTATCAATAACATTGATAGTTTCAACGATGATCTTCTCTTTCCCTTTTAAAGTGACTTCATTGTCTCCATTTCATCGAAAAAACACTTCCTATGTCTTGTATGCTTTTCATCATCAGAGGGACCTGCAATGTGTGTTAATGTTAGTGTGAGATACCCTCAATAATGACACTTAGAGATTAAACTGTAAAGAAGGCTTTATTAGACTAATAACTATGCTGGAGCTAGAGACGAGAGCTGACTGTTACAGACCATGAGGCAGCCCTTATGTATGGCTCCCAGATGGGCGGAGCCAGAGGTGGAGTCCCCAGGGTTACAAGCCCGGTCTTAAAGGGGTCATCACCTTACATGATGATAAGGCAGTAACCGTTCATCACATAGTGTCTCTGGTTCCACTGAGCTATAGTCATTCTGAACTTCCATAACAAAAGTCCAAACTGAGGCTAACAATTGAGCAGCATTCAATAGAGTTGTATCAACATTTTGCAGTGATTTGTTGATGACATAAATTCTTTGAAATAAACTGTTCCACAAAACAGTAAAAGAGCAATATCGTACTTTTCAAAGTTCTCTGCTAAGGATTTTACTTCAGCTTTTCACATGGTTTTTCTAAATTTTATGCAGAACCGTTGGCCATCGCGGGCACGACAATTACTCCAGTTGCCAACAGGCAACAGTCCGTCCATTTGCCATTGATAGCAATTCATGAGCCCAAACCAAAGTGGGTGAACAGGCTAAGCTGCGTCCATTGCAGTTTAGAAGATTGGGAGGTGATCTAACTGAAACATTTAAGATCATGAGGTTACTTGACAGCGTGGATGCTGAAAAGGGTGTTTCCCCTGGTGGGAGAGACTAGAATTAGGGGACACCATTTAAAAATAAGGGATCTCCCATTTAAGATGGAGATGAGAAGATTTTTTTTTCTCAGAGTTGTGAATCTTTGGAACTCACTTCCTCAGAGAGCAATGGAGGCAGGGTGATCAAAGATTTTTCATATAGATTCATGACGAACGAGGGTATCAAGGAAGGAGTTATCGGGGGTAGGCAGGAATGTGGCATTGAGGCCGCAATCTGATCATAAGACCATAAGACATAGGAGCGGAAGTAAGGCCATTCGGCCCATCGAGTCCACTCCACCATTCAATCATGGCTGATTTCAACTCCATTTACCCGCTCTCTCTCCATAGCCCTTAATTCCTCGAGAAATCAAGAATTTATCAACTTCTGTCTTAAAGACACTCAACGTCCCGGTCTCCACCGCCCTCTGTGGCAATGAATTCCACAGATCCACCACTCTCTGGCTGAAGAAATTTCTCCTCATCTCTGTTCTAAAGTGACTCCCTTTTATTCTAAGGCTGTGCCCCCGGGTCCTAGTCTCCCCTGCCAATGGAAACAACTTCCCTACATCCACCCTATCTAAGCCATTCATTATCTTTGATGTGGAGATGCCGGCGTTGGACTGGGGTGAGCACAGTACGAAGTCTTACAACACCAGGTTAAAGTCCAACAGGTTTGTTTCGATGTCACTAGCTTTCGGAGCGCTGCTCCTTCCTCAGGTGAATGAAGAGATCTGTTCCAGAAACACATATATAGACAAATTCAAAGATGCCAAACAATGCTTGGAATGCGAGCATTAGCAGGTGATTAAATCTTTACAGATCCAGAGATGGGGTAACCCCAGGTTAAAGAGGTGTGAATTGTACCAAGCCAGGACAGTTGGTAGGATTTCGCAGGCCAGATGGTGGGGGATGAATGTAATGCGACATGAATCCCAGGTCCCGGTTGAGGCCGCACTCATGTGTGCGGAACTTGGCTATAAGTTTCTGCTCGGCGATTCTGCGTTGTCGCGGGTCCTGAAGGCCGCCTTGGAGAACGCTTACCCGGAGATCAGAGGCTGAATGCCCTTGACTGCTGAAGTGCTCCCCGACTGGAAGGGAACATTCCTGCCTGGTGATTGTTGCGCGATGTCCGTTCATTCATTGTCGCAGCGTCTGCATGGTCTCGCCAATGTACCACGCTTCGGGACATCCTTTCCTGCAGTTATTCATTATCTTGTAAGTTTCTATTAGAACTCCCCTCAACCTCCTAAACTCCAATGAATATAATCCCAGGATCCTCAGACGTTCATCGTATGTTAGGCCTACCATTCCTGGGATCATCCGTGTGAATCTCTGCTGGACCCGCTCCAGTGCCAGTATGTCCTTCCTGAGGTGTGGGGCCCAAATTGCTCACAGTATTCAAAATGGGGCCTAACTAATGCTTTATAAAGCTTCAGAAGTACATCCCTGCTTTTATATTCCAAGCCTCTTGAGATGAATGACAACATTGCATTTGCTTTCTTAATTACGGACTCAACCTGCAAGTTTACCTTTAGAGAATCCTGGACTAGGATTCCCAAGTCCCTTTGCACTTCAGCATTATGAATTTTGTCACCATTTAGAAAATAGTCCACGCCTCTATTCTTTTTTTCCAAAGTGCAAGACTTCGCACTTGCCCAAGTTGAATTTCATCAGCCATTTCTTGGACCACTCTCCTAAACTGTCTAAATCTTTCTGCAGCCTCCCCACCTCCTCCATACTACCTGCCCCTCCACCTATCTTTGTATCATCGGCAAACGTAGCCAGAATGCCCCCAGTCCCGTCATCTAGATCATTAATATATAACTGTGGCCCCAACACTGAACCCTGCGGGACATCACTCGTCACCGGTTGCCATTCCGAAAAAGAACCTTTTATCCCAACTCTCTGCCTTCTGCCTGACAGCCAATCGTCAATCCATGTTAGTACCTTGCCTCGAATACCATGGGCCCTTATTTTACTCAGCAGTCTCCCGTGAGGCACCTTATCAAAGGCCTTTTGGAAGTCAAGATAGATAACATCCATTGGCTCTCCTTGGTCTAACCTATTTGCTATCTCTTCAAAGAACTCTAACAGGTTTGTCAGGCACGACCTCCCCTTACTAAATCCATGCTGACTTGTCCTAATCCGACCCTGCACTTCCAAGAATTTAGAAATCTCATCCTTAATAATGGATTCGAGAATCTTGCCAACAACCGAGGTGAGGCTAATTGGTCTATAATTGTCCATCTTTTTCCTTGTTCCCTTCTTGACCAGGGGGGTTACAACACCGATTTTCCAATTCTCTGGGACTTTCCCTGACTCCAGTGACTTTTGCAAGATCATAACTAACGCCTCCACAATTTAGGATGTAGCCCATCTGGGCCCAGAGATTTATCAATTTTTAGACCTCTTAGTTTCTCTAGCACTTTCTCCTTTGTGATGGCTACCATATTCAACTCTGCCCCCTGACTCTCCTGAATTGTTGGGCTATTACTCATGTCTTCTACTATGAAGACTGACGCAAAGTACTTATTTAGTTCCTCAGCTACTTCTTTGTCTCCCATCACTAGATTACCAGCGTCATTTTGGACCGGCCCAATATCTACTTTTGCCTCCCGTTTGTTTTTAATGTATTTAAATCAACTTTTACTATCATTCCTAATGTTACTGGCTAGCCGACCTTCATAATTGATCCTCTCTTTCCTTATTTCTCTCTTTGTTATCCTCTGTTTGTTTTTGTAGCCTTCCCAATCTTCTGACTTCCCACTACTCTTTGCCACACTATAGGCTTTCTCTTTTGCTTTGATGCATTCCCTAACTTCCTTTGTCAGCCATGGCTGCCTAATCCCCCCTCTGATAACCTTTCTTTTCTTTGGGATGAACCTCTGTACTGTGTCCTCAATTACTCCCAGAAACTCCTGCCATTGCTGTTCTACTGTCTTTCCCACTAGGCTCTGCTCCCAGTCGATTTTCATCAGTTCCTCCCTCATGCCCCTGTAGTTACCTTTATTTAACTGTAACACCTTTACATCTGATTCTACCTTCTTTCTTTCAAGTTGCAGATTGAATTCTACCATATTATGATCACTGCCTCCTAAGTGTTCCCTTACTTTAAGATCTTTCATCAAGTCTGGCTCATTACATAACACTAAGTCCAGAATGGCCTGTCCCCTCGTGGGCTCCATCATAAGCTGTTCCAAAAAGCCCTCCTGTAAACATTCAATGTATTCCCTTTCCTTGGGTCCACTGGCAGCATTATTTATCCAGTCCACCTGCATATTGATGTCCCCCATGATCACTGTGACCTTGCCTTTCTGACATGCACTTTCTATTTCGTGGTGCATAGACATAGACATAGACATAGACATAGACATAGAATTTACAGTGCAGAAGGAGGCCATTCGGCCCATCGAGTCTGCACCGGCTCTTGGAAAGAGCACCCTACCGAAGGTCCAAACCTCCACCCTATCCCCATAACCCAGTAACCCCACCTAATCCCCATAACCCAGTAACCCCACCCTACGGGCAATTTTGGATACTATGGGCAATTTAGCATGGCCAATCCACCTAACCCGCACATCTTTGGACTGTGGGAGGAAACCGGAGAACCCGGAGGAAACCCACGCACACACTGGGAGAACGTGCAAACTCCGCACAGACAGTGACCCAAGCCGGAATCGAACCTGGGACCCTGGAGCTGTGAAGCAATTGTGCTAACCACCATGCTACCGTGCTGCCCCATCTTGTGCTCCTGGTCCTGACCACTGTTAGGAGGCCTGTACATAACTCCCATTATGGTTTTTTTGCCTTTGTGGTTCCTCAACTCTACCCATACAGACTTCACATGATCTGACCCTATGTCGTTTAGTGCTATTGATTTAATTTCATTCCTAATTAACAAGGCAACCCCGCCCCCTCTGCCCACCTCTCTGTCTTTTCGATAGGTTGTGAATCCCTGGATGTTTAAATGCCAGTCCTGAACCCCCTGCAGCCACCTCTCTGTGATGCCTACCACATCATACCTGCCAGTCACAATCTGGGCCACATCTACCTTGTTCCGTACACTGCGCGCATTTAAATATAGCACCTTTAATTCTCTATTGACGGTCCCTTTTTGTTTTCTTAGTGTGGTGGACCTTGGTTTACTGAGCCTTTCCATACACTGTGTCATATTTTGTGGGATTGGGACTATCGTAACCTCTCCTGAGTTCTGTCTTTTTGTGCTTTTTTGTATTCCTAAGCAGCTCCGCTTCCCACTGATTACTTCACCTCTTGGTTCCCTGTCTTTCCCTTACCCCCCAATCTCTAGTTTAAAGTCCTATTGACCACCCTATTGACTCTTTTCGCCAGAAAACTGGTCCCAGCTCGGTTCAGGTGGAGACCATCCCAACGGTATAGGTCCCCCCTGTCCCAAAACTGATGCCAGTGCCCCTCTGATGAAAAGGAACCCCTCTTTCCCACACCACGCTTTCAGCCACGTGTTAACTTCCCTTATTCTTGCCTCCCTATGCCAATTTGCACGTGGCTCGGGCAGTAATCTGGAGATTATGACCCTTGAGGACCTGTTTTTTAATTTGAATCCTAGCTCTTTATAATCCCTAAACAGGTCCTCTTTTCTAGACTTGCCTATGTTGTTGGTACCGACATGGACCACAACAACTGGATCCTCCCCCTCCCTCTCCAGTATCCTTTCAAGCCGGTCAGAGATGTCCCACACCCTAGCACCGGGCAGGCAACATACCATGCGGGACTCTTTATCCTGCTCACAAAGGATACTATCTATCCCCCTGATAATAGAATCCCCTACAACTACAACTTGCCTATTTACTCCCTCCCCTTGAATGGCCTGCTGAACCATGGTGCCTTGGTCAGCTGACTCATCCTTCCTGCAGCCCTGTTCGCCATCCACATAGGGAGCAAGTGCCTCATACCTGTTGGACAGGGTCAAGGGCTGAGGCTCCTGAGTTCCTGACTGCTGGTTCCCTTTACCTGCCTGACTTGCAGTCACACCCTGCTGTCCCTGGCCATTGGCAGGATTTAACCTACTTACTCTGACAGGTGTGACTGCCTCCTGAAACACAGTGTACAGGTAAGTCTCCCCCTCCCGGATGTGCCTCAGTGTTTGAAGCTCAGACTCCAGCTCATCAACTCTGAGCCGGAGCTCTTCGAGCAGCCAACACTTACTGCAGATGTGGTCGCTGCAGCTCGCAATGGGATCTGACAGCCTGCACATCAAGCAGCTCAAGCACATCACCTGACCAGCCATCACTAATTAATTAATTAGTTTAATTTAAGTTTACGAGTCTAGCTGTGTTTTTTTTAAATTTGGGGCAGATTTGCAATCAACCAATCAGATCACAGCTTCCCTCTGACGTCACTTTTGGGGGGAAAAACTAGAAAACAGGAAGTTACCGTTAGGTTTTTATACTCACAGAGACTGCTCCTCCTCCTCCGAACGGCTCCCAAAATTAGGCCCGAAGAAAGAGAGAGAACAAAACAGTCGGGAAAAAGCACCTGCTCCCACTCTTCACCAATTTACCTCACTGCACCAAATTACCAAATTCTCACTCGGTCTGTATCTCTCTCACTCAGGCTGTGTCTCCTTGACCTGCACAATGCTTACTAATGTGCGCTTTCTGTCTGTCTTTTATACAGACTTTAGGATGACTCACACTAAAACTTCAAAGAGAAGAATACAATGTGTACCTTTGTGCCCCTTAACAGGCCTCAGGTGACTGCCAGATAACTGCCTCTCAGCAATTAGGGTGGGGGCAGCTTCAGCCAATCAGACACTAATCTACACTGCACTTTTAACTGAAAAACAGCACAATTAGATTAACCACTTACCTTTCCTGGTTACCTCACTGCACCAAATTACCAAATTCTCACTCTGTCTGTGTCTCACTCAGGCTGTGTCTCCTTGACCAGCGCAATGATCTTATTGAAAGTCAAAGCAGGTTCAAGGGGCCGAATGATCCACACCTCCTAACTGATATGTTTATATGATTTTAAAAATGACTGACATTTTGCTTGGCTAAATCTATGCTAAATATGTTTGTGAGCAGCAACAGAACTTTTTCAGGGTGCAATGCAAATTCTAAAATTCAAGAATGTTGAAGCCCTTGACCATTATCTGCAGACTTGGGAACAAACATTTTGGGATATGTCATGAGGTACAGAACATGGAGTAGGTAATGTGGACATGGAGTAGGTCGTGAGACTGCTTTGAGAATTTGAGTCTATTGAGCATCTCTGATCAGCCTGCTGTATCTTAACAAAATAAATACCATGGCTGTCCTCATATCAGTGTGAGGTTAAACTTTAACTCACTGACCTCATCATTTTCAATTTGTTTGTTTAATTAAAGCTGCATTGGTGAAACTATTGCGTTTCCATTGCTGTGTTTTAGTGCTGCCAACTTACAGCCAGATGAACATATGTCACGGTTACACAAGATAATAAGCAAATGTCAATTGAATTTTCTTTTATTGCCTGGTGTTTATACCTTTATCTTCCATGTTGTCTTTTGAATATTTTCATACATAATACCTCCCATTTAATTGCATCAACATCTGCAAAAGTAAGCTCTTAGAAATTTATCCTGCTTGCTTCGAATTTTATAGCCAACCTTTCTGTTTGCTGTTATGAATTCACAATTATTTTGGCAACCAAACAGGAGGTTAACTGTAGATTTACAACTACATTGTATGACTGTTATCTGTCCATCTGAAATGAATGCACTCTGTGTCTTAAATGTTATGTAAAATCTGTTGCGCTGCTTTTGAAGAAGGTGTTTTTGTGAATGCACAACATAAATTCAGTAAGTAAAGGCTCTTACCAATATCTGTTTCCTGGCTGGGTTTTAGCAGCCTGGCCCAGATCTCCAGGGAAAGGACAGACTTTCCCAAAGATATGGCTGAGTTAGAGCTCAACCATGACATTAGGATTCAAAACCTGATTATAATCATGGGAAAACCTGATTACAATCATTGGTAAGAAAACTGAAAATTGCCCTAAATGCCAATGCTTACAGTGGACACAGAACTGGACTCATGGTAGCGATTGTTAAGGTCTGTTCAGCAGAAAATTGCTGTTGTAATTTCATAAATAAATTTAATTTATTTTCTAGGCTACTGACATTGGTATTGAATTTAAAAATTGATTTTAAATGAGTTTCAGCTTGTTCAGCATGACAACCAGTTGCTATGGGGACCTGGAAAAATAATTGTGTGCCTCTTAAAACTGCAATGCGATCATTTGCTTTAGTAGCTGAACTTGTTCACTGCTGGAACTTAATGGAAGGAGATGAAAATAGCCTTTGGGATTCTTAATGTCAGATTTTAAAGTTATATTGGAAAATTATTTTTCAGTAAGATTGGCTGCTCAGACTTGACCACAACAAATGCAACTTAGCAAAGCTTGAGGAAGTGCTGTGGTCACTTTGTTAAATAAAATGTATTTTTGTGCCATGTTCCAAATTCTGCGATAGCCAATACAAACTCCAGAATTCAGTTCCAACTTTCTATAAGGGTCCCATATGCCAATCACAACCTGCAGCAAACTGGGTAGAACTTAGGAAAGATACAATTTCCCAATAATAAATCAGTAAGAGACATGGTGGAAATGTTACAAACAGGACTGGTTGCTAAATGTTTCCCAATTTGTTGCTGCTGAACAGCCAACAAAACAAAAACGCAACCTGGGCTTGGATTAAATAGTTTATTACACCAGAGACCTTTGTGGACCAGGAATTAGTACAGAGGGAAGCCACTGTGAACTAAAGTATTACCATAAAATCAATTGGAACAACAGCAGAGCGAATGGAAGCTGGGAACAATAACTGCGCAGTGAGTAGTCTCATGGATGTGATTAAATCCTTTGCTGCCTGAAGTTTCAGGCAGCTTTACACAGCAATGAGCCTGAAGTCTGACTCTGCATTCTGGTTGGTCTCCCTGTGGACAGAGGGAATGTGTGAGAATGACAAAACTATTGAATGGTTTTAATCTTTCTTTCTGAGCTTTTGGTTTCCATGGCAACACAATGCCCAGGGAGTGCTCAGGGGGAAAGAAAGAGGACCATGAGATGATCATGATAAATTCAAATTTTCAGCCTTAATGACAAAAAGTAGTCGAAGATTGGGCAAACAGAAATGTACATTGTGTGGCTGACTGCACCGACAGCAAACCTAGAGACACGGAAGGCTAAGATTAACGTGTAATTATTATTTCAGAGGAAAAGCAATGATTCAAAAAGATTAAAATATATGTAGTTGTGTGTTTCATTACATGAACATTTCATGATGCTATACCCAGCGTCTAAAGGCTTGTGTTACGTAATTCACAAAGTAATTGCATGAACACTTCTAGTTCTCAAGTCTTTGATATCAAGAGGAAGTATTTTTCTGCCAGCAAGCATACCTCACAATCATTTAAGTGATTCGCCGCCAGTTCTCTAATCTCATGGCTAAGGATGATTGGCAGAGGTTTGAAGTAACCATAAAATATGAAATATGTGTAATTAGTCATTTAAAAAGTGGCTTTTTGACACGTTGAAGAGAGCTGTGGCAGCATATCACAAAGTCTGATGTTTCCAATTCAAATTAAATTCATTTAAATTGCGAACATTTTGAGAATGGAAGGGATTAACTCTTTCTGTAACTACCTCAGAGTGGCAATCTCTGGGGAATTGCCACTCTCGATGGACTTACCTTCACTTGGATTCCAAAGCCCCCGTACCGCCCAATCTTCCTCACTCAGGCTGGGAGAGACAGGAGTAGCGAAACGTGCCCACGGCCGCATCGGCGTGGAGTAACTGGAGCCAGTTAGTTTCCGTAAAGGAGGTGTTTAAAGGGACAATTGATAGGCAAGTGGTTCAAACAACAGGACTGGGGTTGGGGGGATGGTTGTGTGTGGGGGTGGGAGGTGTCCTCTGTGAGACTGGGTCTGGGTTTTTTACATAGTTACTTGGGAGTTAGAAATAATTTTATTCCTCCAACTGGTTCAGAGGAACTATGGGGGTAAAATTGGCAGAACAATCAAAGTTGGCAATTTAAATTGCTTCTGTCGGATGGTTCCCAGGCCTGCACAGTTGTCCAGATAAAGGTAGCACTTCTGGGCAATTGCTGGGTAAACCCTGACATGGGAGCCTCCTAGAGGGATTCCTCAGTGCATTTTGGGATAACCCCCAAGCGTGATGCTGGGGATCCAGGACGTTATGACTATATTTTGGAGTTTCTTGCAATTTGTTACACTGCAGTTTCTATATTGAAGCCACATTATTTTCATGTTGAGCACCTACAAAGAAATGTAGTGTATTTGAAAGTTAAATGGTCAACTTGACAGCGTCCCAAATTCTGGCAAACAGTGTGAGACCACATCAAGGAAATAGTTTCGCAAAGCTCAAGTTTCATGCTGACTGCAGTGTTTTAACTGAGATGAAGCCATCTTGTCAAAGTTTAAGTCAGAGTATTTTTTATGAAGCTCGTGTACCGAACCTCACCACCAATTTCCAGTGCTCATGATTTTAGGTCAATGAACATTTATAAATCAGGGGTGCTATGGATGGGACACATAGATCTCTACATCCAATTTGCTGATCTGTGCTCCCAGCAAGTGGAAATCGCACCTCCAGAAAGGCAGCTCAACATTACAAATATGAGGTGAGCACCAAATTGCTCTCCAAGCTTTTAATGTTAATACTCTGCTTATTCTTATTATTGTTGTGGGTCTTAGATGTTCTTGATCTTGTCTTAAAGATATTGTCGGTGTAAAGACAACCTTTTATTGAACATTGTACCAACCACATGCAATGCAGACTTAGCACAAGACTTTACATAGAACTATCTTTCGCCTTGCTCTGTTGTCATGTGATCTTACGTCACTGATAATGTACACTATATATTTACATATTTAATATTAACCCTTCATACTATATTTCCCTCAGGTCTCTGACCTATTAAATACATTTACATTATCCTCCATCTCCCCCTAAAGTTTTTGCCTTCATCTCTGATTTACAAAGATAAATGTTGTGATGGATTCACCAATCTCCCTGAGAGAGTGCTGAGCTCTCTTGGATGTTCCATGGGATTCAACTTTATAGTGTAGTATGTGAATCATCAGAGACTATTGGTTCTCTGTTCAGATCACCTTCTGATCTTATAGTCCATCCAATTGATGATAATCTTGTAGGTATGAGTCGCCTTCTGTTTCTTCTCCCTATCCCAATAGTTATTTCTGATTTTCTCATCCTGCACTCTTTCTTTCAATTAGGTAGCTAGTTTGCTTCAACTCATCTATTTTAGAGACCTGTATCATGTTTCTCTTAAGATTTTCCCAGTGAAAATACATATTGTTGCTTGGACCTTTCTCCATCATTCAACTTCTCATACTTCGAATCATCCTTTTTTAAATTCATTCAAGGGATGTGGGCTTTGCTGGCTAGGCCAACTTTTAATTCCATCTGTTGGATTTATTAATTGTTCGGGGTCCTTCAAGAAATCAACTAAATACATACTGGGAAATAAAATGAAATACTTGGTTTGCAAAAAGTATAATCAAAGTATAATCAATGTTATAAATATGAGTGACCGTTAAACCCTTAAGGTCATGTCTGAAGATACTAATAATGTTTCAAAGAATGTTCCATGTAAGTTCTACCTAAAGAAACAATATATATGGTTATGCCATTATTTTGATCTAATTTTGATTCAGTTCTTATACAAGTGTAATAAGTGAATATTTAGCAATACAATTGTGTTTTGGACACCCCCAATCGGCCGGATTGGTTACCTTATTTTGGGAGAAAAATAAGAGATCTTACACTATTCATAGTTGCCCTTGAGAAGATGCTGGTGAGTTACCTTTGTGAACAGTCCTTGTAATGTAAATACACCCACAATGCTGTTAAGGAGGGAGTTCCAGGATCTTGACCCAGCTACAGTGAAGGAATGGTGACATAATCCCAAGTCAGGATGGTCAGTGACTTGGCAGGAAACTTCCAAGTGATGGTGTTTCCATATGTCTGCTGCTCATATGTCTGGGATTTGTGAAGGGAAGGCAGTTGTCGGTGAATGTACACAGGCTGTTTAATGTTATTATGATGCCCTCAAAGGGGCGGGGCGTAGAAGTAGCAGTGGCAATGGATGCCGCATCCACCAGTGAATGGTGGTGGACTATTAAACAACTCATTTGAGGAGGAGGCTCCACAAATATCCCCATCCTCAATGATGGAGGAGCCCAGCACATATGTGCAAAAGACAAGGCTGATGCATTCCCAACAATCTGCAGCCAGAAGTCCCGAGTGGATGATCCATCTCTGTCTCCTCCGGAGTTCCCCAGAATCACAGTCTTCAACCAATACAATTCACTTCATGTGATATACATACATAGATACATAGAAGATGGGTGCAGGAGGAGGCCTTTTGGCCCTTCCAGCCTGCTCGCCATTCATCACGATCATGGCTGATCATCCAACTCAATAGCCTAATCCTGCTTTCTCCCCATAACCTTTGATTCTGTTCTCCCCAAATGCTGTATCCAGCCACCTCTTGAATATATTCAAAGAGAACTTATTTGGGGAGACAAATAAGAGATCTTACACCAGATAATATATCAAGATGATATATTCTTGATATATTCTCAAATGTATCAAGAGACGGCTGAAGGCACTGGACACGGCAAAGGCTTTGGTCCCTGATAATATTCCAGCAATAGTACTGAAGACTTGTGCTCCAGAACATGCCGCACCCCTAGCCAAGCTGTTCCAGTACAGCTACAACATTAGCATCTACCCAGCAATGTGGGAAATTGCCCAGGTGTGTCCTGTACACAAGAAACAGGACAAACCCAACCCAGCCAATTACCGTCCTATCAGCCTACTCTCCATCATCAGCAAGGAGTTATCAACAGTGCTATTAAGTGGCACTTACTCGGCAATAACCTGTTCACGGATGCTCAATTTGGGTTCTGCCAGGGTCACTCAATACAGTGCCTGCAGTAATGTCCTGGAGCAGAGATGAATGACCTACAACCACCACAACCATCTTCCTTTGTGCCAGGTATGGCACCAACCATGGAGTGCTTCTCCTTCCACTTCTGACCTCAATACAGCCTTGGTTCAAACATGGACATAAGAACTGAATGCCAAAGGTGAGGTGAGAGTGACTGCCCTTGACATCAAGGCAGCATTTGATCGAGTATAGCAATCGAGGAGCCGTAGCTAACTGGAATCAATGGGAATCAAGGGGCAAACTGTCCGCTGGTTGGTATCATACCTGGCACAAAGGAAGATGGTTGTGGTGGTTGGTGGACAGTTATCTCTGCTCCAGAGCATCACTGCAGGAGTTCCTCAGGGTAGTGTCCTAGGCACAACCATCTTCAGCTGCTTCATCAATGACCTGCCTTGCATCCTAAGGTCAGAAGTGGGGATGTTTACGGATGACTGCTTAATGTTCAGCACCATTCGCGACTCCTCAGACTCCAAATGCAGCAAGACCTGGACAATATCCAGGCTTGGACTGACAAGTGGCCAGTTACATTCGCGCCACACAAGTGCCAGGCAATGACCATCTCCTACAAGAGAGGATCTAACAATCACCCCATGATATTCAATGGCATTACCATCACTGAATCCCCCACAATCAACATTCTTGGGATTACTACTGACCAGAAACTGAACTAGATTAGCCACATTAATACTGTGGCTACCAGGGCAGGTCAAAGGCTAGGAATCCTACGGTGAGTAACTCACCTCCTGACCCCCCCAAAGTCTGTCCACCATCTACAAGGCACAAATCAGGAGTGTAATGGAATACTCTCCACTTGTGTTGATGAGTGCAGCTCCAACAACATTCAAGAAGCTTGACACCATCCAGGACAAAGCAGGCTGCTTGATTGCTTCTCCTTACACAAAAATTCAAACCCTCCACCACCGACGAACAGTGGCAGCCGAGTGTACCATCTACAAGATGCACTGCAGTAACTCACCAAGGTTCCTTAGACAGCACTTTCCAAATCCACGACCACCACCACCTAGAAGGACAAGAGCAGCAGTTACCTGGGAACCCCACCACCTGGAGGCTCCTCTCCAAGTCGCTTACCACCCTGACTTGGAAATATATTGGCATTCCTTCGCTGTTGCTGGGACAAAAGCCTGGATCTCCCTCCCTAACAGCACAGTGGGTGTACCTACACCTCACGAACTGCAGCGGTTCAAGAAGGCAACTCACCACCACCTTCTGAAGGGCAACTAGGGATGGGCAATAAATGCTGGCCTAACCAGCGACACCCTGATCACGTAAATGAATTTTTAAAAAACATTGCAAAATGCAAAAGAGTGGAACAGAAGATGAATCCACCTTGAAGCAGCCCACTTCCTGTTTTAAGGAGGTGGGTCAAGAGATGAGTGATCGAACTGTTGTCAGAAACATATTGGTCACTCAAATGTTATAATGAGGCTGTCCACCTGTCATGATATCCATATTAACATATCATGGTGCAAACACACACACACACTGATGGACAGATTATCGGACCAATCAACACACACACAACATCACAGCCAATCACCAGTGAGAGCACACGCACTATAAAACGGGGAACACCACAGTTCCCGCGCATTCCAGCAGGAGATAGCTCAGAGCACAGAGCTCACAGCGTGCCACTCAGACATGCACCATGTGCTGAGTGCCTCTCTAAGATAGTGCTAGGGCTGGGTCCACAGGTTAACTGGTAAAGTACGAACTACAGCCAGAAGTACACAGCAGATGTTATCAAGAATAATAAAACAGAGTTGTACCATCTACAACCGTGTTGGTTCGTTTGTATAGCGGAACACCCAACACGACATAGTACCAGGATTGGAACCCAGCAACTGTGAGACCTACCTGCACATCTCGAGCGATCCGCCATCCTGTGCCATGGACACCATCAGCCCGCCGCAGCCGCTCCGAATCGCTGGAAACCTCGGCGTCAACTGGAAGCAGTTTAAACAGCTCTTCCAGCTCTTCCTAGAAGCCACAGACAGGGAGAATGCATCCGACACCAGGAAGATCGCCCTCCTCCTTTCCACGGCAGGGCAACACGCCATCCACATCTACAACTCCCTGGCATTCGCGGACGACGAGGACAAGACGAAGTACAAGACGGTCCTTCTAAAACCTGAGCAACACTTCAGCATCAAAGTGAATGAGAGCTTCGAGAGGTACCTCTTCCAGCAGCGCCTGCAGGGTAAGGATGAGCCTTTTCAATTCTTTTTGACACACATCCGTATCCTCGCACAGTCCTGCGGCTATGAGGCCACCTCCGATTCCATGATTCGGGACCAGATAGTTTTTGGGGTCACCTCGGACACCCTACGCCAGCAGCTCCTCAAAATAAAGAGCCTCACCCTAGCCACCACCATCGAAACCTGCGTCCTCCACGAAAACGCGACCAGCCGGTACTCCCAATTCTAGGCGGCCGAATCGGCACGGCACGGATCCCACGAGGCCGAGCGGGTCCACTCCATCGAGTTCCTCCCGGCCCGCGGCCCGGACGAGGGCGGCCATTTCGCGCGCTTTCCGCGGCCTCCCGCGCTTGTACGCGCCAAAAGAGACGTTGACGCAGAGGGACATGACGCGCAGGCGCGCTCTACGTAGGGCCGAACTGCGCATGCGCGGTGGCACAACAAACGCCATGATATCACGACGTGCGGCAACAGTGGATCCGCACATTTAAAGCGGCAATGTCCAGTGGAAAATCGACAATGCCTCCGCTGTGGCAAGATGGGCCACTACGCCGCCTGCTGACGAGCAGCTCCCCAATTCCGCCAGCCTCGCAGGGACGTGCAGGCCATTCAGCCTCCATACACCGAGTCATAACCTGACGATGTACAGACCGGTGATACCGACGACCGGGAAGCCTTCCGCGTTGCTATAATTGACAGAAATCGGATGTTCCACACATCCCGCGCATTCCAGCAGGAGGCAGCTCAGGGCACAGAGCTCACAGCGTGCCACTCAGACATGCACCATGTACTGAGTGCCTCTCTAAGATAGTGCAAAGGGCTGGGTCCACAAGTTAACTGGTAAAGTACGAACCACAGCCAGAAGTAGACAGCAGATGTTATCAAGAATAATAAAACAGAGTTGTACCATCTACAACCGTGTTGGTTTGTTTGTATAGCGGAACACCCAAGACGACAACACCTGCTTTCATTTTAATGGTCATTCTATTTTTAATCACAGGTGGCTTTAGGAAATTCTGCAGAAATAAAGGAGGTTGCAGGGGCTCTGACCCAAATGTTTAATTCTTCTCTGGTCACAGGAGAGGTGCCAGAGGACTGGAGAACAGCTAATGTGGTCCTATTATTTAAGAAAGGTTGTAGAAATAAGCCAGAGAACTACAGACTAGTGCAGTGTTTTTCAAACTTTTTTTCCGGGGACCCATTTTTACCAACCGGCCAACCTTCGGGATCCAACCCGGCCGACCTTCGTGACCCACGCCCGGCGACCTTCGTGGCCCACGCCGGACGACCTTTGCAGCCCACGCCAGCCGACATTTGCGGCCCACGCCGGCCGACCTTTGCGACCCACACCAGCTGACCTTCGCGGCCAATGCCGGCTGACCTGTGCGACCCACCATTTTCTCTTACCTTGTTTGCTGCTGACAAAAATGGAGGAAATGGTTTTGGTTCCCTTTGGCCCTCATGCACGCTCCTCCAATGGAACCTGTTGGATGAAGGTGAAGCCTTCCTGTGTCGGAAAGTATGGAGTCTCCATCGGCCCAAAGTTATGAATTTTTTTCCTGTAACATTTTATCAAATAAACCCCCCCCCCGAACTTGTAAAAAAAATAAAAATAAAATTAATAAAATAAATGAAAAAAATAAAAATAAATGAATAAAATAAAACGAATAAAAGCCCCCCGAACTTGTAAAAAAAATGGCTGCGACGGTTTAAAAAAAAAAGCGGCCACACGGCGCATGCATGCCCGATCATTGGCGCGCATGCGCATAGATCTGTGCATGCGCACCGATGATCTGCCACACATGCGCAGTGCGGCCGCATTTTTTTTACATGTTTGTGGCCATTTTGAAGGCCCCCTGCAGCCGGCGTTATTAAAAGCCGGCTGCTGCGGCTGTCGCGCGCGGATTTGCGTGATCGGGAGCGCCGCGACGGACGGCTCTGCGACCCTCCCGACACCCGCCCGCGATCCACCCGCGGGTCGCACCCCCGAGTTTGACAATGCCTGGATTAGTGAGTTACACGTCAATGATAGGGAAACTATTGGAGACAATTCTGAAGGAGTGAATCTATCTCCACTTGGAGAGGCAAGGTTTGAGCAGGAATAGTCAGCATGGCTTTGTCAGAGGGAGGTCATGCCTAACAAATTTGATTGAATTTTTTGAGCATATGACCAGGTGTGTAAATGAGGATAGTGCAGTTGATGTAGTTTAAATGGATTTCACCAAAGTCTTTGACAAGGTTCCACATGGGAGGCGTATAAAAAAGGCAAATGCACATGGGATACAGGGTGATTTGATAAGGAGGATTCACAATTGGCTTTGCTGTAGGAGACAGAGGGTGATGACAGATGGCTGCTTTAGTGACTGGAAGCCAGTGTCCAGAGGTGTACCACAGGGATCTGTGCTGGGTCCCCCATTATTCGTCAGTTATATAAATGACATAGATGATTATGTGGGGGGTAGGATCAGGAAGTTTGCAGATGACAGAAAGATTGGCTGGGTGGTTAACAGTGAGGTTGAGTGTCTTTAGACGGGATGGTCAAATGGCTGAAAAGTGGCAGATGGAATTTAATCCTGAAAAGTGTGAGGTGTTACACTTTGGAAGGAGTAATTTGACAAGGAAGTATTCAATGAATGGCCTGACACTGGGAAGTTCTGTGAAACAAAGAGCCTTGGAGTGTTTGGCCATAGATCTCAGAAGGCAGATGGGCAGGTTAATAGGGTGGTGAGAAAGGCATACGGGACACTTGCCTTTATCAATCAAGGCATAGATTACAAAAGCAGGGAGATCATGTTGGAGCTGTTTAGAAGTTTGCTGAGGCCACAACTGGAGTACTGTGTGCAATTCTGCTTGCCACATTATAGGAAGTGACATGATATACATCAGCATATCATGGTGCAATCACACACACACTGATGGACATACAATAGGACCAACCAGCAGACACAACATCGCAGCCAATCACCAGTGAGAGCACCCGCACTATAAAGACAGGGGACACCAGAGTTCCCACTCATTCTAGCAGCACCCAGCTCAGAGCACAGAGCTCACAGCCTGCCTCTCAGACATTCACCATGTGCTGAGTGCCTCACCTAGATAGTGATAGGACAGGGTCCACAGATAAGCTGGTAATGCACGTACCCAAGCTTACAGTATGTTATTACAGTTGAGTTGTTAATAATATAGAGTTACACCATCTTTAGCCGTGTTGACCTGTTTGTAGACCAGAACATCCAACACGACATGGTTCCAGGAGTGGACGCATACTAGCCCCTGTGAGACCTACCTGCAACTTATCAGCAATCCGCCATCCTGCAGCAAGGAGAACATCAACCCGCCGCCGCCGCTACGCATTGCTGACAATCTCGGGGTGAATTGGAAGCTTTTTAAACAGCGCTTCCAGCTCTTCCTAGAGGCCACAGACAGGGAGAATGCATCAGATACCGGGAAGATTGCCCTTCTTCGCTCCACGGCAGGGCAACACGCCATCCACATCTTTAACTCCCTTACATTCGCGTACGGCGAGGACAAAACCAAATACAAGACGGTGCTCCTAAAATTAGATGAACACTTCAGCGTTGAAGTTAACAAAAGCTTTGAAAGGTACCTGTTCCAGCAGCGCCTGCAGGGTAAGGCCGAGCCTTTCCAGTCTTATTTAACGCACCTCCGCATCCTCGCGCAGTCCTGCGGCTATGGGCCCACCTCTGACTCCATGATACGCGACCAGATAGTTTTCGGGTTCATGTCGGACACCATGCGCCAGCAGCTCCTTAAAATCAAGCAACTCACCCTAGCGACGGCCATCGAGACCTGCGTCCTGCATGAGAACACTCACACATCCAGGCGGCTGAAACGGCACGGCAGGGGCTCCACGAGGCGGAGCGGGTCTAGACGATCGAGTACCTCCTGGCCCACAGCCCGGAGGAGGACGGCCGTTTCGCGCGTTTTCCGATGGCCTCCCGCGCTTGTACGCGCCAAAAGAGGGGACGTAGACGCGGAGGTACGCGATGCGCAGGCGCGCACTACGTAAGACCGCACTGCGCATGCGCGGTGGTGCAACGAACGCACTGACGTCATGACGTGCAGCAACTGTGGCTCCGCCCATTTAAAGCGGCAATGTCCGGCCAAAGCGCGACACTGCCTACGCTGTGGCAGGCTTGGCCACTATGCTGCCTGCTGTCGAGCACCTCAGCCTGCCAACTCGCAATAGTTTAACCAGCCTCGCAGAAATGTTCGGGCAATTCTACCCACGTTCACCGACTCCGATCCTGATATCATACAGACCAGTGACACTGAGGACAGGGAGCCTTTCCGCATTGCTGTCATCAACAAGAACAAGCTGTCCCCGAGTTGAACGCACCAACCGCTGTCGGTGCACAGCATTGATCCGGACGACGAGTGGTGTGCCACCCTGACGGTCAACCTGAATTTGTCGCCCACCCCAAGGACTTGATTTATAAACCTTGCACTATTGGACTCACTGACTTGTTCTGCCGTACTGGTTAAGAGATTTTCAGCGTTTGTTAATAGCATTTGTTTCGTTCTTGGTGTAACATAGATTTCCTCTGCACCTGGCACCTTCCCGTGTATATAGCATAGCCACATGTCCATATTGATGTAAATAATGCACACACATGATCAGACACACTCACTACACTTTATTTATTCTCATGTAGGCACATATTCTTTGCGAAAAGGGGGGATGTCAAGATATACATCAGCATATCATGGTGCAATCACACACACACTGACACACTGATGGACATACAATAGGACCAACCAGCATACACAACATCGCAGCCAATCACCAGTGAGAGCACACGCACTATAAAGACAGGGGACACCAGAGTTCCCGCTCATTCTAGCAGCAGCCAGCTCAGAGCACAGAGCTCACAGCCTGCCTCTCAGACAATCACCATGTGCTGAGTGCCTCACCTAGATAGTGATTGGACAGGGTCCACAGATAAGCTAGTAATGCACGTACCCAAGTTTACAGTATGTTATTCCAGTTGAGTTGTTAATAAAATAGAGTTACACCATCTCCAGCCGTGTTAGATATCATAGAATTTACAGTGCAGAAGGAGGCCATTCGGCCCATCAAGTCTGCACCGGCTCTTGGAAAGAGCACCCTACCCAAGGTTAACCCCTCCCCCCCTATCCCCATAACCCAGTAACCCCACCCAACACTAAGGGCAATTTTGGACACGAAGGGAAATTTATCATGGCCAATCTACCTAACCTGCACATCTTTCCGGAGGAAACCCACACACACACGGGGAGGATGTGCAGACTCCGCACAGACAGTGACCCAAGCCGGAATCGAACCTGGGACCCTGGAGCTGTGAAGCAATTGTGCCATCCACAATGCTACCGTGCTGCCCCGTGTTGTACCGTGTTGATCTGCTTGTAGACCAGAACACCCAACACGACAGGAAGGATGTGATTTCACTGCAGAGGATGCAGAGGTGATTCACCAGGATGTTGCCTGCGATGGAACATTTAAATTACGAAGAGAGGTTGGATAGGCTTGGGTTGTTTTGGCTGGAGCAAAGAAGACTGAGGGACAACCTGATCGAGGTGTACAAGATTATGAGGGGCATGGACAGGGTGGATAGAGAGCAGCTGCTCCCCTTAGTTGAAGGGTCAGTTATGAGGGTCAGTTTAAGGTGAGTGGTAGGAGGTTTAGGGGGGATTTGAGGAAACTCTGTTTTACCCAGAGGGTGATGATGGTCTGGAATGGATTGCCTGGGAGGGTGGAAGACACGGCTTGCCTCCCATCCTTTAAAACGTACCTGGGTGAGCACTTGGCACGTCATAATATTTAAGGTTATGATCCAAGTGCTGGCAAATGGGATTTGGTAGGCAGGTCAGATGTCTTTCATGCATCGGTGCAGACTCGATGGGCTGAAGGGCCTCTTCTGCACTGTATTATACTGTGATTCGGTGAGGTGACAAGGGCTGAATCCATGAATAAGTGCTTTTACAACACTGCTTGTGGGCCTGGAGGGATAGAGGTCTTTCCACCATGTCCAATGATCTATCCAACAAACCAGGCCTCTTCCTAGGATCTGTTTGTTCTCCTCCTGATCTTCGGACACGCTCTGACACCATTCACGATTGGGACCCTCTTAATTCAGGCTGGCATGATGGCACAGTGGTTAGCACTGTTGCCGCACAGCACCAGTGACCTGGGTTCAATCCCGGCCTCGGATGATTGTCTGTGTGCACTTTCTCCCTTGTCTGCGTGGGTGCACCATTTTCCTCCCATTGTCCAAAGATATGCAGGTTAGGCAGGTTGGCCATGCTAAATTTCGCCTTAGTGTCCAAAATGTTGGCGGTTACTAGGGTAGGATGAGGGCGTGGCTCCAGGTAGGGTGCTCTTTTCAAGAGTCTGTGCAGACTCAATGGGCTGAATAGCCTCATCTGCACTGTAGGAATTCTATGATCCCCATGTAACTCCACCCTGCAATATGGGCTTCCCCTGCCATCATGGGACCCCTTCACAATCCTCTCAGCCACACAATCTGTCTCACTCCACCATTACAGTGGCCTCCTCCTGCACTGTAAATTCTATCATTCTATAATAATCAGCCCGATAAAGCAGCTTTCCAGTCCATCTACATGCCAATTTCATTTGAAATATTATACCAGTTTCTGTTGATACATGAGGCACATTTTCACCGGTGAGTGGTAACCCAGGGAATAGAAGGGAGCCCTGCTGAAAAATTGTGCAAGACATTTGGAAAACTCGACCTTCCAGATTTCCTGACGTCACAACAGCCTCTCCCTTCGCCCACTGAAGAACTCGCTTTGAGATAAAAATCTAGACCATTGTCTCAGGGCGTGATCTAACCAAAATAAAAGTGAGTCTGTTCTGGGCAGGATTAAAGTGGTAGTTTCTGGCACTTGTAGCCAGCCTGGCAGTGCCACCTTGGCACCCTGGCACTGCCAGGCTGGCACCAGGATGGTACTAGTGGCCCAGGTGGCACTGCCAGAGTGTTAGGCTGGTCATGCCAAGGTGCCTGGGTAGCATCAGCCATGCCAGGGTGCCATCCGGCCCACATACCAGCCACCCAGGGGTCTCCGATCACCTAGGAAACCCCCCACAAGTGCCATTTCACCAGGTCCCCATTTGTGGGGACTAGTGCTGTACGGCGACTGGCTGGAGTCTCCTCAGTGAGGCCAGTAGATCTCGGGAGCTGGTCCAATCTGGCGAAAGCAAAGTTAAACTCACTTCATAGACGGGACCCTGATCACAACCTCTCACGAGATCTCTCGCGATGCGTAATGACAATTGGGAATTCCAGAAGATGTCTCCCCTGGGATCTAGCAGCTGCGTCCCGTTCCAATTTAGGCGGGATGTGGCTGGTAAATTCTGCCCTCTATATAATTTTTTGAAGTAGTGTGATCAAAATTTTATGTTGTATTCTAGATTGTACAGATCAATGCTGAGCCCAAAGTGAGTATAACATATTCTGGCTTGTCAATCAATGTAACTCAAAACACATCCCAGTAATGACCACCTTACATTGACCTGATGCATTTAGAATGTGATCAATAAACATGTCAAAACCTTTTCTTTTTGGCTCTTTCCAGTTAAGGCATTTCATGTTGCACATAAGATCCTTCCTGTTACTTCCCTCTCAACTTCACTTATTGGTTTCCATGTTAGCTGATATTGTTAATGTTTCTCCCTCATTCCTCAGGTATATCGTCATCCTTTAAATCTTTCACCAACAGCCCTTTCGTCAAAAAAACAATCCTTATACCCTCCATCATGGAAAACTACTGTCTTATCTCCAACCTCCCCCACAGTCTTTGAGCATATTGCCACCTCCCAAATCATTTCTGCCTTACCCTGCTGTTCTATATTAGAAATTAATCAAATTCGTTTTCAGACTATTTTTCAATTCTAAAATGGCTCTTACAAAGGCTCAAATGACACCCTATGCGACTGTGACAAAGATAAACTAACCCCCATATCATTCTTCACCTGTCTGAAACCTTTGACATGGTTGGACAGACTATCCAGTTCCAATGCCTCTCCACAATCATCCAACTGGATGGGATTGCGGGATTGCCCTTGTGTGGCTCCATTCATATCTTACTATTCATTGCCAGGTGGCTTTTCTTCCCTGTCCTGCAATTTTACTTTTGGTGTCCTCCAAGGAATCTATCCTTGATTCCCTCCTATTCTTCATTTGCATGCTGACACTCGACAACTTCATTTGAAAATATTGCATCAGTTTAAAGATATGTGCACCTTTAACGAAGTGTATCCTAAACTGTTATCAATCACTACCCCTTCAACAGGATATGATTTATTAGTCCCTGACTTCTGTTCAGTCCACAGCACCATATGGTAGGAGTCAGACTTGTATATTTAGCCTCCCAGTTAATATTATTTGTATCTATTTTTATCTTCAAGTAAAGAGCCCACATTATTGTTTGACCAGTACATGCTGTGCGATTGTTATGTTTACATTGAACAGAAGAACATAACATAGTGGCAGCATGATATTGAAAATGAAATTAAAAGCAATTCTCAACCTTTCGCACACAGTAATAGAAAAGAACTGTTGTGAAAATGAAACAACTATCAAGCACAAGATGACTGGGGCTGTTTAGCACAGGGCTAAATCGCTGGCTTTGAAAGCAGACGAAGGCAGGCCAGCAGCGCTGTTCAATTCCCGTACCAGCCTCCCCGAACAGGCGCCGGAATGTGGCGACTAGGGGCTTTACACAATAACTTCATTTGAAGCCTACTTGTGACAATAAGCGATTTTCATTTTCATTTCAACTGTCGGAACTCACTGAACCTTCTCAGACCCATGACCACTGCCGTCTAGAAGGACAAGAGCAGCAGACATGCGGGAACACCACCAGCTGGAACATCCCCTTCAAGCCCCCCACCATCCTGACTTGGAAATATTCACTGTCGCTGGGTCAAAATCCTGGAACTCCCTTGCAAGCAGCAGTGGGTGTACCTACACTAAAGCGATAGAAGAAGGCAGCTCAGCGCTACCTTCTCAATGGCAATTAGGGATGGACTATAAATGCTTACTAGCCAACGACACCCACATCCCAAGAATTAATTTTTAAAAAGCCGTACCATGTGTAGGTGATTCTATAGCTCTGTAGGAATCCTACACACCATACTCACATTGGCCAGTATTCACCAGGTCCTGATAAGATTGTGAAAATGTGGGATAGCTTAATGAGTGTAAGAGGTACCTTCTGCTAAGTTTAAGCAGGAGCAGAAATTAAATTTCTGACGCGAGAAAATTTAATAATAGAACTCAAGGTCAAGAGAGTCTCCATTCCTGCTGTTTACTGTCCTTACAGGTGGTCATGGGAAGTTAAAATACTACAGACTATGCTGGGTAAAATAACTTATCCAGTAACAGCTAGAATAAATCTGCAAAAAAAGCTTCTTTCACTGTTTAATTTTACTTTTGAAGTCTGTCTAAATCACTGTTTTGTGAGTGGAGCTTAGAGTTAACACGTAGAAAGCCACAAAGCACTCAATAGAACTTCTATTTCAGTCAAGGAGTAATATATGACCAGCTAAGGCAGAGGCAGTTCAAGGTACTGCAATTCATGGAGTCAAACAGCCTGGTTAGCTGTCCTGTTTCAGATAAGATCCTAATAACCCTTCAAAAAGCCACAAGATGACCACAGAGTTTCCAAGTCAGAAGGGAGGGGACCTCCTATTGGATTTTGCATTGTTCTGATAATGCTTAGAGCTGTATTTTTCTGGACCTCAATATTCCTAAATCAGAAGGCGATGATTGTGATGAACACAAGAAGTTAGGCTAAGGTCATGTCCAACACTCTGAGCCACCTACCTAACCCATTAAAAACTGCAGACATCTCTAGAACTACAACTAGATCTTGTGCATGTTGAAATCGACGATGTTCTGCATGTTTTCTTATGCATTTTTGCCAGCCTAAATGCCAATTATTGCAGGAGGAAACAGCCACTGATCTTGTACTACAGCAACTATTCAAGACAGTTCCATGGTGGATGGCCAACTTCTTTCCAAGATGTTCCAGAGGCTGTAAGGCCATTCTGCTCCTAAAGAGATAAACTCGAATATCTCAAGGAGTCATCTTTAAGTGAAAGCAAGTTGTCACCCCATGGTCCATGCGACCTGATATCCTACAACAGTTGCATCAGGTTCATGACGCACCTACTGTCAGGATTTGGACTCCACATTGAATCCCAGGGTAAGAAAGTTCTTATTGGGCAAAAGTGATTGATACTTAACACTTCATTTGTCAAGGCATGGCACAGTACAGAAATTCAACCCATGGTGGACTGTCTTTCCCATGGATCAGGCGACTTCTGTGTTCCATGAACCTGGTATCATGGCTCACTGTCCTTTGAGACTTTAGCTTCACCAACTTAACTCTAACATGTATACAAACCCCTTGTAGCTTTAAGATTTCAATTCTCCAACTCACAACTTCCCAGTCTACTTTAACTGCTGAAGCTTCCAATCCATCTTAAGTACTGGAGCTGCACACTTCACAGCTGCCTGCTGAGTGTACGCTCTTTATTTAAGCCTTAGAAATTATACAAATGTGCGAGTGAGGTGAAATATAACCCCACGTATCCATGGACGAGATTCACAACTGGCCTCTTCAGCATCCATGGGGATGATTTCTTGTAACAGATTACTTCTCCAAATTTCCCATTATTTGTCACTTACTTGCCACATCCAGTGTAACCACTGCAGACATGTTAAGTTTTATCTTCAGCTTATTCAGGGCACCACAGAAAATTTCCAAAATGGACCCAAATACACTTGATGACGCGTGGGAAGTCAAACATAACACTTCATCACCTCCTTACCCCAGATCTGATGGATCTGTAATGGCAGAATGTATAGTTTTAACCATAAAATCCTGAATCATGAAGTGCTGTTAAACAGAACATGATTCATATATGGCTGTGTTGAATCTTAGAATGGCACATCGTGCAACTGTTCCCTCGGTGCAGAATCACTATTCAGCAGACAAATGCGAACAACACTCCCGGTCATCACTTGTCGCTATTTCCTGGGACTATATGATGCATCACGTGGAAAACAGGGGAAGCTAAAAATTGTTCATGACTGGCATGAGCGTAAGTAATTACCCAACCTGAACATGGGCCACAACGTTGGAGGACAATGATGGAACATTAAATCCAACAGAAAAAATTTAGCTTATGCCCAGAACCAAGGTTGTAGCAAGCACAAAAACCACATGGCATGATAGTGTGACACAAATAGATGCCAAATCGGAACAATACCGCAACCACAGAAACACCAAGTAATCCCATTGTGACTAAAACACGAAGAAGCAACACAAACACAGCACCCCTAACCAGCAATGTGAAATGGTACAGCAAATCAGCACAAGTCATCATAATTTAGTCTGGATGGATAAACAGACCGCCAATGTTTCAGAGACTTGTAAATTTATTCCTCTGTGTTAAAGTTCGTTCAGACACAATGCTATTTTCCTTTGCTGTCATGTAAATAGTTTGATTATTTAAAGGTAAACCTTTAGTTTATAAAAAGGGGGATGTTGTGATATGTGGTACATTTACCTTTAAGGGAGGGCAGCTTAAACTGCTGTCAATAACTACCACCTTGACAGGATGTGATGTATTAGTCCCATGACTTGTATTCAGTCTACAGCAGAAGACCCCCTTTATGAAAACTAAAGAGTCCATGCTCTGATATAATATCCTGAGTGTCTGTAATAGTTTTATTCAACTTAGTCTGAATGTAGGATTAATGAAGAATATGTTGGGTCCAGCAGTTTTCCGCAAAGTTTCACAAAAAGTATTATTAGTCGAGCTCAAAGTCTCAGGGATTCCAGGAATGTTTTGAGTATGGATAAGAATTTGGTTGATGGGTAGAAAAATATATAGAGGAGATAGTGTTTTATGGAATGTCTCGGGCACCATTGCTGGGATTACCTCCATATCCAATTTATATCAGTGATCTGGAATCAGAAACCAACGGCCAATTTATAAAATTTGCAGGAAATAACAAATGGGGAGGGAGCATTGGTAGAGGAGGCAACTAAAAAATTATTTAGGCAAGTGTTAAAGTAGGCAGAATGATGACAGATGCAATTCAAATATATCAAGTACAGCACATCGGGTGTGTTATGGGTGATGCGTTTTCAGAACCCCAAAATGTATCATGGAGTTCAACCAACCTCTCCCTTTAATGTATTTGTTGCTTTTCCTAGCACACGGCTTTTTCCCTAGGTATGGGATTACAATTATGGACACGTGGGTTTTTAAACACGAAACAATGTTTATTCCATGAACTCAACTTAACATCTTAAATAAACATTGGATCTCTTAACACCCCTTACTTCAAAGATAACTCAGAAAATATTGCAACAGTAAATAATTCCTCAAAATGGTCCTACAAACATCCAAGAGACTTAACACCTTTAAACAGAATCACATCAGGTTAAAGGCTTTACTATTATGAGTTTAAATCACCCAAATGATCCAGCTCACTGCAAACACAGACACTCCCAAGCTCTTCTCAAACTGCAAAACTAAAAACTGCAAAATGGCTGACCTGACCTCAGCTCCACCCACTCTCTGACATCACTGTTTTCTTAAAGGTACATTGCTTAAACATCCATGTCATAAAGGTACTCTCACATGACAGGTGGAAAAATAGGTGACACTCATGCTTTTTGAAAATGAAATGAAATGAAAATCGCTTAATGTGGAAAATAGGTGACACTCATGCTTTTTGAAAATGAAATGAAATGAAAATCGCTTATTGTCACAAGTAGGCTTCAAATGAAGTTACTGTGAAAAGCCCCTAGTCACCACATTCCGGCGCCTGTTCGGGGAGGCTGTTACGGGAAATAGCTGAGGATTATTGAAATAGCTGAGGATAAACTTGAAAGAGACCTAGGAGTTTTCATAGACCCTTTGGTTACGAAGAGTATTCTTTTCTGTAATCCATCCCATCCCAACCCACCACCAAACCAAAGTTAGACCTTTTCATGATCAAGAATCTTCGGGCAATGAACTCTCTCTTATGCCCTTTTAAAGTTTCTCACTGCTGTATTACCCCTTAGCAGCTGCTCTCTTGGTCACAAAAACCTTGTTGTGTGTATGTTATGATCTCTGATGAATCTCAACCCAAGAGAATGTGTTGACACGGGAGAATGTGCAGGCAGGAATAAACAGAAACTCTGCCCTGCTAAAACTTGACCTTCAAAGATGACAATCTAGGTCGGTAAATCCAATAATTGCACAGCAGCAATCAACAAAGCTATTAAAATAATGAATTGCAAATGCAAAATAGATTCCAAGACACAGGAAATCACAATCAAACAATATGCTGTTCAACTTAGACCACACCTTAGGGAATTTGAATAACTGGGCAGAGCACAAAAGCAGGCCACTTGTTCCTCGAACTGGGAGGGACATCCAATCCATTTTAAGCAAGTCACTTTGTCAACATGCCCCTGGCAATCTATGTGCCCCAAAATGAGCATCCAGCTGCAGCTCATCATTCTAGACCAGTACAAAGTCAGGAGGCTGAACTGCCCAACAAGAAAATAAATATATTGATGGTGGTGGGGACGGGGGAGAACATGGAAGATATGGAACATTGGGGGGGGGGGAAGAATGTGGATGGGATAGGGTAGAGTGTTGCTCTTATTAGCCTTAGTTTTATTAGCTCTAATTATGTCACCTTTGCTCACGAGTCGTCAGGTATCTTTCTGATACCGCCACGTGGTTCAAGCTGTAGTTATGATTAATAAGACAGCACACCGCTTAGTAAGATTAAAATCAACGGTCATTTATTATGTACAGCAATAAATACTTACACAATAATCCTACTTTCTATATCACTACCTACCACTACTGGCCAATACTTAACTTTTGGGAATGGCCCACCAGGTCAGGGAAACGAATGGTTTATCGAATTGGGTCTGGCCTGCGGGATTCAAAGGCTGATACAGGTCGATGGCTAGGAGTCTCTATCGGGTAGCGATCGCTGGAGTCAAACCTACGGTTGCTGGTCGATGGTTCTTGCGAAGGTTGCGAGCAGGAGAAGAAGGGAGAGAAGGGCCGATCTGAACTTGGCCCCTATCTTTATAGGTCCCAGGGGCTTCCCGCCTCTCGGGGCGGACCTTGACCCTGGTCCGAAGTGATTGGACTTGTTCCCAATCACTGGGTTCGATATGCTCCAATAATGGGGCGATTCCTTGATCGGGGGGGTGGTTGTTCACCTGTCTTTGTCTCGGCCACTGCTGGCGCCGAGAGGTCTGGATCGGCATTCAATTGCTAATATGTTGCAATTGTTCCCGGGGATAGCCGATTAAACTGCAGATGTCTGTGTTGATGTGCTGCTAATGGTCGCAGGTATCGGTCTGGGCCGACTTCCCCAGAGCCGAATACGCTATTCTGGCTGCAGTTGTCCGTATGTGCCCTGTTGGCTGCTTTTCCCATCAACCTTTTCGGTTAGCCATTTTACATTGGGTTTTGGCCAAATTAATCGGGAATCAGCCATTTTAGGTGGCGACAAGAGAAAGCTGCCCACATTAATTTTGTGGAGCCTGGAATGGCGGCCGGAGGGGGGGGGGGGCGAGGGGGGGTGAATGTGGATGGGATAGGCTAGAGAAAGCTGCCCACATTAATTTTGTGGAGCCTGGAATGGCGGCCCTCTCATCCTGGCCCAACAATTTAAGGCATAGTATTTTGAGACCTCGCTCTAATGGTAAAGTGTTCAATAGGTCCTCAAAATTATATTGGGGTCCTGTCAATGTTAAGGCTCTGATCTGCATTAATACTGAGACCCCAGCATGGGTGGTGTTGTCAGGGCTGCCTGGTAGAAGACCCAATTTAAAATTGTAGTGGAGTGTGAATGTGGGGTGTGAATGTGTTGTGTAAGTCGACTACCTTGATTTTAACTCTGCTACCATTTCCTTTCCACCAAATGGAGGGGGTGGATATTGTTCCTTGTGTTAGCCATGGCTCAGTTGGGAGTACACTCATCTCTTCACTCAGGAAGTTGTGGGTTCCAGTCACACGCCAGGACCGGATTACAAAAATCAAGCCTAACATTCCAGTGTAGTACCGTGGGAATGTTGCACAGGTGCCTTTCAGATGCAATGTTGAATCAAGTCCTATCTCCCCTCTTAGGCAGATGTAAAAGATCCTATGGCATTCCTTTAAAGAAGAGCAGCAAAGCCATCTCCAATAATTCTGATAATGAAGCTAGCACTGCACTTGGATAATAAAATTAGGCTTATTGCAACTGAATGAAATCATGCTTGATGGGTGACTTTTCCTGTTTGACACAAGTTTCAGGAATTTTGCCACATGTTTCTCACTGTGAATATTTTGTTAAAGCAGCCCTTATAGCAATTTGAACATGCGAGTTGCTGGGACTTATTGGGCCTGATCGAGGGTGTGGTATAGGTAGAAACAGCTGAAGAACCCAGGACATGGAGGTCCTACCACTACCAAACATAATGACAGGCCTTTTTCTGTTGTAGTTTAACCATTTGGAAGCCAGCCAAATTGGCATCCATGCTGATGGCTGGGTGGGGTGGGGGAATTCAGTGTTTGAAGGCCACAGCTGGGGGAGAGCTTTGGGAGGGTGGCGAAAAGATGACACAATAAAGGAGGGGGAGGGGGCAGAGAAGCCACTACCATGAACGGAGAGGAAAGAAGTTGTTGGTTAGGAAGGCGAGGCAAGGAAACTAGAGATTATGGCTGGGGATAACCAAAGCACTTCTGCTTTAAAATTGAATGTTTCCCAGGGCCAATTTTAAATAGGGTTTCCATTGTACTGTTGGAGCCTGATATATATATATATATATATATATGATAATGAGCTGTTCTTCTCTATGGAGGCTCACTCGGATGACTCATATCCATCAATGTAAAGTAGGATTTTGAGCCCATGCACAGCATGTTGGGGATGTGGTCTCCATGTTTAAGTTGATCGCTTTGTCCCCCAACCCTTCCCCACTCATCACAGGAAATGGAGGAGTTAAGAATGAGGCAATTGTCTTTTCTAGATTGGAATTGTTTGATAGCTTTGGGATCCACGCCTGCAATGGTATGCAATGATCAGCCCAGTAGATTCAAAGTTTACATGGCTTGTGGCATGAATCCTAAGATTTCTGCCATTGCATGGTGTTTTTTATTGAGATTTGGTATATCCAAAATATATTATGATCGCACTTCCTGCTTGCATAAATTGATTTCTGATTGTTATCTTTGTCATATTTCATTTCAATTTTTCACATGTTTATTTTTCCACATTCAAAGATGGTTCTGCCTATGGAAACTGCTGCGTTTGCACAATCCAGATATCAGCTATCTGTGAATCACTCAGAATGCTTTCTGGAATTATTTTTCAATGTCATTTCTTTCTCAATTACTGTCCAAAATATTCCTAAATTAAAGATACAAACAATTATTAATTTCATAATAAAATGGTTGAATATATCCATGGGCAAGTGATTTTGCATTTTTTACTGTTTTAATCAGCTTACTGAAAATCTTAGGCTTGAATCTAATATTTGTGCCCCAAATAAGCTAAATTTTATTCCGCAGTTTTAATAAACACAGTTTAGCTAAATTTCCTAGTATGAGTCAGTACTGTTTAGTCACCTGTGCTAACGAACAATTCCATGTAGAATCTAGCGTATTGTGTGTATTAGCTTTACTTTGAACTATTTTGTAACCAATAGGACATATTATAAAAATTTTATTGAGGTAGAAGAATTTATATTGAATGTTTTTAACAAATTGCAAAGCATAGAGATTTTGGGCGCAATTCTCCGTCGGCTAATGCCGGAATCGGGAAACACAATTGGGCGAAGAATCGGTTTTGACTCCAAAATTGTGGGGGGGCAGTGGTTTCACACCAAATCACAATTCTCCGGTGCCACGACAGAGGCGTCAATGACTCCGCACGAACAGCAAACATCCTTGGCATATCATTAGCAGGCCTGACAGCGTGTTCTCCGGTCCCTCCGCTATTCTCCGCCTCCACCAGTGCGAATTCCCGATGGTGAGGTTCACTTGTGCTTTTAAAAATCATGAAACAGACACCGTGGTTGCTGAGGGAGACAGCGGCGGTACAGAAAGTGTCTAATATCGCCGTAGTTTGCTGACAATCTGTGTTGCCTGGGATGAGGTGGCGGCAGCTATCAGCTCGGGAAATGTGACCAGGAAGACTGGTCTCCAGTGCCATAAGAAGGTCAGTGTGGACACCGGGCAGCACGAATGAGCAGCCACCAATGCACCCCACCACCCCCCTGCAAGGGAGCATCAACCCCCGAACTCACCATGCGACCCCAACCCTCCAGCCAACCCCTCTCCCTTGAACCCTTCAGCCACCCCCTCTCCCTTGAACCCTCACTCCAACCCTCTCTTCACATACCCCTCCAACCACTTTGAACTAAAGGTGTGGCTAACGATATCCCCTCTGTGCCTCCTTAGGAAAAGCTATCCCATAATCGTCGGGAGGGGGCCCAGACTGGCAAAGGTTTGCAGGTCTTAAGAATCCTCACCTCCTTCGAGCAGCATACCGGGGTGGTCAAGGGCAGGGCGGTCACCAACGCAGAGGCGGGCGGGCGCCGCAGAGGTGAGGAACCACCAGGCTCCACCCGGAGGACCTGTCAAACGTGAGTATTGATTGCCTTACTGACTGACCCATCCCTCCCACTGACCACAAGTCCATTCTCCTGCATACTATGCAGGCGACAGTGCTGGCCCATCCCGGGCATCACCCAGGATGAGAGCTCTGAGGATGCAACTGTTATAGTCACGGCACAGCTGTTATCCTCACCCTCCACCAGCGCAGAAACACACACCTTGGTGCGAAATGTTAATGAACAGGCTTCTAGAACACAATCTGGTGAGCACCACACCTCTGATGATGTAGATCAGGTGGAGGCAGGAACCCCCAGGCGAGACAGCTTTCGGAGGGCTGCTGGATCCCAGGACCCACCTGGGTCCAGCGTGATGATGAGCCTGTGGGACAGAGGTACCCGGACTTGATGGAGACGACAGGGAGCAGCTGGGATATTCAGGAAGAGATGCCAGTGCCACTCCAGCAGACCCATAGCCGATTGGAGGAGTCCCAGGGGCTAGGGGTGCAGGAGATGTCACCGGCAATGCCTGGCGCCGAGGCCAACACTGTTTCGGTGTGGACCACAGTGGAGAGCCTGGTGCACGACGTAGGCACATGAGTGAAGGTGTCCAAGGCGTAGCACAGTTGGTGACGGCCATGGTAGAGGGTCTTGGCAGAATGACCGCCTTGCTGGCAGATGTCACCCAGTACCAGGCTGACCCTGATGAGGTTCTGTGGAGCTTGTCCCAGTTGTAGATGGACATCGCTGAGCTGCTATGGAGCATATCCCAGTCACGGAGAAGCATCGCCGAGGGTGTCGACACCATGGTGCAGACCATGAGGATCCACCAGGGCTGGAGGCTCAAGATGATGCAGGGGCAGTTAGAGCTCGAACCAACTGCACCTCTGTCCCAAGATGAACCCCAGGGCCCTAGGGCCCTATGGGCACTGAACGGGTAGAGGGGGTGCTGGGTGCCAGCCTGGACCAGTCTCATGGAGTGGCCACGCTGGCCACCAGCGCCCCCGAGTTCCACCTCTCTGATGAGGCTGAGTCTCAAAGTCAGCACACGGGACAGGGCGACACGGCTGTGCATGTGCCACCGACCAGTGAGCAGGGAATCTCCAGCCTCAAGAGCCCCCAGAGGATGCCCGCCAGGGACATTGAAGGCCACGGATGAGGTACGCAGCTGGCTGCCTCAATCTCAGATGTTCATCCTGGTGAAATACCTAGACGTAGTGGTAGAGCTAGGAGAGACAAACATGTTGAGGATCATAAGAACATAAGAACTAGGAGTAGGAGTAGGCCATCTGGCCCCTCGAGCCTGCTCCCCCATTCAGTGAGACCATGGCTGAACTTTTGTGGACTCAGCTCCACTTTCCGGCCCGAACACCATAACCCTTAATCCCTTTATTCTTCAAAAAACATGGAGGGCACCGGGAGGGGAGTGGGGGTTGGCACAATCCTGAGAGTGGGGGATTGTAAAATGCATTAAATACCTTTTTGCACAACGATTATGATACCTCTGTCACCTTATCATAGAATTTACAGTGCAGAAGGAGGTCATTTGGCCCATCGAGGCTGCACCAGCCCTTAGGAAAGAGCACCCCACGTAAGCGCATGCCTCCACCCTATCCCTGTAACCCCATTTGGACACTAAGGGCAATTTAGCATGGACAATCAACCTAACCTGCACGTCTTTGGACCGTGGGAGGAAACCGGAGCACCCGGAGGAAACCCACGCACCCAGGGGAAGAACTTGCAGACTCCGCACAGACAGTGACCCAAGCCGGGAATTGAGCCTGGGACCCTGGAGCTGTGAAGTAACTGTGCTAACCACTGTGTTGCCATGCTGCCCATTCGCTACCGTGCTGCCCATTGCAATGTGGGCTCACCACCGAACCCTGTGCCCATTTCTCCAGGCATCCTCCCCTCCCTATGGCATCCATCCACCCCCCAGCCATAGACATGTCCTCACATCCTTTGGATGTTCGGATGTTAGCTGTTGCATATGTGGTGTTGCCTCCCGCAGTGTTCCAACACAGTGTCAATACATCAAGGTGTGATTGGGATGCTAGGCAATGACTCCCACATGCTCCATGGCCCGCCCACTCACGGAATCCACATTGGCATGTGTCAAGTGCTCACTTAACCACGATTGCCAATTCCCGATTAGCGATAGCCTTCAATCGCACGGCTAGAGGCCTCGGCAGCCGATGGGAGTTATGGGTGGTCGTTGGGACAGACGGGCAGGGATAAGGGTTGCCCCCAGAATGGGTAAATGATCCAGGGGTTGGCATGGTGGTGCCACGAGCGGTTACCTACCGGTTGCCCCCCACAACCCTCCTATGATGACTCACCCCTGCGGAGGGTTTCTCACTCCCAGCTGAGTGTCCCTCACCCCCCACCAAGCACTGGGGTGGCAAGCCCAGTGCCCCCGGGCTCTTTGCCTGTGATCAAAGATGGCTGCTCAACTCGGCTCCCCACAGAAACCCTTCCGTCAGGTTCACATTTTTCAAAATTTGTACTAATCGGCACCAGCTTGAGCACCTGCTGGGGAGGCCACTGAATGACGGGAGGCCGTTGGATATGGGTGGCTCCCGTTAATTGTATGGAAATTGGGCTTAAGTGGTTATAATTGGTTTCTAGCCACACTATGGCAAGATCCTGATTTAGCCTATGGGAGTCAGCCGGTTGCATCGCAAACTGTTTGGTGCCTGTCGTGGAACTCGTTTGTGGCCTCTCCCGCTATTAACCGGACTCGTTACGCTTGAGCGAGAGTGCCCTGTATTTCATTTGAGTGGGTGACAAATTGACTCATGTCAAAGAGACTGAGGGCAGAATCTTACCATGTTTTTTTGTTAAAATGTCCGTTCCGATGAGAAAATTGGGGAGAATCAAAGTGGTGCCGGCAAGAGAATCGCCATATATTCAGCCACCTTAAAAAAAATCAGCATGTGAATCACACTGTGCTCAGGCGGCTTGTCTCTGATACGTTCACCCCCGGAATGCTCACCCCGGAAATTGTAATCTCTCATCAGTAGTGTGCTCCTTTTAAATGCCACCCCAGCATGATGGGGGAATAGCTACCAGGGTGACAGCACCACCTTTTACACAAGGAGCACTCAGCAAACTCTCAATGGAGTTGAGCAGAGATGGAAAACTCTATGATCGGGTAGACGTCCATCCAGCAAAGTGATCAATCTGCCTGGGAGACTGCAGGCCGCGACTGAGAGTGCCTGCTCACTCCAAAAGAGGACAGGGTTGCAGTGTAGTAAGATGAACAATAATAATAATCTTTATTGTCACAAGTAGGCTTACATTAATATAGTAAGAAGTCTTACAACACCAGGTTAAAGTCCAACATGTTTGTTTCAAACACTAGCTTCCGGAGCGCTGCTCCTTCCTCAGGTGAAGTGCTCCGGAGCAGTGCTCCGAAAGCTAGTGTTTGAAACAAACATGTTGGACTTTAACCTGGTGTTGTAAGACTTCTTACTGTGCTCCACTCCAGTCCAATACCGGCATCTCCACATCATGGCTACGTTAATACAGCAATGAAGTTACTGTGAAAAGCCCCATTCGCCACACTCGCACCTGTTCGGGTAACAGAGGCCGAATTCAGAATGTCCAATTCACCTAACAGCACGTCTTTTGGGACTAGTGGGAGGAAACTGGAACACCTGGAGGAAATCCATGCAGACACGGGAGAACTTGGAGACTCCGCACAGACTGTGATCCAAGCCGGGAATTGAACCTGGGACCCTGGCGCTGTGGAGCCATAATGCTTACCATTATGCTACCGTGCTTCCCATCTGACCACCTTCATGCAACCAATGTTGGGGCAGCACGGTAGCATTGTGGATAGCACAATTGCTTCACAGCTCCAGGGTCCCAGGTTCGATTCCGGCTTGGGTCACTGTCTGTGCGGAGTCTGCACATCCTCCCCGTGTGTGTGTGGGTTTCCTCCAGGTGCTCCGGTTTCCTCCCACAGTCCAAAGATGTGCAGGTTAGGTAGATTGGCCATGATAAATTGCCCTTAGTGTCCAAAATTGCCCTTAGTGTTGGGTGGGGTTACTGGGTTATGGGGATAGGGTGGAGGTGTTGACCTTGGGTAGGGTGCTCTTTCCAAGAGCCGGTGCAGACTTGATGGGCCGAATGGCTTCCTTCTGCACTGTAAATTCTATGATAATAATGTAAGGTCACCTCCTCATGTCTCCCTCGGCATCCCCTAACGTAGTCCTCAGACCATCACGGTGATCTCATTCCCCTGCACCTCCCGGGGTCATAGCACTTGTCATGCGCACCACTCACCTCCATTGCATGCCACTTTTCATCCCCATCTGACATGGCATGACGTCCGTCTACATTCTTCCCACCTTTCTCATTGCAGGTCAAACTCGAGCACAATATGCGCAGCTGGCCAGAGAGATCTTAACCCCATTTGAAGAACGAGCCCTTGAGCTTGCCAGCAAGGAGCAGGACCACTCCTGTGCAGAGGGTGAGGTCAAAGACACAAGTGAGAGCCCTCAACACATTCAGCCATGGCACAAGCCTCACCTGAGAACCCTTTCTCCTATTAGTGTTTAGACCATCCATTGGCGCCCCCATATCTGTTATTGCCTGTGTATGGACAGGTCACCAAAATCGTACTGCTCTCCCGGGAAGAATTTTTGGATGGATGCCCAATTGGAATCAACTCAGTTTGCTTGTAATTAATTCTAACTTTAAGTTTCAAATGAGATTTAGACCTACAAGATAAGAGAAGACTGTTCAGAACATGAATTCAAAGAAGTTTTATTATAAATTAGTACAGAGTTATATGGAATTAATTATAATAAGAATTAGTTCAGTCCAATGTGTAAGAATCATACAACAATCCAAATCAACCCTCTCAGTTTTAATACACAGGGCATGTGAATGTAATCAGAATCACTGGCTCTCTTCTTCCTGTTCTCGACTAATTTGTAACAAAAATCCCTAAAAAGAATGGGAAGAAACAAAGACATAGACTGCGATTCTCCGGCCTCGTTACACTCTCGCTCAAGCAAAACGAGGCCGGTAAATAGCCAACAGTTTGCGATACAAGGCCCGCTCCCATAGGCGAAATCAGGATGGCGAGAAGCCAATCATCACCACTTAAGCCCCATTTCTAGACAATTAATGAGATTGCATTGTGGAGGGGTTGGGTATTCCTGGTGAACACCTGTGCACTGGGACAGCCTTTAAAAATGCCGGCACGATCTTCGAGGGACTAATGTTTTGAGATCCGCCCCATTATGTTTTTCAGACCACATCTTGAATGATACCGTGGAAAAAGTGGGCATTGCCACTGGTGGCTTCAACACCGCCTTTCTGCCCGCTATTGACTTTTGGCGATATCAGGAAAATGACACGTTTAGTTTCACTCATCATTCTAAATTGATTTTTAAAGTACATTTATGACAACAAATTACACCTCTTTGAGGGAAACGGCTAATAAAGGAGGATGGGAAAAGGAGGGGGAAATGACAACAGGTTGAGGGTGAGAGAAGGTGCAATAGGAGTGAAGAAGTGGATGCAACGCTGCAGAAATAAACAGTTAACTATTTCAAATTGACGATCGAGGAGCCCCAATAAAATTGAAATTGCTTTGTATGGTGGGAATATTTGTCACTGGCTGGAGATATACCTAATACAAAGGAAGAGGTTGGGGTTGTTGGAGACCAATCCTCTTACCCCAGGACATCGTTGCAGGAGTTCTTCAGCATGGTGTCTCTGGCCCAACCATCTTCGGTTGTTTGATCAATGACTCCCCTCCATCAGAAGATCATCATGGAGAAGTTTGTTGATGATTGCACAATGCTCAATATAATTCGCAATTCCTCAGGTACTGAAGCAAATCAAGCCTACATGCAGCAAGAACTAGACAACATACAGAATTAAACTGTTAATTTACAAATAGCATCACAAAGGTGAGGCAATGACCATCTCCAATGAGAGTCTAACCCTTTCCTCATTCATTAAGTTCCCTATTGTCAGCATCTTGGGGTTCACTGTTGACCAGAAATTCAACTAGACAAGCTGCTTAGATATAATGGCTGGAAAAGCGGGCAAGAGGTTGGGAATTCTGCAAGGAGTAACTCACCCCATGACTCCCCAAAGTCAATCTACCACCTTCAAGGCACAAGTCAGGAGTGAGATGGAATGCTCTCCATTTGGCCGGCTAAGTAAAGCTCCAACACCACTCAAGAAACTCAGCACCATACAAATCGTTAACTTTGTTTTGTTGGAATGTGGTTTTGTTATTATTGTTTACGTTTGGAAAATAAAATAAAATCAGCACTATCTAAGAAAAAGTAGTCCGCTTCATCAACTGATCCAGCATCTCAATGTTCACTCCCCCCAAAACTGGTGCACTATGGTTGTATTGTCTCCCAACTCCAAGAAGTAATGCATTAACTCACCGAGGCTTCTCACAACACATCTCAATCCCCCAAACCCAACTGTCTAGAAGCACAAAGAGAGTCAGGTTCATGGTAACCCTAACAGCTGCAGGTTCCCCTCCAGGTTACACACCATCCTGACTTGGAAACACATTCTGTCATCACCACAGTGTCCAATTCCTGGGGCACCTCACCACCATCCCCAACCTAACAGCACTGTGGTTGCTGCATTGATCTGAGTGGCCTGATCACCACCACCACCAACTCGAGAGCAAGCAGAGATGCTGGATGGTGACATCCACATCCTATGAATGAATTAGAAAAAAAATGTTCTCCACGTGAAAGGGGAATTTGAAATAAAGTGATAATATCTGTTTCATTTAGTGGCTTCTTTTTGTTTTCAAAAATATTTTTACTGGGATTTAAAATTTGTAGCAAGATTTATACACAACAAGAAACAGAGCCTTTGGCAAAACACACAAATTAAGAAACTAAGCAACAACCACTTCATAAAACCTATACAATTCGTCGCCACTTGAAATGAAAATGAAAATCGCTTATTGTCACAAGTAGGCTTCAGTGAAGTTACTGTGAAAAGCCCCTAGTCGCCACATTCCGGCGCCTGTTCGGGGAGGCTGTTACGGGAATTGAACTGTGCTGCTGGCCTGCCTTGGTCTGCTTTCAAAGCCAGCGATTTAGCCCTGTGCTAAACAGCCACGTTTCCTCTGACCAAGATTCCCGTGCTCGCATTTTCTGATTTAATTTGTATTTACAAACCATGTCAGCACTTTATTCATATTTACATTTGTAAATTCCGGGGTGGGGGGGGGGGGGGGGGGAAGAGGAGAGAGTCCTGTCCCGTACCCCCATTGAGTTCTCGAAGGAGGTTAGGATGGTCCGCCTCCCCGATTTCCCATGTGTGGGAGGGGTCTGAGTCCCCTCCGGCTACCAGCATTTAGAGGCTTCTGCCTGTAATGGCAAAAATGCTTACTTCACATCACTGTTGATATAAACTCAGGATTTAGAGATGCTGGCTCTTCATTTGTTAACTGATTGAACAAATGCTGATGCCTGTTGCTTTTGTTATGCATGTTTTAAGATGCTTGATTTTGAGATGAAAAATATTCATCTTGTGATGGCTCCTGCCTTTACTGAATGCGTGAAGAGTGGTTCTACATCAGAAACATAACCGGAGCAGCTCATCGAGCCCCTTGAGTCTGTGCAATCATTGAAATTAGATCATATCTGATCTGTAACCTAACTCCATTCACCTGCTTTTTCCCCGTATCCTTTAATACCATTGGCTAACAAAAATCTTACCAATCTGGGTTTTAAAACTAACTATTGATCTTGCACCGATGATCCCCCCCCACCCCAGTCCTTAACTTCCCAACGAGCAAAAATATTTTCTCTATCTGTTCCCCTTAATATCTTGAACATTTTGATCAAATCATCCACTAACATTCTAAATTTCAGGTGATTTAAATTTTGCTTGTGTTATTATTCCTTGTGATTTAACTCTTGGAATCCAAGTATTATTTTGGTAAATCTCTGCTGCACTCCCTCCAAGGCCATATATCCTTCATAAGATATAAGCAAAAAAAACTGCAGATACTGGAGATGCGAAATAGAAACGGCAGATGCTGGGTAAGCTCAACAGGTGTGGCAACATCGGTGCACAGTGTTGTGCTATGCTGCTTCGGATAACACAGGCTGCTATTTGATGCAGTCTTAACTAAAAGATGCTCCAGACTCTGAAATGAGTTCAACATGTTTATTGAACTATTAACACAGTTCTCAAATGAGTTTGACTCTCTGCTAATCCAACTGTAGTAACTCAGTCTAACTGTACCAGCTTGCTCTAAGCCACGTGCTGGGGTGTGATGCTGCTGATCAACCCTGTCTAACTCTCTAGATGTCTGTCTGTGGAAAGAGGCAGGGTGTGAGTGCCTCATCCCTTTTATAGTGTTTATGTCCTGGCCCCTTGTGGTGATGTCACTTCTGAGTGTCCTGACTGCCCATTGGTTGTGTCCTATTCTGAGTGTTCATCGGTTGCATGCTTGCATATCATGACATCTCCCCCCCCCTTTTATTTTAGATGTATATACATGTGAATGTGTCTGCCTAATGTGACTGACTGAGGAATGCAGAACAAAACAAACAAAACAAATGCTCATAAGTCCAATCTCTGAGACTTGCGTCAGATCCTCGTCGACCAACGGAGAGGTGGTGGATGACGGTGTCTTGACAGGCGAGTGGGAGGCACGACTGGTGGCCTTGTGGTTCAAGGTGTCTGGAGGTGGCAATTCGACATGTGGAAATGGAGGGGAAAGTGGTTGTGGGCAAGGAACCTTTCGCAGTTCCCTTCGATTTCTTCGCACAATGGAGCTATCAGCCATACGTGTGACATAGGATCTGGGCACGGCCTGTCGAACAACGACAGCTAGAGCAGACCACCCACCATCCGGTATCTTGATCCTGGCCATGTCTGCCGGGGATAGCACGTCCAGATCAGTGGCATGTGCGTCATAGCCCTGCTTCTGGCTGTTATGAAGCTGCTGCATCTTCTGCAGCACCGGGAGGTGATCAAGGTTGGGCAGGTGTATGGCTGGAAGCGTCATCCACAGGTCCCTGTTCATCAGCAGTTGAGCTGGCGACATGCCAGTGGACAAGGGAGTCGCCCGGTACGCAAGTAGTGCAAGGTGTATGTCGGAAGCGGAGTCCGAGGCCTTGCGGATGAGCTGCTTAACCATGTGCATCCCTTTTTCGACTTTGCCATTGGACTGTGGATAGTGCGGACTGGAGGTGACATGCCTGAAATTATAGCTCTTGGCAAACGTGGATTCTCGACTGTAGAAGCACGGGCCATTGTCACTCATGACGGTGTTCATGATGCCATGCCATGAGAATGTCTCTTTACATGCTTTGTTGACGGTCCATGAGGTGAGGTCTGGCAGCTTCAGCACCTCAGGATAGTTCGAAAAGTAATCGATGATTAAGATATAGTCACGACCATTCGCGTGGAATAGGTCAATGCCAACCTTGGACAACGGAGAGGTCTCTAGGTCATGTGCTTGGAGCGTCTCCTTGCTCTGCGCTGGTTGGAACTTTTGACAGGTTTCGCAGTTCAGGACCATGTCCGTGATGTCCTGGTTGATGCCGGGCCAGTAGACAGCTTGCCGGGCCCTGCGTCTGCACGTTTCTACGCCCAGATGTCCCTCATGAATCTGCAGCAGCACCATGCTCTGGAGACGTAGCGGGATGACTATCCTGTCCAGCCTGAGCAGGATGCCATCGATCAGCGTCAGGTCGTCCTTGACGTTGTAGAATTGAGGGCATTGCCCTTTCTGCCAGCCATTGCTGAGGTTGTGGATGACTCGCTGTAACAGGGGGTCTTTGGCCATCTCTTCTCGGATGAGAACGATCTTCTCATCTGTTGCCGGGAGAGTGCTTGCACACAGTTGTACCTGCAATTCAATGTGCTGGATGATCTCCAGTTCACGGGATGAGCTGACTGAGCGGGACAATGCATCAGCGATGATGAGCTCCTTGCCAGGTGTGTACACCAAATTGAAATCATACCTCCGGAGTTTGAGCAGAATTCTCTGCAAACGAGGCGTCCTGTCGTTCAGGTCCTTTTGGATGATGTGGACCAGAGGCCTATGATCCGTCTCAACAGTAAATGTTGGCAAGCCGTAGACATAATCATGAAATTTGAGGATGCCGGTGAGAAGACCTAAACACTCCTTCTCTATCTGCGCATATCTGGTCTCAGTGGGTGCCATTGTGAGTGACGCGTATGCTACTGGTACCCAGGATGACGTGTCATCTCTTTGAAGCAACACCGCCCCAATGCCATCCTGACTCGCATCTGTGGATATCTTGGTATCTCCGTCTGGGTCAAAGAATGCAAGGACGGGTGCAGTGGTGAGCTTGGCTTTCAGCTCCAGCCACTCTGTTCGGTGCTCCGCCTTCCACTCAAAGGCGGTTGATTTTTTCACCAGGTTGCATAGGGCCATGGTGTGTGTGGCCAAATTCGGGATCAACTTGCCAAGAAAACTGACCATTCCTAGGAAGGGCAGTACTGCCTTCTTGTCCTCGGGGACTTTAATTGCCTTGATGGCTTTAATTTTGTCTGCGTCCGGGTGCACACGGTGTCGCAAAATCTGATTGCCCAGGAACTTCAGCGTGGATGTCCCAAAACAGCACTTGGATCTGTTTAGCTTGAGGCCATGTTCATGTATGCGTCAGAATACTTTCTTGAGTCTCGACACATGTTCCTCTGGGGTTCTGGACCAGATTATGATATCGTCAACGTAGACACAAACCCCTTCTATTCCCTCCATCATCTGTTCCATGATGCGATGGAAAATCTCTGATGCCGAGATGATGCCAAATGGCATTCGGTTGTAGCAGAATCTGCCAAAAGGCGTGTTGAAGGTGCAGAGCCTTCTGCTGGATTCTTCAAGTTGGATTTTCCAAAATCCTTGGGATGTGTCCAATTTTGTGAAGAAGCGCGCGTGTGCCATCTCACTCGTGATTTCTTCCCTCTTTGGGATGGGGTAATGTTCCTGCATAATGTTTTTGTTTAGATCCTTAGGGTCAATGCAGATGTGTAGGTCCCCCGAAGGCTTCTTTACGCACACCATCGAGCTGACCCAGTCGGTTGGTTCAGTGACCTTGGAAATCGTGCCTTTTTGTTGTAGACTCGTGAGCTCTGCCTTCAGGCGCTCTCTCAGAGGAGCAGGGACTCGTCGTGGTGCGTGGACCACTGGCTTGGCATCAGGCCGCACAGTAGAATCTTGTACTCGTACGACAGCGTGCCCATCCGGCTAAATACATCTGGGTACTGGGTTAGGATGTCGTCGATGCTGGCCTGAAGATCCGAATGAGATGGCGTCGTGGTGCAGACCCTTTGAATGAGGTTCAGTTGCTCGCAGGTGTGCGCACCTAGCAGGGACGCCCTGTCTGGTTTAACAATCTCGAAACATAAGCCTTGTGTGTGTTGGCTGGACACTTGCAGATGGCAGGACCCCAGTGCCTTGATTGCGTTTCCATTGTAGTCCAGGTGTTTTCAGGCAGCTGGAAGGATTGTGGGGGGCTTCTTGATTCTCTTGAAGTCCACCTGCGATATCAGGTTGGCGGGGACACCGGTGTCCAGTTTGAACTGGATGGGACAGTGGTTGACCTTCATCACGGCATGCCATTCGTCCTCGGAATCCACGGCCAGGATTGATTGGACTTGCGATGTGTCCGGTGTGGCGTATTCGCACTTTGTAATAATGCCCACTCGGTAAGTGTTGTCCAGGTATTCATCATCTGAATCCGTCGCACTGCCTGGGTCAGAGTCATGCATTCGGTGTTGCACACTTCTGATGCGCCCCTGTCGGAATTGGGGGCGCTGGCTCCTGACTGGTGGTGCAGATCTGCACAGGGCTGCATAGTGGTTTGGTTTCCCACAGTTTAAACAGCGTTTGCCTCTTGCAGGACAGTTTTTTAAAAAATGGGCGGTGCCGCAGTTCGCACACGTCATGACATTGGCGTCATGCCGCTCAGTGCGTCGTTGCGCATGTGTGGTGCGGTTCTTGGACGTCTGCACCTGCGCAGTGCGGTTTTCGGTCGCTTCGTATTCCCGATCGCATTACGCGATCATCAGGCCCTGGGAAGAGCATGCAAAATGGCCGCTTTTGTCAATGTGGAGGCGCTGCATCCGGGAGATGGCCTGAACACTCTCCACCTCGTGGGAGGCTTGATTTTCACTTTCTGCCGTTTTGTACTGTGAATAGCGATTTTTAGCGTGCTCATGCACAGTACACGTTTCAGTCGCGACTAGCAGGGTCATATGCTTGATTTTCAACTATTGCTCTCACCGAGGATCAGAGTGGATTCCAAAAACGATTTGGTCTCTGATCATGGAGTCAGTGATATCACCGAAGTTGCAGGATTGCGCTAGCAGTCTAAGGTTAGTTAGATAGGAGTTGAAGGATTCGTCTTTACCTTGCATCCTCTACTTGAAGATGTAGCGCTCAAAGATTTTGTTGGTGTCCACCTCGCAGTGGCTGTAGAATTTGCCCAGGGTGGTTTGGTACTTTGTTTTGTCCTGCCCTTCGGAAAAGTGAAAGGAGTTGAAGATCTCTATCGCATGGTAGCCCGTAGTGGTGAGTAGAAGAGCTATCTTCCAAGCATCGGTCGCGGCATTGAGGTCGGATGCGTCCACGTATAGTTGAAATTTCTGCTTTAATGTACGCCAGTTGGCACTGAGATTGCTGGTGGTCCTGAGCTGATGAGGAGCCTGAATCTTGTCCATTGTGCCTGTATGCAGTAGCTGGTTTTCATGGATTTTGCTGAGTTGAACTAAATAGATTGAATAGTCACTCCTGGTATCATGTTGTGTTATGCTGGTTCGGATAACACAGGCTGCTACTTGATTAACTAAAGGATGCTCCAGACTCTGAAATGAGTTCAACATGTTTATTGAACTATTAGCACAGTTCTCAAATGAGTTCGACTCTCTGCTAATCGAACTATAGTAACTCAGTCTAACTGTACCAGCTTGCTCTAAGCCATGTGCTGGGGTGTGATGCTGCTGAGCAACCCTGTCTGTCTGTTTGTGGAAAGAGGCAGGGTGTGAGTACCTCATCCCTTTTATAGTGTTTATATCCTGCCCCCTTGTGGTGATTCCACCTCTGAGTGTCCTGACTGCCCATTGGTTGTGTCCCATTCTGAGTGTTCATTGGTTACATGTTTGCATATCATGACACAGAGAGAAACTGTTAATGCTTCACGTTCAATGTGACTGTTCCTCGGAACTCTTGACAAGGTGTAGTGCACAGTTGCATATGGTACTCCAGGTGTCGTCTAGCCATAGCTGAGGCATGACTTCTACTCCCTTGCACTCAAGTCCTCTAGTTATAAATTCTTTCTGATTATTTTCTGTATCTATTCCTGACAGTTTAATTATCCATGTACCTAGAACCCGAAGTCCAGGATTAGGTGGCCATGGCATGCCTCTCCCACACTCTCCAACCCAGTGCATGTGGCGAGCCATTTAAATCGCCATTCAGTTTGGCAAAACCGTAAAGTATGGCAGGAGGGGCCTTTAAATTCCTGACCCAAGTAGAACATAAGACCAAATGACATCGCAGAAGTAGGCCATTCGGCCTATCAGGTCTGCTCTGCCACTCGATGAGATCATGACTTATCTGATATGATAATCCTCAACTCCACTTTCTGCCTTATTCCCATAACCCTTGATTGCCTTACAGTTCGCTCAACTATTTCTAGCTGCTTAAAAAATACCGTGTTCTATCCTTCAAAGAGGATGACCTCACTTATGAAATCTATTAGCTCTGCTGCCTGTGTTTCTTCATAATTTTATGAATGTAATTTGTTTTATTATGGATGAACTAATATCCAGCCAAAGTTACGTTTTAGTATTGAAACATACCACTGAGATATATCAGCAATGTGATTTTAATTTAATATTTTCACTCAACCTTTGTGGTTCTGTTCCCAGGAAAGTTTAAGTTGCTGGATCAGGATCGTGATGTAAGGGAGCCTGTGCAGTATTTTAACAGTGTTGAGGAAGTGGCCAATGTTTTCCCAGATCGTGTCTTCGTTATGGAGGCAATAACATTCAGCGTAAAGGTCAGTGGTGTGAAAAGTGAGATTTATCTTTTCAGAAGGAATTATTAGTCTTTGTTTGTGTATGTTAACTCATGAATATGAGAGAACAGTGCTGAGAACTGGAGCGTCTTTCCGCTGGAAAGCATCTTCCTCTTGCAGATGATAACAGCTTGAATGAAATGCATTCAAGTTCTAAACTTCGGTCTTAACTGCAAGATGAAATAATACATCGGCCCAATCATCGAGGAATGGCAGTCACCATCAGATTGCCACTCTGCTCCGACTTTTCTGCGTCACACTGGAGCTCCGCATTTTCTAGTCAGGACCTCTTCTAATCCAGCCTTCTCCAGAAATGCAGAGCTTACCCGAAATGGAACTGCTTCTTCAAAACGCTGGATTGGCCGGGCAAAACGAGCCATGCCCCATTTCACAGTGCTGGTTGCCGTATTCTGGTATGTAAAGAGTTTAAATGTTCCAAAGCTTCTTTGAAAAGCTATTTTGAGAAGGCAGTGGGTGTAAGGAGACCTGATGTCAGGTCACATAGGTGGTAGATGGATAGGGGCTGAGGTGGTGGGTGGGCAAGGTGGCATGTGGCTAAGGTGGTGGATGGATGAGGTGGGGTAAGGTGGCAATTGGGCACAGTGGCAGATTGGTAAAGTGGTAGGTGGGGAGGGTAGCAGGGAGGTGAGATGGGTGGCATGGCGGACGAGTGAGTGGGTAGCTGGGTCAGGTTTGTGATGCGGGCTAATCAGGTTGGGTCAACAGGGGGTTGAAGAGGGTCGCAAGGGGGTGGGGAGTCAGGTGGTTGGGGCTAGTCAGGTCAAGCTGAGGAACATGGGGGAACAGTGGGGAGATGGTGGGGCTAGTTATGTAAGGTTGGGAGGGGACCTGGGGAGGCAAAGTGGGGGTCAGAGGTCAGTTGGCAGGTTGGAGGTAGCCGGGTGGTAGGGCTAGTCAGGATGTTAGTTGGGGGTTGGGTGGTATTTGGGTGGTGGGACTAGTCAGAGCAGGTGTGGGGAGCGTTGGAGGATGTCAAGGGATCAGAGAGGGAAGAGTTGGTGGGGTCATTATGTTTGGACTTCTGACTGGTCGTGCAACACACCTTCCACAGCCTGTTAGGTCTCCAACTATCTAGAGATCATACGATCTGGACCACTGACACTCTAAATACTGTAAGAGTAGTTTTTTCTGATCAGGACACAGTTTACTTCCATGTACAAGAAGGAAGACTGGAGGCAAAGTTGGCATAACCCACAATTGTTAGCAGCCAACTCCATATTGGCTAATATCCAGCCCATTCTCTGGGTGATCGCTGATGTGCGTCATTGTCTCTGAAACTGCAGCAACTTTATATCAGGTCACTTGATGGAGAACCAAAACAACACTGCCAAATAATTAGTTTGGAAATGTCAACACTTTTGGTTTGGTTATAATTTTGTGTATTTATTTATGCATGTGTGTGGTCATTATAGAACTTTGGCCCTGACCTTCCACAAGGATCTCCAGCCACAGAGAAACGATGTAAACTGACATCCTTGGCTATTTACATCAGTTCTTCAGGATTTCAGCTATCCCTGCTGGAAAATGCTCATGAAAATTCAAGGCCCCAAATCATCAGGTCTCTGGAGAGTCAGAGACCAGATGTACCCCGAGATGTACGATGGCATCCCTCGGACGTCCACGGAAATAGCTCAGGAAGTTAGAACTTGCGATGGGAAATTCCCCCACTCCCCGGGACCCTCTGAAAAAGTCTCCAGATCTGAGTTAGAGACTAGACAGTTCTGACGGCTGCTCTTTATTGCTCTTCCTTCTGGCACCATTGATGCATTTACCTATATTCCACCTGGGATCTGCCTAGCTCACTTTATCTTGTTAATTATATCTGAAAAGTGATCATGAATTTAAAATGAACACTGAGAGAGTGAACACTGAGGAGAGAGATTAGTGTGATGAAGGTAGACTATCTTCTGTATATCATATGAGTACATCATCATTATCTGTATGTGTATTATAAGTTATATGTTTTACTGTTGTAGTTCTAGCATCTGACCAGCAGGTGGTGCGGGTATGCAGGCACATGACCCAGACGCACCATGTGTTCCGGAAGGTGTTAGTAGGGAGTTGATAGCAGTCGCATATTAGAGTAGCTCTGTAGTATCTTCGTGTAAGTTAGTGTTGGACCATTATTTGCAACTGTACTAATCTTAGACATTATAGTAATCCTTTAGCGTAGTGTTAGTAATAAATAGTTTTGGTGCAAAACAAAGTCTAATGTTCTTTGTTAACAGTACCACACCAAGATGCAACATCAGCATAATCAAAGAGCTTTACAATTAGTTGATCTGTATCATGATATTGAGGCATAGCACATGGAACTGTTTACCGTTGAGGCCAATGAACTATTTAAAGTAAAATTAGATAATCATTTGAAGCTTTGGGATGAGAGCGAGGCACTGGGATTAGTTTTGAGTTGCTCTGACAAGGACAGATAAGGTTGGCCATGATGTCCTCTCCTGTGATGTAAACACCTGTGACTTTTTATATTTTAATATACGCAGTATCCCACAAGGTAGACCCTGACCAGGAAATACATTTATTGGCTTCAGCACGACACCAGGTATTAGAAAATTGATTTGGAATTTTAAGCCAGGATCTTATTAAGGGTGCTGCTGACATGTCTTTCTTCTAAATCAATCATCGTTTCCCAGTCACTTTGGTTGACAGAACTCTCCTAATCATACCTGACCCATCTCCCGTACCTCACCCCTCCCCTTCCTTTCCTCCCCAAACCAGGATAGTGTCCCCTTTGTCCTCACTTTTCACCCACCAGCCTCCGGATTCAAAAGATCATCCTCCACCAGTTCTGTCAACTCCAGCATGATGCCACCACCAAACACATTTCCCCTCATTCTCTCTGTCAGCGTTCCGCTGGGACCATTCCCTGGTCCACTCCTCCATCTCCCCCAAACCTCACCCCCTTCCCTCGGCATCTTCCCCTGCAATCACAGAAGGTTTAACACCTGCCCCTTTACTTCCTCCCTGCTCACCATCCAAGGGCCTAAACACTCTTTTCAGACGAGGCAGCACTTGACATGCACCTCCTTCAATCTGGTCTGTTGCATTCGCTGCTCCCGATGAGGTCTACTCTACATTGGGGAGACTAAACGAAGACTGGGTGACCACTTTGCAGCATACCTGCTATACATCCACAAACAGGACCCAGACCTTCCTGTTGCTTGCCATTTTAACTCCGCATGTCCGTCCTTGCCCTGTTGCAATGTTCCAGTGAAGCCCAAGCAGGTTATTGCTAACTAAGAGCTGCTTGATAGTGGTGTTGATGACCCCTTCCATCAATGATGATTGAGTGTAGAGTGATGGGCAGTATTGCCCAGGTTGGATTTGTCCTGCTTTTTGTGTACAGGACATACCTGGGTAACTTTTCACATTGCTGGGTAGATACCAGTGTTGTAGGTCTACTGGAACAGCTTGGCTAGTGGCGCAGCAAGTTCTGGGGTACTATTGCTGGAATATTGTCAGGCCCATCGCCTTTGCAGTGTTCAGTGCTTTCACGTGGAGTGAATCGAATTGGCTGAATACTGCCATCTGTGATGCTGGGGACCTCTGGAGGAGACTGAGATGAATCATTGGTAGCCGGTGACTAGTGGCGTGCCTTGTGCTGGGAGCACAACTTTTCACAATATACATTAATGATCTGGAAGAAGGAACTGAAGGTAATGTTGCTAAGTTTGCAGATGATACAGAGAATTGTAGAGGGACAGGTAGTATTGAAGAAGCAAGGGGGCTGCAGAATAACTTGGACCGGGTAGGAGAGTGGGCAATGAAGTGGCAAATGGAATACAATGTGGAAAAGTGTGAGGTTATGCACTTTGGAAGGAGGAATTTAGGCATAGACTATTTTCTAAATGGGGAAATGCTCAGGAATTCAGAAGCACAAAGGGACTTGGGAGTCCTTGTTCATGATTCTCTTAAGGTTAACGTGCAGGTTCAGTTGACAGGAAAGCAAATGCAATGTTAGCAATCATGTCGAGAGGGCTAGAATACAAGACCAGGGATGTACTTCTGAGGCTATACAAGGCTCTGGTCATTCCACATTTGGAGTAATGTGAGCAGTGTTGGGCCCCATTTCTAAGGAAGGATATGCTGGCCTTGGAAAGGGTTCAGAGGAAGTTCACAAGAATGATCCCTGGAATGAAGAGCTTGTCATATGAGGGACGGTTGAGGACTCTGGGTCTGTACTCGCTGGAGTTTAGAAGGATGAGGGGGATCTTATTGAAACTTACAGGATATAGCAAGGCCAGGATAGAGTGGACGTGGAGAGAGTGTTTCCACTTGTAGGAAAAACTAGAAGCAGAGGACACAATCTCAGACTAAAGGTGATGTGTTGGGTGTTCTGGATCACATACAGGTCACAAACACTTGAAATAGTGCAACACTATTTTATTGAATCATTTACTGTTTACACATGCTCAGACTGTGGGTTAATACGATACTAAGTTTAACTAAAGACCTTTGCCTTGTCCTAACCAGTCGATGTACTCAGCACATGATGAATGTCTGTGATACAGGCTGTGAGCTTTGTCCTCCTAGCTAGCTGCAACTCGAATGAGCGGGAACTCTGATGCCCCCTGTCTTTATAGTGCGTGTGCTCTAACTGGTGATTGGCTGCGGTGTTGTTTGTGTTGATTGGTCCCACTGTGTGTCCATCAGTGTGTGTCTGCACCATGATATACTGGTGTATATTATGACATCGCCCCTTTTATAACAAATGTGCCTGCATGACAATAAATAGTGTGTGGTGAATGTTCCTGACTACATGTGTGCGAAATATTTACAGGACTATGTACATGAAAACTAAGCTATTTACATGGGAAGGTGCCTGGTGCAGAAAAACTGTGTGTCACAAGAATAACAAGATGAACACTATATACAAACCACTTAAATGATTAAACGGAAGAACAGAACAAATCAGAAAGTCCATAAGTCCACAAAGTTCACAAATTAAGTCTCTGAGGTGGGCGATGAATTCTGGTTGACCGTCTCCAGGATGGGTTGGGAGCCGCTGGCTGAGGAGCGGGCTGGACTGCGTCAGAGTGAGGAGGATGCAGAGTGACCGTAATCTCTGCATAGTCCAGGTCAGGGTCAACAGGAGGGCGTGGCAATAGTGGAGGATCACTGAGCGAGCGTGGAACGAGACGAAGAGCACGTCGATTTCGGCACAGAATGGAGCCATCCGGTAGACGAACCAGGAACGAGCGGGGGGCCACCTGCCGAAGAACCACAGCGGTTGCAGACCAGCCACCATCCAGAAGATGGATGGGGACGTTGTCATCTGGAGCCAGAGCAGGAAGATCAGCTGCACGGGAGTCATACAAACAAACAAAGAACAAAGAAATGTACAGCACAGGAACAGGCCCTTCGGCCCTCCAAGCCCGTGCCGACCATACTGCCCGACTAAACTACAATCTTCTACACTTCCTGGGTCCGTATCCTTCTATTCCCATCCTATTCATATATTTGTCAAGATGCCCCTTAAATGTCCCTATCGTCCCTGCCTCCACTACCTCCTCCGGTAGTGAGTTCCAGGCACCCACTACCCTCTGCGTAAAAAACTTGCCTCGTACATCTACTCTAAACTTTGCCCCTCTCACCTTAAACCTATGCCCCCTAGTAATTGACCCCTCTACCCTGGGGAAAAGCCTCTGACTATCCACTCTGTCTATGCCCCTCATAATTTTGTATACCTCTATCAGGTCGCCCCTCAACCTCCTTCGTTCCAGTGAGAACAAACCGAGTTTATTCAATCGCTCCTCATAGCTTATGCCCTCCATACCAGGCAACATTCTGGTAAATCTCTTCTGCACCCTCTCTAAAGCCTCCACATCCTTCTGGTAGTGTGGCGACCAGAATTGAACACTATACTCCAAGTGTGGCCTAACTAAGGTTCTATACAGCTGCAACATGACTTGCCAATTCTTATACTCAATGCCCCGGCCAATGAAGGCAAGCATGCCGTATGCCTTCTTGACTACCTTCTCCACCTGTGTAGCCCCTTTCAGTGATCTGTGGACCTGTACTCCTAGATCTCCTTGACTTTCAATACTCTTGAGGGTTCTACCATTCACTGTATATTCCCTACCTGCATTAGCCCTTCCAAAATGCATTACCTCACATTTGTCCAGGTTAAACTCCATCTGCCATCTCTCCGCCCAAGTCTCCAGACAATCTAAATCCTGCTGTATCCTCAGACAGTCCTCATCGCTATCCGCAATTCCACCAACCTTTGTGTCGTCTGCAAACTTACTAATCAGACCAGTTACATTTTCCTCCAAATCATTTATATATACTACAAAGAGCAAAGGTCCCAGCACTGATCCCTGTGGAACACCACTGGTCACAGCCCTCCAATTAGAAAAGCATCCCTCCATTGCTACCCTCTGCCTTCTATGGCCTAGCCAGTTCTGTATCCACCTTGCCAGTTCACCCCTGATCCCGTGTGACTTCACCTTTTGTACTAGTCTACCATGAGGGACCTTGTCAAAGGCCTTACTGAAGTCCATATAGACAACATCTACTGCCCTACCTGCATCAATCATCTTAGTGACCTCCTCGAAAAACTCTATCAAGTTAGTGAGACACGACCTCCCCTTCACAAAACCGTGCTGCCTCTCACTAATACGTCCATTTGCTTCCAAATGGGAGTAGATCCTGTCTCGAAGAATTCTCTCCAGTAATTTCCCTACCACTGAAGTAAGGCTCACCGGCCTGTAGTTCCCGGGATTATCCCTGCCACCCTTCTTAAACAGAGGAACAACATTGGCTATTCTCCAGTCCTCCGGGACATCCCCTGAAGACAGCGAGGATCCAAAGATTTCTGTCAAGGCCTCAGCAATTTCCTCTCCAGCCTCCTTCAGTATTCTGGGGTAGATCCCATCCGGCCCTGGGGACTTATCTACCTTAATATTTTTTAAGACACCCAACACCTCGTCTTTTTGGATCACAATGTGACCCAGGCTATCTACACCCCCTTCTCCAGACTCAACATCTACCAATTCCTTCTCTTTGGTGAATACTGATGCAAAGTATTCATTTAGTACCTCGCCCATTTCCTCTGGCTCCACACATAGATTCCCTTGCCTATCCTTCAGTGGGCCAACCCTTTCCCTGGCTACCCTCTTGCTTTTTATGTAAGTGTAAAAAGCCTTGGGATTTTCCTTAACCCTATTTGCCAATGACTTTTCATGACCCCTTCTAGCCCTCCTGACTCCCTGCTTAAGTTCCTTCCTACTTTCCTTATATGCCACACAGGCTTCGTCTGTTCCCAGCCTTTTAGCCCTGACAAATGCCTCCTTTTTCTTTTTGACGAGGCCTACAATATCATTCGTCATCCAAGGTTCCCGAAAATTGCCGTATTTGTCTTTCTTCCTCACAGGAACATGCCTGTCCTGTATTCCTATCAACTGACACTTGAAAGCCTCCCACATGTCAGATGTTGATTTGCCCTCAAACATCCGCCCCCAATCTATGCTCTTCAGTTCCCGCCTAATATTGTTATAATTAGCCTTCCCCCAATTTAGCACATTCATCCTCGGACCACTCTTATCCTTGTCCACCAGTACTTTAAAACTTACTGAATTGTGGTCACTGTTACCGAAATGCTCCCCTACTGAAACATCTACCACCTGGCCGGGCTCATTCCCCAATACCAGGTCCAGTACCGCCTCTTCCCTAGTTGGACTGTTTACATATTGTTTTAAGAAGCCCTCCTGGATGCTCCTTACAAACTCTGCCCCGTCTAAGCCCCTGGCACTAAGTGAGTCCCAGTCAATATTGGGGAAGTTGAAGTCTCCCATCACCACAACCCTGTTGTTTTTACTCTTTTCCAAAATCTGTCTACCTATCTGCTCCTCTATCTCCCGCTGGCTGTTGGGAGGCCTGTAGTATACCCCCAACATTGTGACTGCACCCTTCTTATTCCTGATCTCTACCCATATAGCCTCACTGCCCTCTGAGGTGTCCTCTCGCTGTATAGCTGTGATACTCTCCTGAACAAGTAGCGCAACTCCGCCTCCCCTTTTACATCCCCCTCTATCCCGCCTGAAACATCTAAATCCTGGAACGTTTAGCTGCCAATCCTGCCCTTCCCTCAACCAGGTCTCTGTAATGGCAACAACATCATAGTTCCAAGTACTAATCCAAGCTCTAAGTTCATCTGCCTTACCCGTAATGCTCCTTGCATTAAAACATATGCACTTCAGGCCACCAGACCCGCTGTGTTCAGCAACTTCTCCCCGTCTGCTCTGCCTCAGAGCCACACTGTCCATATTCCCTAGTTCTCCCTCAACGCTCTCACCTTCTGACCTATTGCTCCCGTGCCCACCCCCCTGCCATACTAGTTTAAACCCTCCCGTGTGACACTAGCAAATCTCGCGGCCAGGATATTTATGCCTCTCCGGTTTAGATGCAACCCGTCCATCTTATACAGGTCACACCTGCCCCGGAAGAGCTCCCAGTGGTCCAGATAACCGAAACCCTCCCTCCTACACCAGCTGTTTAGCCACGTGTTTGTCTGCTCTATCTTCCTATTTCTAGCCTCACTGGCACGTGGCACAGGGAGTAATCCCGAGATTACAACCCTCGAGGTCCTGTCTTTTAACTTTCTGCCTAGCTCCCTGAACTCCTGCTGCAGGACCTCATGCCTCTTCCTGCCTATGTCGTTAGTACCAATATGTACAACGACCTCTACCTGTTTGCCCTCCCCCTTCAGGATTCCCTCTACCCGTTCGGAGACATCCTGGACCCTGGCACCAGGGAGGCAACATACCATCCTGGAGTCTCTTTCACGTCCACAGAAGCGCCTATCTGTTCCCCTGACTATAGAGTCCCCTATAACTATTACTCTTCTGCGCTTTGACCCTCCCTTCTGAACATCAGAGCCAGCCGTGGTGCCACTGCTCTGGCTGCTGCTGTTTTCCCCTGATAGGCTATCCCCCCCGACAGTATCCAAAGGGGTATACCTGTTCGAGAGGGGGACAACCACAGGGGATTCCTGCACTGACTGCCTGCCCTTTCTGGTGGTCACCCATTTCTCTGCCTGCACCTTGGGTGTGACCACACTTACATAACTGCGATCTATGACGCTTTCCGCCACCTGCATGCTCCTAAGTGCATCCAATTGCTGCTCCAACCGAACCATGCGGTCTGTGAGGAGCTGCAGTTGGGTGCACTTTCTGCAGATGAAGCCATCCAGGACGCTGGAAGCCTCCCGGACCTGCCACATCTCACAGTCAGAGCACAGCACCCCTCTAACTGACATTGCGTCAATTAATTAAAATCAAAATTTGTCTTTTTTTTTTATAAATACTTTTTTTTTTTTTAAATTACAAAGTTACTGTCAACTATCTGTTTCCTAGCACTAGATTTCTATTATAGCACGAGACAGCTGCATCCGGCGAAGGACCGGAACGTGGTCAAAGCCTGGGACATGAATGGACGGCACCGTCATCCTCAGGGTGCGACCCATGAGCAGCTGGGCTGGCGACAGGCCAGTGGACAGTGGGGCAGAGCGATAGGCCGCAAGGCGAGGTAGAAATTGGACCCAGCATCGGCAGCCTTACAGAGGAGCCGTTTGACTATGTGGACGCCCTTCTCCGCTTTGCCGTTGGATTGGGGGTACAGGGGACTGGATGTCACATGTGCAAAGTTGTACCTCCTGGCAAAGTTGGACCATTCCTGGCTTGCGAAGCAGGGGCCATTGTCCGACATCACAGTGAATGGGATGCCGTGTCAAGCAAAGGTGTCCTTACAGGCACGGATGACTACAGACGATGTGATGTTGTGTAAACATACCACCTCCGGGTAGTTTGAAAAGTAGTCTACAATCAGGACATAGTCTCTACCCAGCGCGTGGAACAGGTAGATGCCCACCTTGGTCCAAGGGGATGTGACCAACTCATGGGGCTGTAGGGTCTCACGTGGTTGGGCCGGCTGGAAGCGCTGACAAGTGGGGCAGTTGAGCACTGTGTTGGCTATGTCGTCATTAATGCCGGGCCAGTGCACTGACTCTCGGGCCCGTCGGTGGCACTTTTCCACGCCAAGATGGCCCTCGTGTAGCTGTTCCAGGACGAGCTGGCGCATGCTATGCGGAATGACAATGCGGTCCAGTTTATGGAGAACATCATCTACTACCGCCAGATCATCTCTGACGTTATAGAACTGAGGGCATTGGCCCTTGAGCCACCCGTCTGTTAGGTGGCGCATGACACGCTGTAGCAAAGGGTCATCTGCCGTCTCGCGGCGAATTTGGATGAGTCGTTCATCCGTGGCAGGTAGATTGGAGGCCACGAAGGCCAATTGGGCGTCAACCTGGCAGACGAATCCCGTTGGGTCACACGGAGTGTTGACTGCCCTGGAGAGAGCGTCGGCAATGATGCGGTCTTTGCCTGGGGTGTATACCAGCTGGAAGTCGTATCGCCGGAGCTTGAGAAGAATACGCTGGAGGTGAGGCGTCATGTCGTTAAAATCTGTCTGTATTATATTGACCAGCCGGCGATGGTCGGTCTCGACGGTGAATTGAGGAAGTCCGTACACATAATCGTGAAACTTAACCACACCGGTCAGAAGGCCCAAGCATTTCTTTTCTATCTGCGCGTAGCGCTGCTCCGTGGGGGTCATGGCGTGTGACGCATGTGCAACGGGGCCCATGATGAGGCCTCGTCGCGTTGCAGGAGCACTGCTCCAATGCCGGATTGGCTGGCATCGGTCAAAACTTTGGTCTCTTTTGATGGATCAAAGAAAGCTAAGACTGGGGCTGTGGCGAGTTTGGTTTTGAGTTCTCTCCATTCGCGCTCGTGGGCAGGAAGCCATTGGAAGTCTGTCGTCTTCCTGACCAGGTTCCTGAGAGCCGTGGTATGAGAGGCGAGGTAAGAGATGAACTTCCCTAAAAAGTTGACCATGCCCAGAAATCGGAGGACCGCCTTCTTGTCCTCTGGCATTTTCATAGCTGTGATAGCAGCCACCTTGTCTGCATCCGGCCGCACACCCAACTGGGAGATGTGGTCCCCGAGGAACTTGAATTCTGTCTGACCAAAAGAGCATTTGGCCCTGTTGAGGCGTAGGCCCTGCTCCCGTATGCGTTTGAACACGCACTCTAGGCAACTGACATGCTCCTGCGGGGTGGTGGACCAAATGATTATGTCGTCGACATAGACGCGAACACCTTCAATGCCTTCCATCATTTGTTCCATGATCCAATGGAACACTTCTGAAGCAGATATGATCCCGAACAGCACCCGGTTGTAACAATATCTGCCAAAGGGGGTATTGAAGGTACACAGTTTCCTGCTGGATTTGTCGAGCTGGATTTGCCAGAATCCTTATGAGGCGTCAAGTTTGGTGAAGAGCTTGGCGCGAGCCATCTCGCATGTGATCTCTTCGCGCTTGGGAATTGGATAATGCTCCCTCATGATATTGCGATTCAGAACCTTGGGATCAATGCAAATTCTCAGCTCGCCGGAAGGCTTTTTTACACATACCATGTAACTGACCCAGTCGGTTGGTTCCGTAACTCTGGAGATCACTCCTTGGTCCTGGAGGTCCTGCAGCTGCTGCTTGAAGCGGTCCTTGAGGGGTGCTGGGACCCTGCGAGGTGCATGCACCACAGGCGTGGCGTTCTGTTTGAGTAGGATCTTGTAAGTATATGGGAGCGTGCCCATGCCTTTGAAGACGTCGCAGTGCTGGTCGATGATGGCGTCGAGTTGCGCCCTGAAGTCAGCGTCCTGGAAGGCAGCCGTGTCATCAGGAGAGAGAGAGTGCACTCTCTGAACGAGGTTCAACAGCTTGCCTGCCTGTGTGCCAAGCAGGGAGTCTTTCGAGGAGCCCATGATCTCGAAAGGAAGGATGGCTTTGCGTGACCTATGCGTCACTTCAAGTTGGCACAAGCCGCTAGCAGGAATGACATTGCCATTATAATTCAATAACTGGCAGGCCGATGGGAGAATGGTTGGTTTGACACAAAGGCTTTGGAAGTCAGACCGCGCCATGAGATTGGCGGAGGCACCAGTGTCCAGGCGGAATCGTATTTGGGACCGGTTGACTGTCAGGGTGGCACACCACTCATCGTCTTGATCGATGCTGTATACCGACAGCGGCTGGTGTCTTTGCTTCGGGGACAGCCTGTTTTTCGTTACGACACCGACTCGAAAAGGCGCCTTCGGGTCCTCGGTGTCACTGCTGTGTGGGAGGTAAGTAGCGGACTCGGTGACCGTGGTTTGAATTGCCCGGACATTCGTGCGAGGCTCGCTGAAGCGATGCGAATTGGCAGGCTGAGCTGCTCGGCAGAAGGCAGCATAGTGGCCAAGTCTGCCACATCGTAGGCATTGTCGAGACTTTGCAGGACATTGCCGCTTTAAATGGGCGGAGCCACAGTTGCCACACGTCGTAGCGTCAGCATGTTCGCTGCGCCACCGCGCATGCGCGGTGCGGTCGTGCGTGGTGCGCGCCTGCGCATTACGTTCCTCAACGTCACCGTCCCCTCGTTTGGTGCGCACAAGCGCGGGAGTCTGCGAAAAGCGCGCGAAATGGCCGCCCTCATCCAGGCTGAGGCTCTGGAGGTGCTCAATCACTTGGACCCGTTCTGCCTCATGGGCACCTTGCCGCGCCGTTTCAGCCGCTTAGATGTGGGAATACCGACTCGTGGAGTTTTCATGTAGGACACAGGTCTCGATGGCGGTCGCTAGGGTGAGTTGCTTTACTTTGAGGAGCTGCTGACGTAGGGGGTGCAACTGAACACCGAAAACGATCTGGTCGCGTATCATGGAGTCGGAGGTGGGCCCGTAGCTGAAAGACTGCGCAAGGATGCGGAGGGGCGTGAGAAAGGATTGGAAAGGTTCATCCTTACCCTGCAAACGCTGCTGGAACACGTAGCGCTCGAAACTTTCATTCACCTCTACGCTGCAGTGAGTGTCAAACTTGAGGAGGACCGTCTTGAACTTCGTTTTATCTTCATCATCCGCAAAGGTGAGAGAGTTGAATATGTGGATGACATGGTCCCTGGCCGTGGAGAGGAGAAGAGCAATCTTTCTGGTATCCGAGGCGCCCTCCCTGTCCCTGGCTTTGAGGAAGAGCTGTTTGAAAATCTTCCAGTTGGCCCCGAGGTTGCCGGCGATGCGGAGCAGCGGCGGCGGGCTGATGTTGTCCATGTTGCAGGATGATGGAATGCTAGCGGAAGGTAGGTCTAAGAAGTGCTAATATCCCTCAACTCCTGGTATCATGATGTGTTGGGTGTTCTGGATCACATACAGGTCACCAACACTTGAAGTAGTGCAACACTTTTATTAAAAGGTTAACTATTTAAACATACTTGAACTGTGGGTAAATACGATACCAGCTTTAACTAAAGCCCTTTGCCTTGTCCTAACCAGTCGATGCACTCAGCACATGGTGAATGTCTGTGTTGCAGGCTGTGAGCTCTGTCCTCCTAGTTAGCTGTAACTCGAATGAGCGGGAACTCTGATGCCCCCTGTCTTTATAGTGCGTGTGCTCTAACTGGTGATTGGCCGCGGTGTTGTGTGTGTTGATTGGTCCCACTGTGTGTCCATCAGTGTGTGCCTGCACCATGATATACTGGTGTATATTATGACAAAAGGGATGATCCTTTAAAACAGAGATGAGGAGAAATTTATTCAGTCAGAGGGTGGCGAATCTGTGGAACTCTTTACCGCAGAAGGCAGTGGAGGCAAAATCACTGAGTGTCTTTAAGACAGATATAGATAGGTTCTTGATTAATAAGGGGATCAGGGGTTATGGGGAGAAGGCAGGAGAATGGAGTTGAGAAAAATATCAGCCATGATTGAATGGCGGAGCAGACTCGACCGAATGGCCGAATTCTGCTCCTATGTCTTTATGGCCTTATGGTTTTATCCACTCGGCACTACTGGCTGAAGTTTGTTGCGAATGGGTCAGATGTGCTGGGCTCCTCCATCATTAAGGATGGGGATATTTGTGGAGCCTCCCTCCTCCAGTAAGTTGATTAATTATCCACCACCATTCATGGCACGTTTAGTGCACCACTTGATGAAACTCTTTGTGATAGGCTGTGATGTGTTGGGTGTTCTGGAGCACAAACAGGTCACCAACACTGGAAGTGGTGCAACTCTATTTTATTATAAGGTTAACTATATTAACATACTTGAACTGTGGGTAAATGCAATACCAGCTTTAACTGTTGACCCTTGCCTCGTCCTAACCAGGTGATGCACTCAGCACATGGTGAATGTCTGCATTGCAGGCTGTGAGCTCTGTGCTCTGAGCTGGCTGCTACTAGAATGAGCGGGAACTCTCCTGTCCCCTGTCTTTATAGTGCGTGCGCTCTCACTGGTGATTGGCTGCGGTGTTGTGTATGCTGATTGGTCCCACTGCATGTCCATCAGGGTGTGTGTGTGTGTCTGCACCATGATATACTGGTGTGTATTATGACATCCCCCTTTTATATAAAGAACATGTGCCTGCGTGACAATAAATATTGTGTAGTGAATGTACCTGACTATGTGTGTGCGTGGTATTTACATGACTATGTACATGAGGCTAATCTATTTACACGGGAAGGTGCCTGGTGCCGAGAAATAGGGTGCCACACCAACAACGAAATGAACATTATATACAAACTACTGGAACGATGAAACAGGATAACAGAACAGGTCAAAGAGTCCAACATTGTAAAACTCATAAATCAAGTCTCTGAGGTGGGCGACGAATTCTGGTTGACCGCCTCAGGGGTGGGTCAGGAGCCATCGGCTGAGGAACGGGCTGGGCCACGGCAGAGTGAGGAGGATGTAGAGTCTTCGCAATCGCCACATAGTCCAGGTTGGGGACAGCAGGAGGGCGTGGCACCGGTGGAGCATCACGTAGCGAGCGTGGAACGAGACGAAGGGCACACCAATTGCCTCGGCGAATGGAACCATCTGGCTGACGAACCAGGAACGAGCGGGGAGACACCTGCCGAAGAACCACAGCAGTTGCAGACCAGCCACCCTCCGGAAGATGGATGTAGAGTGGGGGATATACCAGGCCATGAGATTACCGATTGTGACTGAGTACAAGTCTGCTGCTGCCCCAAAGCATCTCATGGATACCCAGTTTTGAATTGCTAGATCTTTTCAAAGTCTATCCCATTTAGCACAGTGGTAGTGCCGCACAACATGACAGAGGATATACTCAATGTGAAGACTGAGCTTTGGCACTCTACCGATGCTGCCAAGGATAGTTTCTTCTGCGCAGGCAGGTTCGTGAGGATGAGGTCAAGTATGTTTTTTCCTATTGTTAGTTCGCTCACAACCTGCTGAAGTTTAGCAGTTATGTCCGTTATTAATTGGCCAGCTCGTCAGTAGTGGTGCTACCAAGCCACTCTTGGTGATGGACTTGAATTCCCCCACCCAGAACATAGTCTGTGTCCCTGCCACCTTCAATGCTTCCTCCAAGTGGTGATCAAAATGGAGGAGTAGTGATTCATCAGCTGATGGTGGATGGTACATGGTAATCAGCAAGAGGTTTCTTTGCACGTTTATCCTGAAGCCATGAGACTTCATGGGGTCCAGAGCCGATGTTCAGGACTCCCAGGACAACTCCCTCCCAACCGTATACCACTGTCCCGCCACCTCTGCCTGGTCTGTCCTGCAAGTAAGACCCAGGAATGGTGATGGCGGCGTCTGGGACATTGTCTGTAAGGCATGATTCCGTGAGTATGACTATGTCATGCTGTTGCTTGACTAGTCTGTGAGACAGCTCTCCCAATTTAGGGGAGGCGTAGTGGTATTGTCACTGGACTAGTAAACCAGAGACCCAGAGTAATGCTCTGGGGACCCAGATTTAAATCCCGCCACTGCAGATGGTGAAATTTGAATTCAGTAAAAATCTGGAATTGAAAGTCTAATGATGACCATGAAACCTTTGTCGATTGTTGTAAAAACCCACCTGGTTCGCTAATGTCCTTTAGGGAACAAATCTGCCATCCTTACCCGGTCTGGCCTACATGTGACTCCAGACCCACAGCAATGTGGTTGACTCTTAAGTGGCCTCAGGGTGGGCAATAAATGTTGGCACAACCTGCGACGCCCACATCCCATGATTGAATAAAGAAAAAAACAAAATTTTGGCAGAAGCTCCCAGATGTTAGTATGGAGGACTTTGCAGGGCCGACAGGGTTGGGTTTGCTATTATTGTTTCTGGTGCCTAGGTCATCTTGTTTCATTCCTTTTTGTTCCATTTGTTCCGATTGAATACAACTGAGTTGCTTGCTATGCCATTTCAGAGTCAATCACATTGCTGTGGATCTGGATTCACATGCAGGCCACATAAGGACGGCAGATTTCCTACCCTGAAGGACATTAGTGATCCAGATGGGTTTTTATCACAATCGACAATGGTTTCATGGTCACCGTTAGACTTGTAATTGCAGATATTTTTGTTGAGTTTATAAATTCCACCAAGAGCCATGGTGGGATTCAAACATTTGGATCTCTGGGTTACTAGTCCAGCGATAATACCAGTGTGCCTCTGCCTCCATACCATTCACGACTCCTCCAATATTGAAGCAATCTGTGTCCATACCTGTTCATATTAAACTTCATTTGCTTCCGCTCAACCAAGGTGCAAACCCCGATTCATAATATTGCAATGAGGCTGTGGAAGCTTCCTTTGAATCCACACTATTCCTAGTTTTCCACCGCTTGCAATTATTGAACAGTGAGATTGCGATTCGATTATTTATGTACACTAGGAGCAGAAAGAGGTCCCAGAGTTTCTCCACAGAGTGTGCAACAGAGTGTCATTCTCCATTGTGGACAGCCTCCTCTCTGCCTCTTTTAGCCCCTTTGGCAGCTTATGCATCCAATTTTGTTGCTGGATTCCACCTGGACAAAAATCAGGCAAAAGTAATATATGATTGTCATATCTGTCAATAAACTTCAGAAAAAAATGACATGGTAAATCTTGCAATAGTGTTTTCTATCACAGCCTTGGTTATACATGGGCAAAAGAGCATAGCTCAAGATGTGAGTTGAGCGTGACTGCCCTTGACATCAAGGCAGCATTTGATTGAATCTGGGATCTAGGAGCCCCAGCAAAATTGGAGTCAACACGAATCGAGGGAAAATTCTCCACTGGTTGGAATAATTTCTGACACAAAGGAAGATGGTTGTGATTGTTGGAGGTCATCTCGGTCCCAGGATGCTATTGCAGGAGTCCCTCAGTGTAGTGTCCTTGACCCAAACTTCAGCTGCTTCATCATAAAGTCAGAAGTGGGGATGTTGGCACAATGTTTAGCATCATTCGCGACTCCTCAGATATTGAAGCAGTCAGACTTGAATAATATTTCAGCTTGGGCTGATAAATGGCAAGAAGCTTTGTGCCACACAAGTGCCAGGCAATGACCATCTCCAACAAGAGAGAATCTAACTGTTTCCCCTTGACATTCAAAGGCATTACTATTGCTGAAACCCTCGCAATCAACATACTAGGAGCTACTGTTGAACTGGACCAGACATATTATATCAGGTCAGATTCTGGGAACTTCATGGAGAGAAATTCACTTCCTGACTCTCCAAAGCCTGTCCAGCATCTACAAGGTACAAGTCAGGAGTGGGATGGAATACTCTCCGTTTGCCTGAATAAGTGCAGCTCCAATAACACTCGAGAAGCTCGACACCATCCAGGACAAACTAGCCACTTGATTTGCGCTCCTTACATCACTTTAAACATTCACTCCTTCCACCATTGAAACATAGTAGCAGCACTGTGTACCATGTACAAGATGTACTTCAGCAACTCACCAAGGCTCCTTTGCCAGCACCTTTCAAATTTGACACCTCTACCACCTGGAAGAGCACGAGTATGGGAACATCACCATCTGAAACTTCCCCTCCAAGACACACATCATCCTGACTTGGAACTCTCTCGCATTGTCACTGGGTCAAAATCCTGGAACCCTTCCTCCTGTGGATGTTCTTACACCACATGGATTGCAGCTCACCACCATCTTCGGAGGGCTATTAGGGATGGGCAATAAATGTTGGCACAACCAGCAGCCAGCGATGATCACATCTCATGAACACATTTTTAAAAAAATCAAATGATTCAACTTTATTTTGAAGAAGTAGAATTTTTCCTAGCATTCAGTAAAAGGGCTCAGAATGCAATCTTTTTAATAGAAGGTCTCTTTCATTTCTAAATCTTGAGGAAAAAATCGTTGTCCTTCTTTATAACTGGGAGCCTCTCCACCGCTCTTGAAAATTCCATTCAGACTTTTTGCTGGATTAAATGCAAGTTGAAGTGCTTTTAGATTCACGGTTAATATCTCAAAAAACAAGTGGATTGGTCAAGTGTAATCGCCTCTTTCTTAATCCATGCTGGTAACTGTTTACCAGGTTACCACTGAAAAGTATTGCTAAAAATTGATTTTGATTTTATTATCTTACAGAGTCTGAAAGTTAGACCGATTTCTGTTTACTCAGTGGTGTGGCGTCATTCATTTTGATTGTTTTTTAAAATTGTGTTTTGTAGCTGAAGAACCAATCAGGGGAAAACTCTCCAGTGGTTGGATTCATACTGAGGACAAAGGAGGGTAGATGTGGTTGTTAGAGGCCAATCATTTCAGTCCTAGGACTTCACTGGAGGAGTTCCAAAACTGTCTTCAGTTACTTGACCTGCAAACCCATCATAAAGTCAAAAGTGGATCTGTTCGCTGATGATTGCACAATAAGCAGCACCATTTACAACTCTTCCAACACTGAACCAGTCTGTGTCCATCTGCAGCACAACCTGGACCATATTCCATTTGGGCTGATATGTCGCAAGTTGCATTACTGTCACACAAGTGTCAGACAATGAACATCTCCAACAAGAGAGAATCTAACCATCGTGCCTTGACATTCAATGCCATTACCATCACAGAATTCCCCCGCCAACAACATCCTGGGCTTTACCAATGACCACATAAATACTGTGGCTACAAGACTAGGTCGGAGGCTGGGAATACTGTTTTGATTAACTCACCTCCTCTTTCCCATTGGCCATCTACAGGGCACAAGTCGGGAATGTCATTTCCCATGGCAGGTTGATGGAAAAAGTGAAGTCGTATGGAGTTCAGGATGTACTAGCTAGATGAATAAAGAACTGGCTGGGCAACAGGAGACAGAGAGTAGTGGTGGAAGGGAGTGTCTCAAAATGCAGAAAGGTGACTAGTGGTGTTCCACAGAGATCCGTGCTCAGACCACTGTTGTTTGTGATGTACAGAAATGATCTGGACGAACGTATAGGTGGTCTGATTAGCAAGTTTGCAGATGATACTAAGATTAGTGGAGTTGCAGATAGTGAGGAGGACTGTTAGAGAATACAGCAAAATATAGATAGATTAGAGAGTTGGGCAGAGAAATGGCAGATGGAGTTCAATCCAGGCAGATGCAAGGTGATGCATTTTGGAAGATCTAATTCAAGAGCGGACAAAACGGTCAATGGAAGAATCCTGGGGAAAATTGATGTACAGAGAGATCTGGGAGTTCAGGTCCATTGTACCCTGAAGGTGGCAACGCAGGTCGATAGAGTGGTTAAGAAGGCATACAGCAGGCTTGCCTTCATCGGACGAGGTATTGAGTACAAGAGTCGGCAGGTCATGTTACAGTTGTATAGGACTTTGGTTAGGCCACATTTGGAATACTGCATGCAGTTCTGGTCGCCACATTACCAGAAGGATGTGGATGCTTTAGAGAGGGTGCAGAGGAGGTTCACCAGGATGTTGCCTGGTATGGAGGGTGCTAGCTATGAAGAAAGGTTCAGTAGATTAGGATTGTTTTCGTTGGAAAGACGGAGGTTGAGGGGGGACCTGATTGAGGTCTACAGAATTATGACACGGTGGATAGCAACAAGCTTTTTCCAAGAGTGGGGGTGTCAATTACAAGGGGTCACGATTTCAAGGTGAGGGGGGAAAGTTTAAGGGAGATGTGCGTGGAAAGTTTTTTACGCAGAAGGTGGTGGGTGCCTGGAATGCTTTGCCAGCGGAGGTGGTAGAGGCGGGCACGATAGCATCATTTAAGATGCATCTAGACAGATATATGAACGGGCGATGAACAGAGGGAAGTAAATCCTTGGAAAATAGAAGACAGGTTTAGATAAAGGATCTGGATCGGCTGGGAGGGCCGAAGGGCCTGTTCTTGTGCTGTAATTTTCTTTGTTCTTTTGTTCTTAATACTCCCCACTTGTCTGAATGAGAGTGGCGCCAACAACACTGGACAACAACAACGGCCGCACACAGGTGACTCCTGCTTGAAAGCTTTTGCCCTTTCTGTCCAATTAATGGGCTCTTTGCTTGGAAATTGTGCAAAATAAGTGGTGGGAATTGAATTCTCCACTGAGATGGAATGTTGACGGGTTGCTGCAGCCAACAGAAGTCGAATAAAGCGACAGTGTGGAGGTGAAGGATCTGTGTGGCGCAGTTACAGAAGGTGTGGTGGGGGGGGACGTCATTGGCATATAACCCCATTACCTGTGGAGCAATTGGTGGCATTGATTAAGGGAGAGCTTCAACAGCATCGGCTATTTGTAGACCACTGAGGGAGAAGTAACCCCTCTTCATGCGGTCATGGAGCAGATGGCGAAGCGCTTGGAATAATGATCCAAGAGGTGGAAAGGGCGGTCACAGACCACAGTGAGTGGATTGTGGATTTGGAGGCAGATGTTGTGATGTTGGGGACAGGTGCATGAGCAGGAGGATCGGTCCAGGCGGCAGAATCTATGCATTGTAGGTCTGCTGGAGGGGTGTGGGAATGAGTGCCATGGCCTATGTCTCAAAGATGTTGACGAAGCTGGTGGATGACGGGGTCTGAGAGAAGGCACCAGAGCTAGTCAGAGGCCGAGAGCAGAGGAGCCACCAAGAGCGTTGTAGTGAGGATGTACCGACTCCAAGAGAAGAAGCAGATCTTGAGGTGGGCGAGGATGACGAGAAACAGCACTTAGGAGGGCCATGGTATCTGAATATATCAAGACCTTGATGCTAACATGGCCTAGCGGCTGGTGTGCTTCAATCGGACCAAAGTGGTTCTTTTTTGAAATAAGGTCCGGTTTGGGGTGCTATATCTGACCAAATATCTGGATGACTTTTAAGGGGAAGGAATATTATTTTACGATGCCCGAAGGGACACACCGTTTTATTAAGGAGCGAGGTTTGGAGGTGGATTGATTGGGGGATTGTTCTTGATGTTTCGGTTTCTGAGATGTTTGTATAATGTTTACCAATGTTTTGTTCTGTTTCTTCATGTTGGCCTTGCTGGTATTTTACAATGGTTGAGGGGGGAATGGGTTGGAGTCCTAGGCGTCTCTTTCCTGTTGGTTGGGGGAGTGTCTACGTGGAGGGTCTCGGCTGGGACCCTTCCGAAGGCTGTAAGGCATTATGGGAGGAGGTTCAGTTTGGGCGATATTTGTTTTGGTCTTCAGGTCGCAAGTATGCTGGTGAACGGAAACAATGTGGAAGCTGCGACTGGTAGCCAGGGGTGGGGGGGTGGGGGGTTCGGGGGTGGATTAGATTGGTTGGGGGGTGGGAGGCTGATGACACCGGTGCGGCAGATAGTTCATTCGGCAAAGGCAGTGCAGAGGAGTATTTGTTGCCCATCCTTAATTGCCCTCCAGAGGATGGTGGTGAGTCATCTTCTTGAAGCATTGCAGTCCATGTGGTGTAGGTACATCCACAGTGCAGTTAGGGAGGGAGTTTCAGGATTTTGACTCAGCGACAGTTCGAAGTCTGGGTGGTGAGTGGCTTTGAGCGGAGAATTCAGGTGGTGTCCCCTTGCATTTGCTGCCCTTGTCCTGCAAGATGATGAAGTTTGCGGGTTTGGAAGGTGCTGTCAAAGGAAACTTGTCAAGTGGCTGCAATGTTTGATACTGAGGTAGTCTGTGTTAGAAGGATTACGGTACCTGGTAATGCCGGAATACCATTGGTGGAGAATATACTTGTTCCCATTGGTTAAGCCTGTGTGTTAGCTCCGCCCTACAAGGCGGGGTATAAGAGTCCGTGCCACCCCAGCAGCCTTCTTCTGTACCTGCGCTGCTAGGGGAAACATCTAGCGTATTAAAGCCTTCAATTGTCTCCAATCTCGCTTCTGGAGTTATTGATTGTGCATCAGGTACACACTATTGCTACTCGGTCAGTGGTGGAGAAGCCCATTCAGAAACTGCCCCATCTCCGCCCCCTCTCCCCAAGGTTCCGACCTATACCGCTCACAATAAAAAGTCTCAAATGCTTTATTAATTCTCTCTGGTGTCATCACCAACTCCCCCCCCCCCCCCCCCGCTTCATCCCACTTGTACTATATTGGTGTTTAGTGTTAGGTGGGGTTATTGGGTTATGGGGATAGGGTGGAGGTGTTGACCTTGGGTAGGGTGCTCTTTCCAAGAGCCGGTGCAGACTTGATGGGCCGAATGGCCTTCTTCTGCACTGTAAATTCTATCTAAATTCTAGGAGGGTGGTCAGCCATTTTGGGTGGGCCTGGACCGGATGGGAAAATGGGGGCAGAGATAGTTTTATGATGGCGGATTCAAATGGATGGCGTGTGGGTGGCGGTCAGAAACCTTGGTGAGGATAGTAATTTGGAACGTGTGGGACGAATTGGCCGGTGAAGCGATCTGGAGGAATGTGTGGGTTGAATGGGCTGCTGATGCGATCTGGAGGTAGTGTTTCTTCAGGAGACACACCTGCAGGTGAAAGACCAGGTGAGGTAGAGTAAGGGGTGGTTGGGACAGACAATTTGGGATTCGATTCCACGTCAAGAAGGGTTGCTATTCTATTTAGCAAAAGGGTGACATCTGTGATGGCAAGGGATGTGCAGCTCCCGGGGAGTTGGTTTGAGATGATGAGGGGGCACCAGTAGTAAATGTGTATGCGCCTAAATCAGATGATGTGGAGTTTGTTAAGCAGATGGATGCAGACATCCTGGATTTGGACTCGCATAAATGAATAATGGGGGGCGATTTCAACTGCCTGTTAGATCCTCGATTGGAATGGTCAAGTCCAAGGATACTGGTTAGGTTGGGTTGGCAAAGGAATTGAGGGTGTTTAAGGACCAGATGTAGGGGTGGAACCTTGGAGGTTTTGGCAAGGGGAGAGAGGGTTTCTTTCAACTTCCCCCATGTGCATCGGGTGTATTCCCGTATAGATATTTTTGTGGTGGGATATTTGATTCTCCCGGGGATAGTGGGGGTGGAATATGGGGTGATCGTGGTTTCAGACCATTTTATGGATATGAGGCTTGGTGTGTGCCAGGCACAGGGACCCTCGTGCAGGAGGGACTTAGCGCTACTGGTGGGTGAAAAGGTTTTGTGGAAAGATGACTTTGGTAATTAAGGAGTGTATGGAGTGCCATCAGAATGGAGAAGTCTCACCCTCCATGTTTTGAGAGGTGTTGAAGGCTGTGGTACAGGGGGGGCTGCGGTTGGAGGTTGATTGGCAGTATTCTATGGGACCTACCAGGAAGCTCTCTGTGGAGTGGAAGAAGCTGCAAGGTGAATTGATTTGCTGATGATGGGCCAGCTTCGGAGAGCGAGGGGGGTTTTGTATGAGTGTGGGGAGAAGGCCAGCCACCTGCTAGCGCATCAATTGAGATGACAAGCGGCCGCGAGGGATATAGTACAAGTGGGATGATGTGGAGTGGGGGGGGGGGGGGGGGGGGGGGGGCGGGCGCAGGGGGGGGAGGTGAGTCGGTGATGACACCAGAGAGAATTAATAAAGCATTTGAGACTTTTTATTGTGAGCGGTATAGGTCGGAACTTTGGGGAGAGGGGGCGGAGATGAGGCAGTTTCTGAATGGGCTGGTGTTCCCGGAGAATGAGAGAGAGAAGTGGCAGTTATATAGGCTCTGCTGGAGCTACAGGAGGTTAATGGAGATGATTGGGCCGATGCAGCCAGGAAGTATATGGTGAGTCCAGTGGTGGCTTCATCCTTAGAAGTCTGGAACCAACCCTTACATCAGTGCTGGCCCCTATTTGTGGGAATCACCGATTCCCCCCGGTGGGGATGGATGCAACATATAGGCAGTGGCATAGGGGTGGGTGAGGGTCTTGTTTGTGGAAGGAAGGGTTGCAAGTTTGGGCGTGTTACAGGAGAAATATGAGGGGGGGGTGGCAGGAGTTCGGATATGAACAGTTGCTGGATTTTGGGCGGAAGATGGTTTCCTTGGTTGCCGGACTCTGATGGACAGGTTATTGTCGCCGGGTGAGTTGGGGTATGGGAACATCGCAAATATTTTCCGATGGTTGATGTGCGCAGAGAAAGCGCCAATCGAGGAGGTAAAGCGGAAGTGGGAGAAGGAGGCTGGGCATGGAGTTGGGCCGGGGGTTTGGAGTGAGATTAAGCACTGGGTGAATGCAATGTCGTCCTGCAGTACGATGAGCTTGATACAGTTCAAAATGGTCAGAGGGCTAGTATGATGTGGGCTCAGTTGAGCGAGTCCTTTCCAGAGATCGAGGATAAGTGTGAGAGATGTAGAGAGATGTGGAGGGGGGGCCGACAAGTCATGGCCACATGTTTTGGTCATGTCCGTGTTTGGTGGGGGTTTGGGGCCCGCTACCTGAAGCATTATCAAAAATAGTAGGAGTGGAAATGTCGTTGGGCCCTCTGGTGGCCATCTTTGGTGTTTTGAACCAACAATTCTGGCAGCTCCAAAACACCAAAGATGGCCACCAGAGGGCCCAAAGACATTTCCACTCCTACTATTTTTGATAATGCTTCAAGTATCGGGCCCCAAAACCCCACCAAACACGGACATGACCAAAACATGTGGGCATGACTTGTCGGCCCCCCCTCCACATCTCTCTACATCTCTCACACTTATCCTCGATCTCTGGAAAGGACTCGCTCAACTGAGCCCACATCATACTAGCCCTCTGACCATTTTGAACTGTATCAAGCTCATCGTACTGCAGGATGACATTGCATTCACCCAGTGCTTAATCTCACTCCAAACCCCCGGCCCAACTCCATGCCCAGCCTCCTTCTCCCACTTCCGCTTTACCTCCTCGATATGCGCTTTCTCTGCGCAGATCAACCATCTGAAAATATTTGCGATGTTCCCATACCCCAACTCACCTGACGACAATAACCTGTCCATCAGAGTCTAGGCTAGTGCTTGAAGGTTGCCGCTGAGTTTGCCGCGTGGGGGCTGAGCTGCAGACATTCCAGCTTGATTCGGAGCTCCATTCTTTAAAAACTAGCGTATTAAATTAATGCACGATCAATAACTCCATAAGCGAGATTGGAGACAATTGAAGGCTTTAATACACTAGATGTTTCCCCCAGCAGCGCAGGTACAGAAGAAGGCTACTGGGGCGGCACGGGCTCTTATACCCCGCCTTGGATGGCGGAGCTAACATACAGGCTTAACCAATGGGAACAAGTACATTCTCCACCAATGGTATTCCGGCATTACCAGGTACCGTAATCCTTCTAACACAGACTACCTCAGTATCAAACATTGCAGCCACTTGACAAGTTTCCTTTGTCAGCACCTTCCAAACCCGCAAACTTCATCATCTAGCAGGACAAGGCCAGCAAATGCAAGGGGACACCACCTGAATTCTCCGCTCAAAGCCACTCACCACCCAGACTTCGAACTGTTGCTGCGTCAAAATCCTGAAACTCCCTCCCTAACAGCACTGTGGATGTTCCTACAACACATGGACTGCAATGCTTCAAGAAGATGACTCACCACCATCCTCTGGAGGGCAATTAAGGATGGGCAACAAATACTGGCAGAGTCAGTCATGCCTTCATCCCAATGAAAGAACGAAAAAATACATGTGAAATGGCAAAAGGAAGTGCCACATTCAAGGTTATGCTGATTGGATTTGGCTGTTGACTATTCTCACTTCTAGTCAGCCAGCCAGAAACAGGAATCTGTTTTTCCTATTTATTTAGATAGTGAAAAACGTTAAGGATCACGAGCAAACCTTTGGAATGCTGTCTCTGCTGTTGAATAGTTTCCTGTAAATCGATTTTGAGAATGATTTGTTTCAGGTTACTACTTTGAGAATATATCCCACTTCTTCACCACAATACAGGAATCTTTTCATTGCTGGAGGACAGAATGAAAAGCCACATTAGCAAACGCTCCACAGCATTTTCTCATTAAGATTCCAGTCCCTGTGTAGACTTCTTTGTAACTGTTTATTGAAAAATCGAAGTGTTTTTAGAAAAGGACTGAGTTGTGTGCGTGTGCTCTGCACTAAGTGCATAGACTGAGCAGTGCAGAGCAGTGGGCATCTTTTCAGTCTGCCCAGAGCAGTCAGCTTCGATTTAATGAGTGTGCTGTATGCAATGGATTTGGTCCGAAGCCGTTCAAATTCCTGCATGTTTCGTTATGCATTTTGCAAATATTTTTTCCTCAAAGAACTTCTACATCCCATATTTGTTCAGAAGGTGACATTCAATTTTTCTCTAATCTAATGCAGAGAGTAAAAGAGTTACACAAGGGGTATGAATGTGCTGGCGGCACGGTGGTACAGTGGTTAGCAATGCTGCATCGCAGCGCCTGGTTCAAATCTGGCCTTGGGTGACTGTGTGGAGTTTGTACGTTCTCCTCGTGTATGCGTGGGTTTCCTCCGGATGCTCTGGTTTCCTCCCACAGTCGAAAGATGTGTGAGTTAGATGCATTGGCCGTGCTAAATTGCCACTTAGTGTCTTCTTAGGTTAAGTTATGGGGATAGGGCAAGGTGGACAGGGGAGTGGACATGGGTAGAGTGCTCATTCAAAGGGTCGATGCAGACTCGACAGGCCGAATGATCTCCCGTACTGTTTGAATTCTATGAATAAATAAATACTCATTACATAGTCACTCAACACTGCAGTTAGATATTGGCTTTTCGGTAATGCTGGTAGTGAATTTTATTACATCCTCCAATTGTGTTCTCAAATCACTAAAAAGACTTGGGGTGATGTTCATCCCGCGTCAGCTGTCGGCAATAGGGGTACAAAATACAGCGAGAATCGGGAAACGTGATTCTCCTTGGCGAGTTCGTGTTTCCAGGTCCCTAGCTGGTGACGTAACAACAATCTTGCCATGGAAGGTCGGGAGCCTAATTTAAATATATTAGCATCTTGTTAACGAGCCCTCCTGCAGCTTGCTGGGCGATGCCACACAGATCACAGGTGTCGCCCTGAAACGAGCCGCTCGCATAGAAGTTCAGGGTGGCGTAACATTTAAGGGCCACAAGGAGTGGGTGTCCCCCCATTCCGTGTGATGTCAGCTCTTGCAGGACATGGCAAAGGTGACCCACAATCTCCTGGGACACTCACAGTCTTCTCTGGCATTGAACTTCCAACATCTGTAGGTAGGATGTCCAAAGTCGGAAGACCTTTTGCCGGTCATGTATCCTACGGGACTTCACCATCTGTAGTGCAGCTACCGGACCAGCTATGGGCCCAGCATCCCCCTCCTCTGCAGGGTGCTGGCCCTGGCTGCATACAGCGATATGTCTCTGTCATTGTCTTTGCTGCTGCTGCTCGATTGCTATGAGTAGAAAAGCCAGCTCGACAGGCTCCATGATTCTCCAGAATCATGCACTGAAAAGAGGAGAACACCAAAGTGAGCAGTGAGGATTCCTGACCGAGACCTGGCCCTCAGCCCTCCATGCCTCTGGGACCTCCAACCGGGCATTTCTCCCTGAGTGGAGTGTCTCTCCACTAGGCCTCACACCCTCTCCTCTCACACTGACAAATCCCCACAGCTGTCTCTCTCAACTCCACCAGAAATAGGGGCCTGGAACCTAGAGGGTCTCAGTGGCACCTTTCCTCTCCCTTTTCCGCAACCCTCCCCCCAGGGTGACAGGACAGTTGAGTGAATATAAGAGACTAGCATCTGCATCCTCACAGGGTATCTTAAAGATGCCTTCCGTCATGACTTTGAACGGGGTTGAGAGATGATAGACTTAATCATGAAGCCTTTCATTGGGGTACACATCAGTGTAATCAATGTGAGGTTAACTCTTGTAAGAGCATTGGAGTTTCACCATTTTGATGAAACCAAATAAATTTAATAAACTGAGGGACAAATTAAAAGGGGCAGCCCCTTAAAGGGATACTGCCTGAAGTAAAAACAGATCGCAAATGAAACTTAAAACATTAAAACTAAAAGGTGATTAAAATGGTCAATACGATACACCAGTCCCTGAGATGCCCATGGAAGGCCTCAATGGTGCCCATAGACTCCACTCCCTCACCAGGGACACCCAGCTATGAATGTAGCCACAGTAGATGGGCGGGTAGTTGGGCCGGATGACCTCCTTTGTCGCCTGCTGCCTGGATTGTTTATGGCAAGTTTGGCCAGGCCAGGTTCACAAGGACGTCCTCCTCCCTTCCCACCGCTCTCCGGACCTGATACCCATAAATCAGGAGCATAGGGCTGAAATGCACACAAAATTGTAACCAAAGTTTATTTCAAACTAAGTGAGTGCAGTCTAAAGCAGCTTAAATACAAGGTCTCCAGACTCCACAAGGCTACAAAAAGGGCAGGCATCTTGGGGAGTCCATGAACCAATGTTGCCTAAGATTGTATGGGACTGCTGTGTACAACACCCTCCTCTATGTTAAGGGGGCGGACACCTCCGTCGAAGGACCTCCACTACGAACCTCTTCCGGACCGCAGCAGGCACTTCTTGGCGATGGGAAGGAAGTGTGGGGTTTGTGGCTTGGGGCCAATGTGAAATTCCATCCAAGCAGGGGTGCACTCAGACAGGAGTTCACTGCACACCTGCAGAGCCTCGAGACCACAATGCCATCGGATCCAAGCACAACACAAGGTCACAAATGGAATGGGCTGCAGGCTGGACACCCACCATCGCACGATGCGCCAACCCATCCAGGTTTCATCCAGCCCACTCCTCCGCCACGCAGCACATCCCTGATCCTGGTCACCATGGCAGCCAGGTACGGATTCCTAAGCAGCGGCTCCCTAACGACAACCGTAACTCTTGACTGGGGAGAGCTGCGACACGAGGCAGGCATGTTCCACATTGTGAGTAGGTCCTGGTAAAAGACGGGCAATGCCTGTAAAGTGTTACGAAGACCCCTCAGGTCTATGAACATGAGTTGCATGTCTAAGTTCAGGCTGTGCACCTGGCGGAATAAATGCAGGGCACACAATCTCAGAGGGAGCTCAACGTCGAGGTAATGCTACAGGGTCTGGATGCAGAAATCGCCACCTGGGTGAAAAGGCACACTAACGCCTGAACGTCCTCCCTAAGTATGGAGACTCAGAACCTCAGCAGCGACCCAGTCCAGTTCCACAAGAACTGTAAAAATCAGGGGGAGGGGCAAAGTGACCAGCCGGTACCACAACATGGAGGCAATAAGCTGATTTATAACCAGAACTCGATCCCTATAAGACAGCACTCAGAGCAGTCCTATCCAGCATCTCAAGTGGTGACCTTGCCTCCATTCCTGCCAATTCGCGGACTAGGATTCCTCAGCTGGGTAAAGATGGACTCCCAAGTAGAAGAAGCTGTTCTACTCCAGGTTAAAGGCTTGAACCCCTGTGGGAAGGGACCCATCTGCCACAGACCAACCAGACGTTGGACACTTGGCCCAGTTGATCCTGGCAGAGGACTGTGCAGTGTACACAGCATGGCACTCGCGCATCATCCGCACGTCAGCAATGTCTGTAAACATGAGGAGGACGTCATTACCATCGGCTGAAAAGACCATACTGATGCCTGGCTTCTGCAGAACCAATCCTGACAACCTCCCCTGCAAGAGGCACAGAAAAGGCTCCACATAGATAGAATGCAGTTGGCCATTCCTATCCCACAGTCAGGGACCCATTAAATTTAACGAGACACTCTGCAGCAGCGCACAGAAGTCAGATCCGGGTGGCATAGTGCATCCCGAACGTGTATGTCCGCTGAGTTTCAAATAGGTATTAGTGATCCACCCCTATCGAACACCTTTCTGGTCAAGGGATAGGAAGATGCTCGACAGACTAGTCCTCTAGGGAGTGGAGAATGTTATCATAAATGGTGCGGCCTGGGACTGTGTAGGACTGGTCAGGGTGGATCACGTGGTCCAGCACAGTGTCAAGGCGAGAAGACATTGCTTTGGCGAAGGTTTTGTAGTCCATGCCGAGGAGGGAGACCAAGCGCCAGCTTTCTAGCAGTGGAGATCCCACTTCTTGGGCAGCGTTGCACTAATGGCCTTGGGCCACGAATAGGGCATCTCATCAGTTACGATTCTCTCCCCCAGTTGTAGCCTTTCTCCAGGAGGTCCCAAAATGCCCTGAACAGGCCTGGGGTCTTGCCCCTGGAGAGGGTGTCGAGAGTGCCGGTCAGCTCACCCAGGCTAATAGGGGCATCAAACTTTCCAGCATCCTCCAGGCCGACCTGCGACAGGCCCTCCCACAAAACATCCTGTAAGTATCCTCACTGAATGGATCCGAAGAGAAAATGGCAGTGTAGAAATTCTGGGCGTGGACCCTGATGCCCTTCGGATCTGAGACAAGAGATCAGTCATCGGCCATCAGCGTAAGGAGCTGCTGACGGACCCAATGTCTTTTTTCAGTGAGTAGAAGGGGGAGCCATGGTTCAGATCCTTCAGGACTGGATCTGCGACCTCACCTATGTGCCACGGGATCCAATGCTTTGCAGGTCTCTCAGCACGCCTTCTTTTCTTCTTACACCAGCTCCACAGTCGGGTCCTCACCAGCTGCACGGTCAGGCCCTCATTGGGCTGACCGTGACTCCATGTCGAGCACTTCCTTCTCCAACTCCTCGATCCTGGATTTCCGCTTCTTTGTTGCCCCCTCGCATACTCCTGACTTGAGCCTTGTCCACATCCCACCATAGCCTCAAGGAGGGGAAGCCTCCCTGCTTCCTTCTCTAGCTGGCCCAGAAACAATGAAACAAGCCCAGAAACTACTCGTCCTCCAGCAGCAGGTTGTTAAAGTGCCAGTACATGGATCCCACCCAACGTACGCATGCACACACACATGCCCACACGCACCACTCACACACCCACCCCGGCAGACGATGCACCCGTCGGCATTAATGGTGCAGAGAAGAGTGTAAAGAAGCTGGGGGGTGGCAGCGTAAGAATTCACAAATTGAAGCACCATGCCCCCTCATGGACAGTTAGGTGCTGAAATCGGCCTGGCACAGGTTCCGTGGCCCCAAGGTAATCACTAGATAAAAGCAGATTTCTGCAGATGCCGGAATCTGAAAATGCTGGATAATCTCAGCAGGTCGGACAGCATCTGTGGACTCTTTGTCAAAGATAACCATCCCATCAGAATTGGAGGCCAGGTGGCATATGTAGACTCTCTCCTCCTCCTCCCCCCCCCCCCCCCCCCCCCCCCCCCCCGCCCCGCCCTTGATACTCCAGGAGTGTGGCTTCATCACCCGGAGCTTCCTGCAAGAAGCACACCGAATACTTCCTGTCACAGAGGACTGAGAAGTTCTGGAACCCGTGTCGTACTTCTCTGCTGCCATTGATATTGAGGCTGGCTATGGTCACTTTCATGTCAGAAGAATTGTACTACTTTCACCATCACCACTTTAGTGCTCGGAGGAGGAGGAGGTTTATGTGCCCCCCTACTCTCTCAGGACGCTGCTCATTCTGGTCCATGTCCAGCACCCCGTTGACGTAGACTGTGTGTTTGGTCTTTATCCACGCCATCTGTTGGCGTGGACGATCATCCCCCATCTTGGCCTCAAGAGGGTCCACCATCAGGAATGTCCCACCATCTACAAGCCCCTTTTCTAAGGTGAGGTGGACTGATCGCTTGGCCTTCAGGAAAAATATACGTTTGCCGAACATATCAGAGGCTTCGAGAATGGCTGAGGGGTTGATGACCCCGGCCATTGCAAGCCTCTGTTGTGATGGCCTGGGTGTTGCACTTCACCCCGAGTTTCATTATTAACGATTTGAATGGTGCTGATGCTGTGGGAGTAACAGGGGCCTTGGAAGTCATCACTCCCACCTTGGTGGCTCTGAAGGAACCCCCACTGGTGAAGTTGATGTTGCCATTTAGATGGTGCTTTTCCCGCCCCAAGTGATTGAGATTTATGATAATAATAGGGGAGAGTAAGTTGGGAAAAAAAGTCACTCTCCACTCGGTGGTGTAGTGAGAAAGAACGAGAGGGTGGGGGAAAGAGGAAGAACAGTGAGTGATGGACAAGAGGGAGACAAGCTGATGCAAGCTGGAAAAGTTCCCCAGGTGAGGTGGAAAAGGAAGTTGTGTTAACTTGCTTGTCTCCTTCAGTCAGTATGGGTGGTGAAGACAGAATCTTCAGCCCAGGACGGCCTGGCTGAATGTCTTATCTTCGCTTCAGCACAATCGATATTTGTTGGACACAAATGTACCCCTCCAATATAGGGCAATAGGCACAAACCTTCCATTAGCAAGAAAGTTATTTGTTTAAGATATCGTACATAAAAAGCAAGAGGGTAGCCAGGGAAAGGGTTGGCCCACTGAAGGATAGGCAAGGGAATCTATGTGTGGAGCCAGAAGAAATGGGCGAGATACTAAATGAATACTTTGCATCAGTATTCACCAAAGAGAAGGAATTGGTGAATGTTGAGTCTGGAGAAGGGTGTGTAGATAGCCTGGGTCACATTGAGATCCAAAAAGACGAGGTGTTGGGCGTTGAAAAATATTATGGTCGATAAGTCCCCAGGGCCTGATGGGATCTACCCCAGAATACTGAAGGAGGCTCGAGAGGAAATTGCTGAGGCCTTGACAGAAATCTTTGGATCCTCACTGTCTTCAGGTGATGTCCCAGAGGACTGGAGAATAGCCAATGTTGTTCCTTTGTTTAAGAAGGGTAGCAAGGATAATCCACGGAACTACAGGCCGGTGAGCCTTACATCAGTGGTCGGGAAATTACTGGAGAGAATTCTTCGAGACAGGATCTACTCCCATTTGGAAGCAAATGGACGTATTAGTGAGAGGCAGCATGGTTTTGTGAAGGGGAGGTCGTGTCTCACTAACTTGATAGAGTTTTTCGAAGAGGTCACAAAGACGATTGATGCAGGTAGGGCAGTGGATGTTGTCTATATGGACTTCAGTAAGGCCTTTGACAAGGTCCCTCATGGTAGACTGATACAAAAGGTGAAGTCACACGGGATCAGGGGTGAGCTGGCAAGGTGGATACAGAACTGGCTCGGTCATAGAAGGCAGAGAGTAGCAATGGAAAGGTGCTTTTCTAATTGGAGGGCTGTGACTAGTGGTGTTCCACAGGGATCAGTGCTGGGACCCTTGCTGTTCATAGAATGTATAAATGATTTGGAGGAAAATGTAACTGGTCCGATTAGTAAGTTTGCAGACGACACAAAGGTTGGTGGAATTGCGGATAGCGATGAGGACTGTCAGAGGATACAGCAGGATTTAGATTGTTTGGAGACTTGGGCGGAGAGATGGCAGATGGAGTTTAATCCGGACAAATGTGAGGTAATGCATTTTGGAAGGTCTCAAGAGTATTGAAAGTCAGAGAGATCTAGGTGTACAGGCCCACAGATCACTGAAAGGGGCAACACAGGTGGAGAAGGCAGTCAAGAAGGCATAGGGCATGCTTGTCTTCATTGGCCGGGGCATTGAGTATAAGAATTGGCAAGTCATGTTGCAGTTGTATAGAACCTTAGTTAGGCCACACTTGGAGTATAATGTTCAATTCTGGTCGCCACACTACCAGAAGGATGTGGAGGCTTTAGAGAGGGTGCAGAAGAGATTTACCAAGCTGTTGCCTGGTATGGAGGGCATTAGCTATGAGGAGCGGTTGAATAAACTCGGTTTGTTCTCACTGGAACGACGGAGGTTGAGGGGCGACCTGATAGAGGTCTACAAAATTCTGAGGGGCACAGACAGAGTGGATAGTCAGAAGCTTTTCCCCAGGGTAGAGGGGTCAATTACTAGGGGGCATAGGTTTAAGGTGCGAGGGGCAAGGTTTAGAGTAGATGTACGAGGCAAGTTTTCTACACAGAGGGTAGTGGGTGCCTGGAACTCGCTGCCGGAGGAGGTGGTGGAAGCAGGGACGATAGTGACATTTAAGGGGCATCTTGACAAATACATGAATAGGATGGGAATAGAGGGATACGGACCCAGGAAGTGTAGAAGATTTTTGTTTAGTCGGGCAGAATGGTCGGCACAGGCTTGGAGGGCCGAAGGGCCTGTTCCTGTGCTGTACTTTTCTTTGATATCCTTAAATTAAGTTGGCTCCAACACTTGCTGTAGGTCCTGAGGTTCCAGGCCCCAGGATCCAGGTTCCAGGCATCCCTGAAGGATAGGCTGTTCCAGCAGCAGCTGCTGCACTCTCCCCTTGCTGCAGCTGGAGAAAAAATAAACAGACTCTGCCCTGCTGCAGCACAAGCTGCAAACAAGCCTGCAGGCAGGCAGCCCATAGGAACATAATTATGTTGTTTCTTCTGCACCACAAAATAGATACAAATTCTGCTTCTGCTTACGTGTAGAAAGAATGTCCAAGGTCGAAATGTGGTCTCTTCAGTTCCCACACCCTGGAGAAAGGCAGTTCAGTAGCTCCAGCTTCAGTGCTACTGTTCCCAATGCTTCTAAAGGGTTGATCGCAGGGACTCCAAGTGGCACTGATATTTAGCGCTTCAAATTTCACTGGCACAATTGACTAGTCATTGAAATGTGATGTGGCATATCAGAAAAATGACGGCCTCTTGTGGCAGACTAGGCACAGCTGATTAGAGTGAATCCTGCAATTAGCATCACAAGCACAGACCCAGAGAGCATCCTCATTCTCCCAGTTCACATCCCAACACACTAATTCCTGACAGTCAAACTTCCCAGAGAAGTGGAATTGAAATTCCAGAGGGCTTAACCCCTTTGTCCTGACAGTGCTGCCAGAGTGTGGGATTCTGCTCACATTGCAGTCATGCTCCCCAATTGAGAGGGTCTTCATTCCTATGAGGCAGAGATGTAATACTTTCCTGAGTTTTCCCACTCTGCCCTACAGTCTGGCTTCTCATGGAACCCCACCCAAGAACCTCTCAGTTACCCCCAGTGCTGAACCTCTGTATTCACCCCTTCCCACTCAGGACAGGCACCCCCTGAGTGTTGATTTGAGCACCAGGCCAGCAAGAAGGACACCGGAATTGACGCCTGCATTCCAGCTTCCAGGCCCCTTCTAGCAAGGGGCGTCCAGAAATGAAGGGAAGATAAGACCTGCTAGCGACCGCTCTCCCGAGATTGACAGACTGGGTTCCAGCCCTGACCCTGAGTTAAATGTGTCCCCCACATCCTCTCCAGTGCACCCTGAGCATTAAAGACCCTGGAGATTCATGGCTGCCTGAGCACTCACCTCCAATATTCCCCTCAAGAGGTGAGCCCGTCAGGTTTACATTTATGTAAACCTGTTTTAAATGAAGCGATGAGGAGTGGTGAAAATCGCAAATCCCAATCAGGCTGGAGAGAATCGCGTTTCTCGATTCACTCCGGATTTTAAGCCCGTGTCGGGTTTCTCATTGATGGAGAGTGTGGGCTCACATTCGCACCCATGGCCTTACCAATGCCATATATAACTGAAGTCGTACCTCCTGACTTTAGTAATCTATTCCCATCACAATAAATGATAACATTCTATTAGCTTTCCTAATTACTTGATGTATCTGCATACTAACCTTTTGTGATTCATACATTAGAACACCCAGATTCCTCTGCAAATCAGAGGTCTGCAATCTCTCACCATTTAGATAATATGCTTATTTTTCATTTTTCCAACCAAAATGGACAATTTTACACTTTCACACACTATACTCCATTTACCAGGTCTCACTTATCTATTTCTGTGTGTAGCCTCCTTCTGTCCTCTTCACATCTTATTATCCTACCTATCGTTGTGTTATCGGCAAATTTAACAGCCATACCTTTGGCCCCTTCATCCAAGTCATTTATATAAATTGTAAAAGGTTGTGGCACCAGCACTGATCCCTGGGGTACATCACTCATCACATTGTGCCAACCAGAAAAAGACCCATTTGTGTCTACGCCATGTTTCCTATTAGCTAGCCAATCTTCTTTTTATGCCTATATATTATTCACTACGTAATGAGCTTTAATTTGTCGCAATAACCTTTGAGATGAACCTTATCAAATACCTTCTGGAAATCTAACTACAATATAACCACTGTTCACCTTTATCTGCAGCATATGTTACTTCTTCAAAGGATTTCAATAAATTGGTTAAACATGATTTCCCTTCCACAAAATCATGTTAACATTGCCTAATTACTCATTTTTTTCAATGTTTCCGCACTTTAATGCCTTTAATAATGTTGCGGTTTTAAGAAACTATCCTGAAAGCTTTCTATGAATTCCTTTGCCCATCTGATTTTCTCCAGTTTAAAATCCCCCATGATTATTGCCGTACCTTTCCGACAAATTCCTATTGTTTTGTCCTTTATACCCTGTCCTACTGTGTGGTTACTGTTAGGTGGTGTGTACCACTCCCACAAATGACTCACCTTTAAGATTTCTAATCTCTACCCAAAACATTTCTGTATCCTGGCTTCCTGATTTAGGTCATCCCTATCTAATGTGCTAATACCATCAGTAATTAACAGAGCTACCCCTCCACCTTTTCCTATCTTCCTTTCCTTCCTCAATGTCATGTACCCTTCAATACTTGGGTCCCAACCTATGTCACCCTGCAGACATGTCTCATTAATGGTTATCAGGGGCGAAATTCTCCCCCAACGGCGCGATGTCCGTCGACTGGCGCCAAAAACAGCGCCAATCAGACGGGCATCGCGCCGGCCCAAAGGTGCGGAATGCTCTGCATCTTTGGGGGCCGAGCCCCAACATTGAAGGGCTAGGCAGGCGGCGGAGGGATTTCCGCCCCACCAGCTGGCGGAAATGGCGTTTGGTGCCCCGCCAGCTGGCGCGGAAATGCGGCGCATGCGCAGGAGCGTCAGCGGCCGCCGACAGTTTCCTGCGTATGCGCAGTGGGGAGAGTCTCTTCCACCTCCGCCATGGTGGAGACCGTGGCGGAGGCGGAAGGGAAAGAGTGCCGCCACGGCACAGGCCCGCCCGCGGATCGGTGGGCCCCGATCGCGGGCCAGGCCACCGTGGGGGCACCCCCCGGGGTCAGATCGCCACGCGCCCCCCCCAGGACCCCGGAGCCCGCCCACGCCACCTGGTCCCGCCGGTAAATACCAGCTTTGATTTACGCCGGCGGGACAGGCAATTTCTGGGCGGGACTTCGGCCCATCCGGGCCGGAGAATTGAGCGGGGGGTCCCGCCAACCGGCGCGGCCCAATTCCCGCCCCCGCCCACTCTTCGGTACCGGAGACTTCGGCGGGGGCAGGGGCGGGATTCACAGCGGCCTACGGCCATTCTCCGACCCGGCGGGGGGTCGGAAAATGACGCCCCAGATGCTACTTCTTTATTCTTATAGAACATAGAACATTACAGCGCAGTACAGGCCCTTCGGCCCTCAATGTTGCGCCAACCTGCGAAACCACTCGAAAGCCCATCTACACTATTCCCTTATCATCCATATGTCTATCCAATGACCATTTGAATGCCCTTAGTGTTGGCGAGTCCACTACTGTTGCAGGCAGGGTATTCCACGCCCTTACTACTCTCGGAGTAAAGAACCTACCTCTGACATCTGTCTTATATCTATCTCCCCTCAATTTAAAGCTATGTCCCCTTGTGCTAGACATCACCATCCGATGAAGAAGGCTCTGACTGTCCATCCTATCCAATCCTCTGATCATCTTGTATGCCTCAATTAAGTCACCTCTTAACCTTCTTCTCTCTAACAAAAACAGCCTCAAATCCCTCAGCCTTTCCTCATAAGATCTTCCCTCCATACCAGGCAACATTCTGGTAAATCTCGCTCTCAGTTCATCGGTTTTGTTGTGAATGCTACATGCATTCAGATACAGAGCTTTTAGTTTTGTCCTTTTATTATTTTTGCAACCTCTAGCCTTATCTGCTGATTTACGCTTCAATTTGTACTCCCTGTACTCTCTGTCCCTTCCTGTCACAGTCTGTTTGTCATTTCTCACATTGATACCTTTCTCTCTTGTCTTTTCTCTCTTCTTTGATTTACCACATCTTCCCCATTTAGTTAACCCTCTCTACTTCTCTCGTTATGTGGCTCACCGGAACATGGTTCAGCTGCAGATCATCCTATCAGAACAGCTCCCACTTTCCCCAGTACTGGTGCCAGTACCACATGAGCTGGAACTCACTCCTCCCACACCAGTTTTGAGCTACATATTCATCTCTCTAATTTTCTGTAACCTATGCCAATTTGTACATGGCTCAGGTAATAATCCAGAGATGATAACCTTTGAGGTTCTGCTTATTTAATTTTGTGTCTAGTTCCTCATACTCTCTATCCAGAACATCTTTCCTAGTTCTACCTATGTCTTTGGACCACAACAACTGGATCCTCCCATCCCACTATAGTTCCTCTCTAGCCCAGAGCACATGTCCCGAATTCTGCCACTGGGCAGGCAACACAGTTGCCTGGCCTCCCACTCTTTGCTCAGAGAATAGTGTCAATCCCCCCTCCCGTCACTATACTGCCCCCTGCTACCAATACATTCCTTTTTGTTCTCCCCACTTGAATGACTTCTGTACCACGGTGCTCTGGTCAGACAGCTCATCCACCCTGCATCCCTCACTCTCTTCCAAACAAGCTGAGAGGAACATAAACCTGTTGGACAAATGCAAAGACTGAGGCTTCTGCACTCCTACCCTATGGTCCCCTAATTTGTCACACTTGCAGTCACTTTCTCCTGTCCCTGACCACTGACCAAATCAGAAGACCCTATTCAAAATGTGTTACTGCCTCCTGGTACGAAGCATCCAGGTAACTTTCCCCCTCTCTGATGTGTCGCAGCATCTGCAGTTCATCCTCTAGCTCAGTGACACTGAGCCAAAGCTCCTCAGGCCGCAACTACTTGCAGACCTATTTACCCTGGATCACATCGGCACCCAGGAGCTCCCACGTGCTGCAGCCTTGACATGTCACCTTTCCTACCATCCTTAATTAATTACTTAATTATATCATTTACTTATTTTCCTTTTTTATACAGTTTATTAACTTTACTACTAGTTTGTATACTATTTTACACCTTAGGACTGGAACAGACCTTAACCACTCAGCAGTTAGCTCCCTTCCCTGTAGTAGAGGAAGAATCAGGTCCTATGGGGTGAAAAAAGTCAAAAAATCAGAATGAAAGAAACTTCTGCTCTCCCTCCTGACCAAATTCCCCACTCACCTCCCAGGTATTAACTCAGTTCCAAAGCTGCACACGCTTCTCTTAGATGCACTAAAGAACCGTGAAATCATAATAAGCTAAACTGCAGCTAGAGAAACAAGATTATACCAATTAGCTAATTAACTATTCAGCTCTCTCAACAGTGTGTTTACCATGCCCAAGGCTGGAAGAAGGAAACTTAGGACATGATTCGCCAGATTCATTACACTCTCGTTCAAGCGAAACGAGGGGGTGAATAGCGGAAGATCCCGAAACCAAGAACCGCGGCAGGTACCAAACAGTTTCCGATGCAACCGGCGCGCTCCCATAGGCGAAATCGGGATCTCGCCGGAGCGTGGCTCGAAACCAATTATCACCACTTAAGCCCAATTTTCATACTATTACCGAGAGCCACCTCATATCAAACGGCATCCCGTCATTCAGTAGCCTCCCCAGCAAGTGGTCACGCTGGTGCCTATTAGTACTCCTTTGAAAAACGTGAACCTGGCTTAAGGGCTTCTGTGGAGAGCCATCTTTGCTCACAGGCAAAGAGCCCGGGGGCGCTGGACTTGCTACGCCAGTGCTCGCTGGGGGGGATGGGGAACCCTCCGCCATGGAAGGGTGGTGGGGGAGAGAAAACCACGTGTGGCACCACCATGCCAACCGCTGGATTGTGTGTACCCATTCTTGGGGAAGCCCTTGCATCTGCCTGCCTGCCCAACGACCACCCATAACCCCCACAGACTGCCACGGCCTCTGACCGTGCATTTGACTACTATCGCTAATAGGGAATTGGCAATCGTGATTAAGTGAGGACTTCACACAACCCACGTGAATCCCCGTGAGCGGGCGGGCCATGTAGCATGTGGGAGTCATTGCCTAGCATCCCAATCACACCTTGATGCATGGACACTGTGCTTGAACAATGCAGGAGGCAACACCACACATGCAGCAACCAACATCCGAACACCCAGGGGATGGAACACAGCACCGGGGACATGTCCATGGCCGGAGGGTGGGGGAGTGTCACGGGAGGGCGGTGGATGCCTTGAGAGGTGGACCAAGAGTTCCGAGGTCAGCTCTCATTGCAGAGGAAAGTGACAGAGGCATCGTACTAACGGTGCACAAGTGTGTTTATTGTGTTTTACAATTCCCCACCCTCCCAATGGTGCTGCCCCTCCGTCACCCCCTACCTACTCCCCACCCCCTCCCCCAGTGCCCTTATGATCCTGGATGTACTTTGCCCTCCTAGCTCTGCCATGTCTAGGTGTGTCCCCAAGATGCACATCAGAAAGTGGAGGCAGCCAGCTGCTTACCACGTCCCGTGGACGTCAATAAAGTCTTCTTTCTCTAGGTTTAAACCCAAAGATAAATTCACTGATCCTGAGCCTAGCACAGGGAGCTGCAGTTGGTGATCACACCATAATGCCAATTCTCAAGCCTGTGCTTTCTTCAAGCATGGCTGTGCCCTGGGGCCACTTGATTTTCCATTGACCCTCCTGTTCATATCTGAGAATTTTACATTGTACCATCTTAACTCATTCTCAATCACATCACTGGGGAATTGATTCCTTTTGGCAAGAAGAAGGAGCTGGAGCACCGTGCCCAATTCTCGGCATCACACCTTAGGAAGGATGTCAAGGACTTGGACAGTGTGCAGAGCGGATTTACTAGGATGATCTTACCGGAATGAAAGACTTCAGTTGTGTGGCGGGGCTAGAGGAACTGAGACTTTTGTTCTTGGAGCAGAGGAGATCGAGAGGCGGTTTGGCAGAGATATTCAAATCAAGAAGGGTTTTGTTGGAGTAAATAAGGAGAAACTGTTTCAAGTGGTGGATGAATCAGTGACCAGAGAGCACAGTTTAACGTGATTAAAAAAAACCCAGAGGTGATACTAGCAAAAAATATTTAAGCAGTGATTTGTTTCGATGGTATGCACGACCTGGAAAGTGGTGGAAATAGGTTCAGCAATTTTCAAAAAGCAATTGCACAGATACTTGAAGAAGAAGAAAATGCTCAGCTTTGTAGAACGAACAAGGGGAGCTAATTGGTAACTCTTCAAACAGCAGTCACAGGCAAAATGGTCTCCTCCTGTGCCAAAGCAATCTAAATGGCAGGGGCCTTAATGTGGAGTTCCCTTCCACTTGCAGTGAATCAGATATTTCCCGCATTCTGACCCAAGAGGTGATTTTCAGTTTTGTTTTTGATCTCCTTCCTTGGGCCTCTGACTCTCCTCTGAATATAGAAACAGGAGTAAACCATTTATCCCCGGAGCACGCTCCACTGTTAAGGCTATCAAATTGGCAATCGTGGATATTTTATTTTTCCTGCTTATGCTTATTTTGAACCTTCTATTACTGCTGGAATTCAGAATCTGTCAATTCAATGTTGAATTCATGCTGAGTCTCGGGCCTGTTTCTGATGTCTGGATTCAAAACCCTGAATAATCTGGCATGCTGCACCAAGGGAAGTGTAGATACAAGAACATTATTTTAATTTATGGCGTGTGTGAGACCCTAGTGTGTTAAAATTAACATTCCATTTCAAAATCTACTAAAAGCAGCCGTGCTGTCTTTTTACTATGCCAATAGCTGTTACTCCTTTAAGTGATGCTGTATAAATGGGTTTCAGTATTGGACAGTCTGCCAGGTGATGTATGTACACAATGGGGAAAATTTTGTAATGAGTGGATGCTTTTTTTAAAAGCTTGGTTTTCGCCTGCTCTGGCCACTAGGTGGTACCACAGAGCACGCCCTCTGTTCTGCTTTGTCTCTCAGCCACAATGTACTTCCTGGTTTACAAGAATAGTGCTTTACATTTCTTCAAAATTTGACATTTTAAAATGTATACTTTAACAATAACTGTATAAATACCAGTTTATTATAGTCAACACTTCTCCTCACTCCTCTTCCAATTTGACATTCTGGCCTCTCCCTGTCACTACTCTGTCATGAGCCCAGGTAATGTTGCTCCAGTTGCCGCTTGCTGTTCCTTCCTGCTGAAATGCACTGATCTATTCTCAGCCAGTGCCACTTGCTCCCTCCCCGCTCACCCCAACCCCAACCATAAACGTCACCTTGTGTTACTTGTTGCAGCAATCCAATCACTTTCTCCACACTCTGCTCTGAGATCCTGTGGTAATACCAGGTATTGCGGTACCTGAGAGGTGGATGACCATTGGCTAGACCCAGGAGTCTACCATTAGCTGATGTACATAGCTCCGCCCTGAGAGGCAGACTATAAGAACCGATGCCGTCCCAGCAGCCTTCACTTTCTGTATCGAAGCTGCTGGGGAACAGTTCTAGCAGATTAAAGCCTATTAGTTATGACTCACCTTGTCTCGAGAGTAATTGATTGCGCATCAATTTAATCTGCTACAACTTCAGTTGAATGGATGGATCTCCGTATCAAACCGGAGTGCCTTCAGCTCAGCCCCTACGCGGACAACTCTGATGCTATCTTCAAACATTGGCTGCCGTGTTTTAAGGGCTACCTCGACACGGCCGCCGACACCCCCACGGAAAGACAAAAGATGCACCTTCTACGCTCGCGGGTCAGACCTGGGATCTACCCTCTGATCGAGGAGACGGAGAATTATGCTGCAGCTATCGAGCTGCTAGAAGGACATTATATCCATCCTGTGAACCAGGTCTACGCCCGTCACCTGCTGGCGACTAGGAGGCAAAGCCCTGAAGAAACACTGGAAGACTTCTATCGGGCACTGCTGGTGCTGGGCCGAAACTGTGGCTGCCCGCCAGTTTCGGGGAACGAGCACACAGAACTTTTGATCAGGGATGCTTTCGTGGCAGGTATGACTTCCCCCGATATCCGGCGAAGGCTCCTAGAAATGGACACACTGGGACTTACTGAGGCACGGGCCCTGGCGGGGTCCATGGACGTTGCGTATAACAACGCGCTGGCTTTTGCTCCCGCACGCGCGGCGCCCCCCCCGGGATGCGTGGCACCCCGTTGCGGCAGGCCCCCAGACCTTCCCTCTAGCCTCACAAGCCTGCGCGGCTTGACGGCCTGCTACCGCCGCCGGACAACACTTTTTTCTGCGGTCAGGCGAATCATCCCCGCCCGCGCTGCCCTGCCCGCACTGCCACCTGCAAAGGGTGCGGCAAGAAGGGCCACTATGTCGGGGTCTGCCAGGCCCGCGCCGTGGCCGCGGTCTCCAGCGACTATCGGCAGCCCCTTTTTCAGGCCCCGGCCGTCCACCGCCCACCGCCACCCCCCTATCCTCAGGCCGCGTGCGACCCACGGGCGCGGCCATTTTGCCCCCCCGGCCACCACGCTGGATGGGTGGGCGCCACCATTTTGTCCCTCGCCGCCGCCATCTTCTGCATCCCCGGACTACATGTGTAATCCATGGCTGACGCCATCTTGGATGGGGCCTCAGGCCCCCAGCACAGCCGACTACACGCTGCCCGACCAGAACTCTCCTTTACTGCAGCTGGCCTCGGTGACTCTGGACCAGAGTCGGCCCCGGACGCTTGCGAAAGCTACTACGACGATCTCCATCAACGGCCACGTGACGTCGTGCTTGATCGACTCCGGGAGCACGGAGAGCTTTGTTCACCCCGACACGGTAAGGCTCTGTTCTCTTGTCACCCATCCCGTAAACCAAAGTATCTCCCTGACCTCCGGGTCACACGCAGTGGAGATAAAGGGGTTCTGCCTAGCGAACCTCACTGTCCAAGGCCGGGAATTCCACAACTTACGCCTGTACGTTCTGCCGCACCTCTGCGCAGCCACCCTCCTTGGGCTGGATTTCCAGTGCCATCTGCAAAGCCTGACTTTTAAATTTGGCGGCCCTATACCCCCCCTTACTGTCTGCGGCCTCGCGACCCTTAAGGTCGACCCGCCTTCCCTGTTTGCGAACCCCACCCCGGATTGCAAACCCGTCGCCACCAGGAGCAGACGGTACAGTGCCCAGGACAGGACCTTTATCAGGTCGGAGGTCCAAAGGCTGCTGAGGGAAGGGGTCATCGAAGCGAGCAACAGTCCCTGGAGGGCTCAGGTAGTGGTGGTAAAGACCGGGGAGAAACATAGGATGGTCATTGACTACAGCCAGACCATCAACAGGTTTACGCAGCTGGATGCGTACCCTCTCCCCCGTATTGCCGATCTGGTAAACAGGATTGCGCAATACAAGGTTTTCTCCACGGTGGATCTCAAGTCTGCCTACCACCAGCTACCCCTCCGTAATGGTGACCGCCAGTACACTGCCTTTGAAGCAGATGGGCGGCTCTTTTTAAGGGTTCCCTTCGGGGTCACGAATGGGGTCTCGGTCTTCCAACGTGAGATGGACCGAATGGTTGACCGGTACGGCTTACGCGCAACGTTCCCGTATCTTGATAACATCACCATCTGCGGCCATGACCAGCAGGACCACGACACCAACCTCCGAAAATTTCTCCAGAACGCGAAAATCCTAAACTTAACATACAATAAGGATAAATGCGTGTTTAGCACCGACCGGCTAGCCATTCTCGGCTACGTAGTGCTAAGTGGAGTCATAGGCCCCGACCCTGAACGCATGCGCCCCCTCATGGAGTTCCCCCTCCCTCACTGCCCCAAGGCCCTAAAGCGCTGCCTCGGGTTCTTCAGCTATTATGCACAATGGGTCCCCAATTACGCAGACAAGGCTCGACCCCTGATCCAGTCCACAACCTTCCCCCTGTCGACAGAGGCCCGCCAGGCCTTCTGCTGCATTAAAGCAGACATTGCAAAAGCCACGATGCGCGCCATCAACGAGTCCCTCCCCTTCCAGGTCGAGAGCGATGCGTCCGACGTAGCTCTGGCGGCCACCCTCAACCAAGCGGGCAGACCCATGGCTTTCTTCTCCCGCACTCTCCATGCTTCCGAAATCCGCCACTCCTCGGTCGAAAAGGAGGCCCAGGCCATAGTAGAAGCTGTGCGACACTGGAGGCATTACCTGGCCGGCAGGAGATTCACTCTCCTCACGGACCAACGGTCGGTTGCTTTCATGTTCGATAATGCACAGCGGGGCAAGATTAAGAACGACAAGATCTTGCGGTGGAGGATAGAACTCTCCACCTTCAATTACGAGATCTTGTACCGTCCGGGAAGCTGAACGAGCCTCCTGATGCCCTGTCCCGCGGCACTTGTGCCACCGCACAAGTGGACCGCCTCCGATCCCTCCACGAGGACCTCTGCCACCCGGGGGTCACTCGTTTCTTTCATTTTATCAAGACCCGCAACCTGCCCTACTCCATTGAGGAGGTCAGGACTGTCACCAGGGACTGCCGAATCTGCGCGGAGTGCAAACCGCACTTCTACCGGCCAGAGAGAGCGCATCTGATAAAGGCTTCCCATCCCTTTGAACGCCTCAGCATGGACTTCAAAGGCCCCCTCCCCTCCACCGACCGCAACACGTACTTCCTGAACGTGATTGACGAGTACTCCCGGTTCCCATTCGCCATCCCCTGCCCAGACATGACCACAACCACCGTCATCAAGGCCCTCTATCTTTACACTGCTCGGTTTCCCCGCATACATCCACAGTGATAGGGGGTCCTCCTTTATGAGCGACGAACTGCGTCAATTCCTGCTCAGCAAAGGCAGCGCCTCCAGCAGGACGACCAGTTACAACCCCCGGGGAAACGGGCAGGTTGAGAGGGAGAACGGAACGGTCTGGAAAACCGTCCTGCTGGCCCTACGGTCCAAGAATCTCCCAGTTTCCCGCTGCCAGGGCGTCCTCCCGGTGGCCCTTCACTCCATTCGGTCGCTGCTCTGTACTACCACAAATCAGACACCTCATGAACATCTCCTTGTTTTCCCCAGGAACTCCTCCTCCGGGACCTCGCTCCCAACCTGGCTAGCGACACCCAGACCCATCCTGCTTCGGAGGCATGTGAGGGCGCACAAGTCGGACCCGTTGGTCGAGAGGGTCCACCTGCTGCACGCCAACCCCCAGTACGCCTACATAGCGTTCCCCGACGGCCTCCAAGACACGGTCTCCCTTCGGGACCTGGCGCCCGCCGGAGCCCCACGCGCACCCGCACCATTGCCCCCACCCCCACCCTCCCCGCAGCACCTGACCGGAGGGTCAGTACTCCCTCTGCCCCTACCTAGGCCCGAACAAGCACCGACGCCCCCTACAGGTGCCCCTCCCCCTGCTCACTTTTCCCCCCAACAGCGCCGCCTAGGGGTGATGAAGCTGCCTGGGAGGACGACACCACATTCCCGGAGTCGCAACTGCCGGGGCCCCCACCAGGATCATCGCCGAAGCCCAGACGCTCCAGAAGGACGACCAGGCCACCCGATCGACTGATTGCTGCACCATGAACAGTTTGCTATTACCCTCGACATCACGGCACTTCCATACCTGGTCCTACCATGCGAAAGGCGACATTAACGTTGGCCATCACCCCGTCGGGTTCTTTTTAATGGGGTGAATGTGGCAATACCAGGTATTGCGGTACCTGAGAGGTGGATGACCATTGGCTAGACCCAGGAGTCTACCATTGGCTGATGTAAATAGCTCCGCCCTGAGAGGCGGAGTATAAGAACCAATGCCGTCCCAGCAGCCTTCACTTTCTGTATCGAAGCTGCTGGGGAAGAGTTCTAGCAGATTAAAGCCTTCAGTTATGACTCACCTTGTCTCGAGAGTAATTGATTGCGCATCAGATCCTTTGGAGGTCTTTGATCTCCTTCCTTGGGCCTCTGACTCTCCTCTGAGTATAGAAACAGGGGTAAACCATTTATCCCCTGAGCACGCTCCATCGTGAAGGCTATCACTAATAGGGAATTGGCAATCGTGGTTAAGTGAGCCCTTCACACAACCCACGTGGATTCCTGTGGGTGGGCGGGCCATGTAGCATGATGTCTGCACACTGTGCTTGAACACTGTGGGAGGTAACACCACACAGCAGCCAACATCCCAAGCGATGAGACAATAGCTCCGGGAAGATAGCCACGGTCGGAGAGTGGGTGAGTGCCATGGGGAGGGACAGATGTCTGGAGAGATGGGCCAAGGGTTCGGAAGTCGGCCCTCATTGCAGAAGAAAGTGACAGAGTGTAGCACAATCAATCACTCACGAGGTGAGAAGAGATTAAGTCAATCGATGGCTTTATTACGCAGACTTATTCCCCAGCAGCTCGGTTACAGAATGCGGCTGCTGGGAGAATCCGGGTTCTTATACTCCGCCTTACTGGGTGGAGCCAGCAGGCGGCAGATCCAATCCGGACCCAGTGTCTGTCCACCAATAGCCTCTCGGCATCACTGGGTACCGTACTACCCCGAATACATACCACCACATTCACCCCTTGTTAAAAAAGAACCCGGTGGTGTGGTGGGTCGCATGGTGGTAGGGGTTTACAAGGTCGGTACTGGGCTTCCATTAACACAGTGGCTATGCATCGATATCAACGGTTAACTATTTACAATGCCGCTTTTACTGGGCTACTGAATTATTTACAGATCTTGCTTTGTCACGCAGATTCAATGAGTCGAGTGGGTGCCCTGGTCGTCCTTGCCAATCGCCTCAGCCCTGGTGGTTGTGCAGGCGCTGGCCCGGGCACTGTCGTCTCTGGGAGCCTCGCGATGTTTGTTCCTGTTTCACTACTCCTGGGCGGGCACGGGAGGAGGACCGATCCTCCCGGGAAGGGAGCGGCTGTGGGGTGCGCCGGCAGGAGGGAGGGGGTGATTGGTGTTGGGGGGTGTGGGGAGCTCCGGCAGGCGCCAGGTCCCTCAGGGAGACCGTGCCCTGTCGGCCGTCGGGGTATGCTACGTAGGCGTATTGAGGGTTCGCATGGAGAAGATGAACCCTCTTGACCAACGGGTCCGATTTGTGCGCCCGCACATGCTTTCGGAGCAAGATGGGTCCTGGGGCTGCCAGCCAGGTCGGAAGTGACGTTCCGGAGGAGGACTTCCTAGGGAAGACAAGGAGGCGCTCATGTGGCGTTTGATTAGTTGTGGTACACAGCAGCAACCAGATGGAGTGGAAGGCATCCGGGAGGACTTCCTGCCAACGGGAAACTGGGAGACATCTGGACCATAGGGCCAGTAGGACGGTCTTCCAGACCGTTCCGTTCTCCCTCTCTACCTGACCGTTCCCCCGGGGGTTGTAACTGGTCGTCCTGCTCGAGGCGATGCCCTTGCTGAGCACGAATTAACGCAGTTCGTCGCTCAAGAAGGAGGACCCCCTATCGCTATGGATGTAGGCGGGGAAACCGAACAGTGTAAAGATGGTGCAGAGGGCTTTAATGACTGTGGCCGCGGTCATGTTGAGGCAGGGGATGGCGAAAGGGAAACGGGAGTATTCGTCAACCACGTTTAGGAAGTATGTGTTGCGATCGGTGGAGGGGAGGGGGCCTTTGAAATCCAGACTGAGGCGCTCAAAAGGACGGGAAGCCTTTATCAGGTGCGCCCTATCTGGCCTGAAAAAGTGCGGTTTGCACTCTGCGCAAATTTGACAGCTCCTGGTGGCTGTTCGGACCTCCTTCGACGGAGTAGGGGAGATTGCGGATCTTCACGAAGTGACCCCCTGGTGGCAGAGATCCTCGTGGTGGGTTCGGAGACGGTCCACTTGTGCGTTGGCACATGTGCCATGGGATAGGGCATCGGACGGCTCATTCAGCTTTCCGGGATGATACAAGATCTCATAGTTATATGTGGAGAGTTCGATCCTCCACCGGAATGTCTTGTCGTTCTTGATCTTGCCCTGCTGCGCATTATCGAACATGAAGGCTATCGACCGTTGGTCAATGAGGAGAGTGAATCTCCTACCGGCCAGGTAATGCCTCCAATGCTGCACAGCTTCTACTATGGCCTGGGCTTCCTTTTCCACTGAGGAGTGGCGGATCTCTGAAGCGTGGAGGGTCCGGGAGAAAAAGGCACGGGTCTGCCCGTTTGGTTGAGAGTGGCCGCCAGAGCTACGTTGGATGCGTCGCTCTCGACTTGGAAGGGGAGGGACTCGTCGATTGCGTGCATCGTGGCCTTTGCGATATCCGCTTTGATGCGACTGAAGGCCTGGCGGGCCTCTGTAGCCAGGGGAAAGACAGTGGACTGAATTAGCAGGCGGGCCTTGTCCACGTAGAACATAGAACAATACAGCGCAGTACAGGCCCTTCGGCCCACGATGTTGCACCGAAACAAAAGCCATCTAACCTACACTATACCATTATCATCCATATGTTTATCCAATAAACTTTTAAATGCCCTCAATGTTGGCGAGTTCACTACTGTAGCAGGTAGGGCATTCCACGACCTCACTACTCTTTGCATAAAGAACCTACCTCTGACCTCTGTCCTATATCTATTACCCCTCAGTTTAAAGCTATGTCCCCTCGTGCCAGCCATTTCCATCCGCGGGAGAAGGCTCTCACTGTCCACCCTATCCAACCCCCTGATCATTTTGTATGCCACGTAGTTGGGGACCCACTGGGCGTAATAAGAGAAAAAGCCCAGGCAGCGTTTCAGGGCTTTGGAACAGTCAGGAAGGGGGAACTCCATAAGGGGGCGCATGCGTTCAGGGTCGGGGCCTATCACTCCATTACGCACTACGTAGCCAAGGATGGCTAGACGGTTGGTGCTAAACACGCATTTTTCCCTGTTGTAGGTGACGTTCAGGGCGTTAGCGGTCTGGAGGAATTTGCGGAGGTTGGCGTCGTGGTCCTGCTGGTCATGCCCGCAGATGGTGACGTTGTCGAGGTACGGGAACGTGGCCCGTAAACCGTCCTGGTCAACCATTCGGTCCATCTCCCGTTGGAAGACCGAGACTCCGTTAGTGACGCCGAATGGAACCCTTAAAAAGTGGTAGAGCCGCCCGTCTACTTCGAAGGCAGTGTACTTGTGGTCGCTCGGGCAGATGGGGAGCTAGTGATATGCGGACCTAAGGTCCACGGTGGAAAAGACCTTGTACTGTGCAATCCGATTGACCATGTTGGATATTCGGGGGAGAGGGGTAGCTGCGTGTACCTATTGATGGATTGACTATAGTCTACAACCATCCTCTGCTTCTCCGCAGTCTTTACAACTACCACCTGAGCTCTCCAGGGACTATTGCTGGCCTGGATTATGTCTTCCTTCAGCAGCCGCTGGACTTCAGACCGGATAAATGTTCGGTCCTGGGTGCTGTACCGTCTGCTCCTAGTGGCGACGGGTTTGTAATCCGGGATGAGGTTCGCAAACAAGGAAGGCGGTTCAACCTTGAGGGTCGCGAGGCTGCAGATAGTAAGTGGGGGTATAGGGCAGCCGAATTGGAACGTTAAACTCTGAAGGTTACATTGAAAATCTAACCCCAGGAGAGTGGGAGCGCAGAGGTGGGGTAGGACATAAAGTCGGTAATTCTTAAACTCTCTCCCCCGTGAGATTCGCGATGCAGAACCCTTTGATTTCTATGGAATGGGATCCCACTGCCAGAAAAAACTTTTGGGTACTCGGGTGGATTGAAAGAATCTGAACAGCGTCTTACTGTATGGATAAAACTTTCCGTGCTCCCAGAGTCGATGAGGCATGGCGTTTCATACCCGTTAACCAGCACTGTCGTTGTTGCCGTTTGGAGCATCCGGGGCCGCGACTGGTCCAGGGTCACCGAAGTCAGTCGCGGTTGCTGCATCGGGGCGTTTTCTTCAGGCCCCGTGGGGCCGTCCATGCTGGGTTCCTTGGCTGTCAGTCAAGATGGCGGCATCCACGGATCGCACGCGGTCGGGGGCGGACAAAATGGTGGCGCCCATGAATCGCACGCGGCCGGCGGGGCACAATATCACGGCACCCATCCCCCCGCATGGAGTCCGGGACCCAAAATGGCAGCGCCCGTTGGCCACACATGGATCGTTGGGGGGTTGAGTCTGTGATCCCAGTTCTTCCCTGGACATTGCGGCGACCCCCCGGGACTGGCACACCGCTGAATAATGCCCCTTCTTGCCGCAACTTTTACAGATGGCCGAGCGGGCCGGGCAGCGCTGCCGGGGGGTGTTTCGATTGCCCGCAAAAGTAGCAGCGGGGCCCCCCCGGGTAGTCTGGTGCTCTGGCCGCGCAGGCTTGTGGGGGGATGGGGGGTGCCGGGGAGTCGGTCGCAGCGGCGGTCCACGGAGCCCAAGGGGCTGCCGTGCGGTCGAGGGCATAAGCGCGGGCATTCTGCGATGCCACATCGAGCGAGGCCGCAAGGGTCTGTGCCTCCGTGAGCCCCAGCGAGTCTCTTTCCAGCAGTCGCTGGTGAATTTGGGATGCGGTCATACCTGCTAGGAAAGCAACCCTGATTAGGAGTTCTGTACGTTCGTTAGCCGTCACCAGTGGGCAGTTGCAGCTCCTTCCCAGTATTAGCAATGCGCTGTAGAACTCGTCCAGCGATTCCCCGGGGATTTGCCGTCTCATCGCGAGTTGGTGGTGTGCGTCGACCTGGTTTACGAGCCGAATGTAGATCCCTCTCAGCATGGTGAGCGCCGTCGGGAAATCCTCCGTGTCTTCGATAAGCGTGTAGATCTCCGGACTCACCCTGGAATGCAGGACCTGCATTTTCTGGTCTTCTGTAGGTCTGCGGGGGCCGTTCAGAGGTATCCCTCAAAGCACGCTAGCCAGTGTTTAAAAGTGGCCGCTGAGTTTGCCGCATGGGGGCTGATTCTCAGACACTCCAGGGCGATCCGGAGCTCCACAGTCCATTAAAGTGTGCGGAATAAATTGTAGCACAATCACTCACTCACGAGGCGAGAAGAGATGAAGTCAATCGATGGCTTTATTATGCAGACTTGTTCCCCAGCAGCTCGGTTACAGAATGCGGCTGCTGGGAGAGCCCGGGTTCTTATACTCCGCCTTACTGGGTGGAGCCAGCAGGCGGCAGATCCAATCCGGACCCAGTGTCTGTCCACCAATAGCCTCTCGGCATCACTAGGTACCGTACTACCCCTAATACATACCACCACACAGAGGCACCAGACGGGTTGTGCACAAAATTGTGAGTAACAATTTCCCACTCTCCCGATGGTACTATCCCCGCCCCCACACCTCCCTCACCCTCTACCTACATCCCCACTCCATTCCCCCTCCCCTGGTGCCCTCCGTGATCCTCGATGTGCTTGGCCCTCCTAGCTCTCCCACTAGGTCTAGGTATATCCCCAGGATGCACATCTGAGGTGGAGGCAGCCAGCTGCTTACTTCGTCCAGTGGTCTTCTGGTGGGCGACCTCTGGGGGCCAGAGGACCCTGGCTCCCTTGTCAGCGGCACATGCACAGTTGTGCCGCCTTGTCCCATGGGCTGGCTGTGAGACGCAGCTTCATCAGAGGTGTGGAACTCAGGGGAGCTGGTGGCCACCGTCGCCACTCTATGGGACAGGTCCGAATTGCCACCCAATGCCCCCTCCTGCTCGGTGCCCATAGGGCCCTGGGGTTCACCTTGCGATGGAGGGGCAGCTGCCCCTGCATCATTCCGCTCTACCAGCCCTGGCGGTTCCCTAATGCCTGCATCATGGTGTCGACGTCCTCGGCGATGCTCCTCAGTGACTGGCCCATGCTCTGCAGCGCATCGGCAATCCTACCTGCGACTGGGACAAGCTCCGCAGCACCTCCTCCATTCCCATCTGTGAGCGGGACATGTACCACAGAACATCATCAAGATTGGCCTGGTCCTGGGTCACGTTTCCCAGTGAGTCGGACATTCTGCCTAGAACCTCAGCCATGGCCATCACCGACTGCACGATGCCTTGGATACCTTCACTAATGGTGCCAATGTTGTGCACCAGGCTATACACTGCCGTCGCTACCCTAGCAGTGTTGGCTGCAGTGCCTCGTGTTGCCGGTGACATCTCCTGCGCCTGTAGCCTCTGGGACTCCTCCAAGTGGCTAAGGACCTGCTGGAGTGCCGCTGACATCTCCCTCTGAATGTCCCGGCCTCTTCCTAACATCTCCTTCAGCTCCGGGATGACCTCTTCCACAGGCTCAGCATCAGGCTGGGACCCAGCTGGGTTCTGGGATCCAGCAGACTTCCAACTGGGGGTTCCTGCCTCCACTTGATGTGCATCACCAGCTGTGTGATGCTCACCAGATTGTGCCCCAGAAGCCTGACCACTAACATTTCCCACCGAGGTGCGTGTATCTGCACTGATGGAGGGTGGGGATGACAGCTGTGATGCCTCAATCGTGTCTTCCTCGGAGCTCTCCAAAATGTTCTCCGCAAAGGCTGGAGAGGGGTCGCCCGGGATGGGCCGGCGCTATTGGCTGGAGGACCTGTGGGAGAATGGACGTGGTCAGTGGGAGGGATGGGTCAGTCAGTAAAGCAATAACAACTCACGCTTGATAGGTTCTTTGGCTGCAGCCCAGTATTTCCTCACCTCTGCAGCATCCGCCAGCCTCCACATTGGTGACCGCTCTGTCCTAGGCCACCCCAGTCACCTCCAGGGCATGCTCCTCAAAGGTGGCACACCACTGCTAGTCTAGGCCCTCTCCCAGCGATTGTGCGAGAGCTTATCCTGAAGAGATCGAGAGAGGGCATCATTAGCCATATGTGGTGAGGGGGAGCAGGGGTGTGTGTAGGAAGTGTTGCGGGGGGTTGAAGGGATGGGGGTTGAGGGAAGGTTGGGGGCGCCATGGAAAGTTGGCGGTGGATGCTCCCGTAGGGGCGGAAAGATCTTGGGGGGCAGGCGGGGAGGGGGGTGGAGGACATCCCTCCTGGCCTCCACTGCATCTAGGAGGCTGCCCAGATCTGCATCCCTGAATCTTGGGGCCTGTTTCCTTGTTGTGATTGTTGTGAGCTGGCTGGGGTTGGCTAAGGAAGTGCAGCTTAAGTGCTGCTCGACCTTGTTAACAGGAGGCTGGTGAGCGCGGTCCTGGCGAATCAGCTGGCAAGCCATCATTTGCGTCGATAAACCCATGAGGCCTCATTAAGTGGACCAATTAACATTTAATAGTGTTGCCGGCCTTGCTGGGCAGAGCACCGGGAATCTTGTGGCAGTTCCCGCTTTATAACGGATAATTGCTCCCACAATGGTTTGGCCTTGGCTACTCCTGTGGTAACAAATTCCACAGGCACTCTCTGGGTGAAGGAATTTCTCCTCATCTCTGTCCTAAATGGTCTACCCCCTATCTTCAGACTGGATCAGGGTCTCATTTGGTCCAGTAACTGCAGGAATCACTCCAAGGCAAACACCACCACTGCCATTGGTTGAGGCCCATTGTTGTGGCAATGTCAGGATTTTTTATTCCCTGTTACTGAGTCACCCAATTATTAGGAATTGTAGGCTATTGTGAGAAGTTATTGTTGTATTAATCCAGCCTATTTGAACCGTTCTGAATTTGTTCCATTTCTTTCAGGTGGTCTCTGGTGAATTCAGTGAAGATAGTGAGGTTTATAATTTCACGCTGCATGCTGGTGATGAGCTGACACTGATGGGCCAGGCTGAGATCCTCTGTGCCAAGACTGTAAAAGAAAAATCCCGCTTCAACACAATACTGCGAAAACTGGGCAAGACAAGCACACTAAGCAAACAGATCAAAGGCAAGATGCCGTGCCTTATCTGCATGAACCACAGGACCAACGAGAGCCTGAGCCTTCCCTTCCAGTGCCGAGGAAAGTTCAGCACTCGCAGCCCCCTTGAGATACAGATGCAGGAAGGAGAGCACACCATTCGCAGTATTATAGAAAAGGTCCGGTTACCGGTTAATGTCACCGTTCCTTCTCGTCCACCCCGTAACTTCTATGACCTTCATTGCATTCGTGAAGGACATCGCTATAAACTTGTCAGTATTATATCAAAGACTGTAGTCTTGTGCTGCATCATTCGTAAGGATGACATTATCCCGTTGCACTTGCTGCTGCTCGCAGACATGCCCAGGTTTGTTCTCCCTGAAGGGTTAATACGAGGCAACCCTCTGTATGAGAAGTTTGTTCAGGAGATAACTTTATTTAGCCAGGAGCATTTTAATGCTGATGAATACTCAAAGGCAGTCCGAGAGGTCAAAACGGACTTTACTGACGACTGCACTAGTCCAAGAAGAATCAGGCTTTGCTTGCAAGGGTATACAACCAATTCGCTGAATTATGCCCGAGATGAACTAACCCAATCATTTCAAAGGTTGTCCATGTGTGCTTTCAGTGGTGCTGTGTTGCATAGCAATGGGGAGGTTACTTTTCAGAGATGCAGGGATTCTATTGGGGAGCAGCAGATCATGCTGCATGAACTATTGACTCCGCCGGAAGTTGATGTGGACAGAGAGTACGTGACCCCTGATTGGACAGACAATTATTTTAGGCCTCAGGAGCAGCCTGAGATTCCTTATGAGGAGCTATGGACCAATCAAATTCCAGATAATTCGAAGGATCCCTGCGGCATGGTGACAGACAGTGAAAACAAACCACAGCAGAGTTTGATCTCTTTCTACTCTCATTCTACTGCACCCCCAATTGAGGATCCTGTTCTTTCGACACATTTGACTGCGTTACAAATGGGAGAATCCAGAATGCCAAGCCCACCCCCCGTACCTCCAAAATCAGAAGCTGTGAGTATCATAGCAAATGGATCAAGTGTAAGTTATTTTTTAATGTTTTAACTGCAAGGGACAGAATTATGGGATGGTGCATTGTATATTAATGCTCCAATGCACTGTGTTAAAGGATAATAAAGGATGGGTTCATACCAGCATTTCTCAAATATAAAGTTCCCAGCATAAACCATGCAGGAAGCACCAAGTGGAGATGGATGGTGTAGATTTTATGAATGCATCCTCTTAACGTGGAGCTTTGCATTCTGGGTATATGTATCTGGATTACAAGCCTGTGGTCTGCAAGGGATTTTATATCAATTATAATTAACAGACCAAAAAGATCCTGTCATTGCTCAATCTCGTGTGTCAAGGCACCACTTGTCCCTTTAAGAAGGTACTCGGGCTAAAACTATTTCCCAAATAGGTACTCCTGACACTTGAAACTCTCGCTGTTCCTGCTTACAACCCATCAGCAAATTACAGTCCAGTTGCTGAGCTCTTATCAACAGGTTTCATTTCTGACAAGTGGCAGTCATTTGAATTTCTGAATTCATTTATAGGACAGACTTTAGTATTTTTAGAATTAATCAAAAAATTGGGTTGTTTTATCAAAAGACCAACAACACTTTTGACAGCAATTTATGAACAGTGGCATATGAATAGAGAATCTTTTGCAGTGTAGATTAAAATTATGCCATGAGTAACAAATGCATTTATAAGAAGAGGGTCCATCATTATGAACCCATTAAAAATATTGAACAGAGAATTTTTAATGATTTGTTATGATTAATAAAAATTTATTACAGATATCATACAGTCCAATTTAACCCATTAATGTTTTTAAAACTGCTGACTAGAATTAATCAATTTGATGGGTAAACATTTTTTACCTTATTTAAAGTTTGGCAATCACTATTGCATATATCTTTGGTAACTTTACGATTATCTACATTCAAGTTGTCTGAAATGTTCCACTTTCAATGCTATAAAATTGTTAAAAGTGTCTTACGGGAAAATACTTTGCTGTGTTTTTTCAACTTGTGAGTGTAGCACAAAGTGAAAAACATGTTATTTCAGTCTGTGAACAAGCTTCAGTATTTGATAAACCTACCAATCAGAATATTACTTTTGGCAAAGTGAGACTATCTCTTAAGAACATGTGTAAATGAATCCTGCAACTAAATCCTCATTTCATTTGAAGTAAACCATTCTCTCCATATCTTATTGGTGATAAGATTAACATGTAAAAATATCACAATATATGTACCCGACTGCATTTTCAAAATAATCCTTTCAAAGAACTTGAGTCATGCTGGGAATTGTATTCACAGGTACTGGTCATCTTCCTGTATCTTGCTCAAGTACTTATTCAAAAAAATTAACCTTAGGCATGACTGTTGCAGGCTGTGTCCAGGAAAGGGAATGGGGGAGGAGGTGGTCATCGTAAGTTCTGTCCATCCCCAAACAACCCTATCACACACACACATTCTCCAGCAACTGCACCCTGCAGCCCACAGGAGTTCATAATAATTATTCATACATATGTTTAGATCCTTGGACAATTACAGGATTGTCTTGCGCCAAGGTAAGTTATATAAGCAGAATTGTGAATGTTTTTTTTAGCAGGAGTTCATATTATGCCAAAAACAATAAGTAATGTATGGAGGGTATCTGAAATTTGATACTACCGTCTTTACCAACAGTCACAATATATAAATATTGCTTAGAGCAGAGACATGATAAAATATTCTGCATGCTATCAGTAATCGTGACAATTAGGTCTGTTCACATATCGATAACTGTCTTGATTTTTGAGAGGGAATTTTATCAGGTTGATAAATTTGAAATTGAAGAAGAGCAACCATTGAATCCCGAAAGCTTACAATTGATAGAGGACCTTTATGTAACAACTTAGAAATAAACTTTGGAATTGCATCTATAATCTTGTACAATCTTTATTATTATTGTCACACGTAGGCTTACGTTAACACCGCAATGAAGTTAGTGTGAAAAGCCCCTAGTCGCCACACTCCGGCGTCTGTTCAGGTTCACAGAGGGAGAATTCCGAATGTCCAATTCGCCTAACAGCACATCTTTCAGGACTTGTGGGAGGAAACCGGAGCACCCGGAGGAAACCCACACAGACTCCGTACAGACAGTGACCCAAGCGGGAATAGAACCTGGGACTCTGGCACTGTGAAGCAACTGTGCTACCCTGTCGATCTAGCTAGATGGTGATGCTCTATTTGACATCATTGACACTAATGCTCCACAATTGTTTAATTTGAAATTTCTAATTACTCCTTTGGCTTGGCCCCCTATTAAAGAGCAAAGCTATGGAGGGAAATATGAATAATTATCGTAATATGTTACTGAACAAACTAAGAGAACTGGGGCAGTATAAAGCAATATGAAACTGACAGCACAGTTTCAGGTTCACAGCCCTGGGGCAGGGCAGACAATGGTAATGTGGCAATATCACTTGATTATTAATCCAGAGAAGCAGTCTCATCCTCTGGGGTTCAAATCCCACCATGGCACTAGTGGAATTTAAATTCAATTAATAAATCTGGAATTGAAAGCTGCCATCTGAAATGGTGATTGTGAAACTAACATTTCTAGTTTATTCATGAAAGAAAAGATACAAATTCAAAGCAACGGCCAATGTTGATTTTCATATCGGTTATACTCTGTGTTCATGGAATATAATGGTCAGGGAACAGAATTGATGATCCGTAATGTTTAATGCACATCATTTACATTTTCACTGGCACTGGAGATGGGTGCAGAAGGTTGCAGCAGTGACTGCACTTCCAGAGTATTTCACTGGCTGCATGGTAACATAATGGTTAGCATTATGGCTTCACAGCGCCAGGATCCCAGGTTCGATTCCTGGCTTGGGTCACTGTTTGTGCGGAGTCTGCACGTTCTCTCCGTGTCTGCGTGGGTTTCTCCGGGTGCTCCAGGTTCCTCCCATAAGTCCCGAAAGACGTGCTTTTAGGTAATTTGGACATTCTGAATTCTCCCTCTGTGACCCGAACAGGCAACGGAATGTGGTGACTGGGGGATTTTCACAGTAACTTCATTGCAGTGTTAATGTAAGCCTACTTGTGACAATAAAGAATATTATTATTAAAGTGTTTTGGAACGTCCAGAAGTCATGAAAGATGCTATTTAAATGCAACTTCTTTCTTTTGATTGCTACCTAAAATTGCCAATCATATGACAGTGTAATAATGATAGGAAAATTACACTGTTATGTCTTTTTACAGCCAAGACACCAGTACAGTGCCACATCCTAAACTCACTCAGTATACATTTGGCATTAACAATTACCAAACTGCAACTTCACATAAAAGATAATTTGGAGGTACATCTAGCAATTTATAATAATTAGGATTTAATTTCTTTAATTGTGGGTTCATTTTTTAAACCCGTTTTCCCTTCTACTCAACTTTATGCAAGAAGGTTGGCTTTAGGGTTATTCATTGTTACTCCTGGTCTATTGTTTCACATAATGGGTATCTCCATGGGAATCTGTCTATTTCTGTTACTTGGAAGGAGTAAGGGATGAGGAGGAAATAATAGGCATGTGTTAAAAATACAAGAATAATTCTCTTCTCTCCATTAACCTTAGAACTTCATCTAATAAAAACAGACTTATCTGAACTTGTCTGACAACGGTAGTAGCAATGGCTTAGATTCACCAATGCCAAAGTTGTGTTGCAAACTATTGTCCAGCCAAACTCCAGTGCAAGCTTAGCCTTATTGGTGTCAACCTCATTTCAACCCGGAGCTAATTATTTTTGCCCCTAGCTCTTCCTCGGCTAGCACACAGAACATTACTCTGCAGTCAACAGAGACAATTAAGCAGGGCAAACAACTACATTATTTTTCTTGTCGCCTGGGACTTTTTCATGCTGCTAGATTTCCCCAGGTCCAGGATATCTTTGTTTACACACGCTCAAAGCCTGACACCTTCCTACACACAATAGTGGGATATTCATAAACCAAAAGAATGTTCCTATGTTTGTTCATAACTATCATTCTGTCAATGTGCAAATAATCTGTGATCATCAACACTGAAAGGTGCAGGTAAATTCCTGTTTGTTCAGGGTCAATCTATATCATCAGTTTAAGGCAATTTGCCATTCCATCCTAATTGTACTTGCAAAGAAAAAGTGCATGTTTGGTTTTAGGAGACTGAGGCTGGCTCAAGACTCAAGACACCTCTGCAGTATCCCAGTGCAGCTGCTGAACAGAGGTACAGAGAGGTGTGTGCATTTACATGTGAGCCACCATAAAGTATATACAGTATGTATATGTAATATATATACAGAATATACAGTATATACAGTATATCATTGGTACAGTGAAGTAAAGATTCCAATGCCTTGATGGGTTCGGATATGTTCGGCACTGGCCAAAGTGTCAGGAATCATATTTGTTGGCTGCGCAATGGGGAAACCTTTATCAAGAAACCTTTATCAAGAAACTTGCATGGACCAACTGAAACAGAAGGGCACCAATCATCACCAACGGAATGTTGTTCAGAAACTAGGGGACCCTTCCAATCAGTTATGGACCCTCAGGAATGTTGCTGAATCTCGTGGCCGCACCCTGTCGACTGCACCAGCTCCGGGTAAACCTGGTCCAGAGGCTCAGCATCTGACTGGGACTCAGCTAGGTCCTGGGATGCGGCAGATCGCTGACTGCTGTTTCCCCTGGATGTTCCTTCCTCCACCTGATGTGCATTTGCAACTGTGTGGTACTCACCAGATTGTGCCCCAGAAGCCTGTCCACTACCTTCGCTCACCAAAGTATGTGTCTCTATGCTGGTGGAGGGTGGGGTGGCAGCTGAGATGCCCCGATGGTGGCACCCTCAGAGCTCTCTTCCGAGGTGTTCTCTTGGACATTCCTGCCTCCACCTGATGTGCATCGGATCCCCACAGCAGCCATTGGTTTTTCACCACGCCTCCGGGATTGGATTTGCCAAAGGGAGCAGGCAAGATAGATTGGAAACCGATTGGTGCGCGGTATGGTTCCTGATTTCAGCCTCTCTCGCTATCTAACCAGCCCACTCATTTACGCGCCCGGCACCACGTGGCCAGTAAATCGAGCCCAAAATGTCTCCGGGTGCTTCACAGGAGTATTAGCAAATACAATTTCATAGATTATCATAGAATTTGCAGTGCTGAAGGAGGCCATTCGGCCCATCGAGTCTGCACCGGCTCTTGGAAAGAACACCCTACCCAAGGTCAATACCTCCACCCTATCCCCATAACCAAACCCAACACTAAGGGCAATTTATGACACTAAGGGCAATTTTTATCATGGCCAATCCACCTAACCCGCACATCTTTGGACTGTGGGAGGAAACCGGAGCACCCGGAGGAAACCCACGCACACACGGGGAGGATGTGCAGACTCCGCACAGACAGTGACCCAAGCCGGAATCGAACCTAGGACCCTGAAGCTGTGAAGCAATTGTGCTATCCACAATGCTACCGTGCTGCCCTTATGACTCCACATCAAGGGACATTAGGATAGCTCAAGGGATAAGTTTAAGTGAACATATTAAAAGAAGAGAGGGAGGTTTGGGGAGGAAATTCCAGAGCTTATGGTGCAGGAGTGATCATATTGGATGAAGTGTTTTTTGTCAAGGTTCATCCCAGTCACCTCAGTAGTGCAGGACTCTGCTCTACGAGCTGCTTCCAGGGACACACAAAAGGCAAACATCAACTGTTGGTGGAGGATCATCAACTCAACGAAAGATGCTCTTTGGTCTGACCAAAGTTTGTTGGTCTTCCAGTGTGAAGAGCTTCGATGACCAAATATTGCAGCGCGGCACATTCGCTGGTCCAAAACTACATCCTGTGGGATGCATTAAACTTAGGAGCAGCTGGTACAAAGACACAATGGGAAAAGGCAATGGGGAATGGCAACTATCTAAGGACCTCCCACTACAGTATACCAAGAGGCTGGAAACTGTGTAAAACTCCTCAGGCTGTATGCTTGACAGTAAATAGATATTGGAAATATTAACTAATTGTAAGTGTAGTGAGGCATCTCAAGGTGTCATGTACCGTATTGAAAGAAACTGATTTCTTTTGGATTTGATCTAATGTCAAATTTGAACAGACATGTAGGGTGCATTTGTCAGGCCTCGTTGTGCTCATGCGAGAGCGCAACGAGGCCGGTGAATAGCGGCAGAGGCCAAAAACAGGAACAGGCGCCAGGCACCAAACAGTTTGCGATGCAACCGGCGCTCTCTCGTAGGCGAAATCGGGATCCCATCGTAGCGTGGCGAGAAAACAATTATCACCACTTAAGCCCAACTTTCATACAATTAACGGGAGCCACCCCATATCCAACAGCCTCCCGTCGTTCAGCGGCCTCCCCAGCAATCACAGATTAGTACTCCTTTTGAAAAACGTGAACCTGGCTGAAGGGATTCTATAGGGAGCCAAGGAGGTGAGTAGCCATCTTTGCTCACAGGCAAAGAGCTCGGGGCGCTGGCTTTGCCACCCCAGTGCTCAGCAGGAATTGGGGGACCCTCGCCTGAAGGGGGTGGGCACCCTCTGCAGGGGTGGGCCCCTATGTGTAGGGGGGCAGGCGCTAAGGGGGCAACCGCACGTGGCACCACCATGACAATCCCTGGATCTTGTGTACCCATTCCAGGGGCAACCCTAGCCCCTACCTGTTTGCCCCACCAACCACCCATAACCCCCACAGACTGCCGAGGCCACGGTGCTACGTATTGCCAGCAACATCTGCGCCCATAGTCTCTGGGACTCCTCCAATCGGCTACGGACCTGCTGGAGTGTCACTGACATCTCACTCTGAATGTCCCGGCTGCTCCCAAACGTCACCATCAGCTCCGGGTAACCCAATTCCAGAGGCTCAGCATCTGGCTGGGACCCAGCTGGGACCTGGGATCCAGCAGACCTCTGACTGGGGGTTCCTGCCTCCACCCTATGTATATCAGCAACTGTATGGTGCTCACCAGATTGTGCCCCAGAAGCCTATCCCACCGAGGTGTAGAGGGTGGGGATAAAAGCTGTGACGCCTCGATCGTGGCATTCTCGGAGCTCTCCTCCATGGTGTTATCCCAGGAGGCAGGGGAGGGGGATACCCGGGATGGGCCATTGGTAAGAGGACCTGTGGGAGAATGGACATGTGGGGCGAGATTCTCTGACCCCCCGCCAGGTCGGAGAATCGCCGGGGGCTGGCGTGAATTCCGCCCCCACCGGTTGCCGAATTCTCCGGCATCGGATATTCGGCGGGGGCGGGAATCGCGCCGTGCCGATTGGCGGCCCCCGCGCTCCGCGATTCTCCGGCCCGGATGGGCCGAAGTCCCGCTGCTAGAATGCCTATCCCGCCGGCGTAGATTAAACCACCTACCTTACCGGCGGGACAAGGCGGCACGGGCGGGCTCCTGGGTCCTGGGGGGGTGCGAGGCGATCTGGCCCCGGGGGGTGCCCCCACGGAGCCTGGCCCGCGATCGGGGCCCACCTATCCGCGGCGGGCCTGTGCTGTGGGGGCACTCTTTTCCTTCCGCCTTCGCCACGGCCTCCACCATGGCGGAAGAGACTCCCTCCACAGCGCATGCGCGGGGATGCCGTGAGCGGCCGCTAACGCTCCCGCGCATGCGCCGCCCGGAGATGTCATTTCCGCGCCAGCTGGCGGGGCACCAAAGGCCTTTTCCACCAGCTGGTGGGGCGAAATTAGTCCTGCGCGCGCCTAGCCCCTTAAGGTTGGGGCTCGTCCCCCCAAGATGCGGAGGATTCCGCACCTTTGGGGCGGCGCGATGCCCGACTGATTTGCGCCGTTTTGGGCGCCGGTCGGTGGACATCGCCCCGATACCAGAGAATTTCGCCCGTGGTCAGTGAGAAGGATGGGTCAGTCAGTATGGCAATAGCAACTCACATGTGACAGGTCCTCCAGGTGGGGCCCAGTGGATCCTCACCTCTGTGGCGTCCGCCGACCTCCGCGTTTGTGTTCTCTCTGTCTTCGGCCACCCCAGTCACCTTCAGGATCTGTTCCTTGAAGGTGGTTGCTCGCGTGGGGGCGGAAACGTCTTGTGGGTAGAGTGGGGCATTGGTGTCAACTCACCCGTGCTGCCAAGTGTAGGTCATTGACCTTCTTGCGACACTGGAGGCCAATCCTTCTGGTCACACTCCCCGAGCTCAACGCCGCCACAACCCCGTCCCAGTCAGCACTGGCTGCCCTGTGGCTCACCCTCCAGACCCTCCTGGCCTCCAGTGCGAGGAGCCTCTCCAGTCTGCATCCCCAAATCCTGGGGCCGGTTGTCTCGGCACCATGGCAGCGAGCTGAGTGGGGCTAGCTGGGCAAGTGCTGTTTAAGTGCTGCTCGACGTTGTTTTCGGGAGGCTGGCGAGTGTGGTGCTGGTGAATTGGCTGGCGAGCCTTCATTTGCGGCGAGAAGCCCATGTGGCCTCGTAAAGTGGTCCAATTAACGTTGAATAGCTTTGCCGGCCTCGCTGGTGTCCAGCAAGGGATGCTGGGAAAAGTGGTCAAAGGTATGTACATACAGGCTGCAGAACAGATCAAACAAAGTTGCAGCCCAGGCTTTGCAGACTTCAAACAATTTCACAGGTTGATGCGAATAACATAAGCAAAAGGCCATCTCCAGGCCCCTCCAGGATCAATAGAACTGTCCTGTTAATCACACTTGTTTACCAGACACAGCGGCACCTAACCTCCTTATTTAGAAGGGCCTACATGTTTCCAACACCTTCAGACATAGCCACTGAGTGCCCACCCCAAAATTGATATGTCAGCCCCTGATTGGACTTGATCGATTAGGCTGATCGAGCCATGATCAATTGATTGGCAAATGACCCGAGACCGCCCACCAAAAGAGTCACAAAATTCAAACAGCATTAACGTTACTGCACAGATTCATTCTTTCTCTTGGAGTAGCAGCAACTAACAATGATGACTTCCACCGGCCGACAAAGGAGACCATCCACGCTACCAACAGAAGGAAGACCAGAACCAGAAGAGAACCAGATTGATAACCAACTAACAGAGATGACAAGACCGGACTTCCGGTTGCGGCTATGTGGAAGTAAGTCGCATGTTCGGCAGCTCCTGCTAAAAACGGACTTTTGGGCCCTTTTCAGGGCCCGCAACGGCGCTTGCTCGACGTTTCCCGGTGTGGGAAGGGGACAGCAACATTCCCCCGATAGTGTATGGAGTGGACCAGGAGTGGGGCGATTAAAAAAGTGGCATTGAAGCAAAGAAAGGTGCGAGGGAGGAGGACCAAGATGGCAGCGGGCGGAGACCAGGCAGCGTGGAGGCAGTGGGCGCATGAGCAGCAGGAGCTTCTCCAGCGCTGTTTTAAGGAACTGAAAGCAGAGCTGCTGGAGCCAATGAAGGCTTCAATCGATAAGCTGCTGGAGACCCAGACAGCCCAAGGGGCGGCGATCCGGGAGGTCCGGCAGAAGGTCTCGGAGAATGAGGACTAGATCCTGGGCCTGGCGGTGAAGGTGGAGGCACACGAGGCGCTCCACAAGAAGTGGCAGGCAAGGTTCGAGGAGATGGAGAACCGGTCGAGGCGGAAAAACCTGCAGATCCTGGGTCTCCTGGAGGGGCTGGAGGGATCGGACGTGGGGGCCTACGTGGTCACCATGCTGAATTCGCTGATGGGAGCGGGGGCCTTTCAGGGACCCTTGGAGCTGGAGGGGGCCCACAGTGCTGGCGAGGAGGCCCAAGCCCAGCGAGCCGCCGCGGGCGGTGCTGATGCGGTTCCACCGGTTTGCTGATCGAGAGTCTGTGTTAAGGTGGGCCAAGAAGGAGCGGAGCAGCAGGTGGGAGAACGCGGAGGTTCGGATTTACCAGGATTGGGGTGCGGAGGTGGAGAAGAAGAGGGCCGGTTACAACCGGGCGAATGCAGTGCTGCACAGGAAGGGGGTGATGTTTGGTATGCTGCAGCCGGCGCGTCTGTGGGTCACATATAAGGATCGACAGCATTATTCCGAGTCCCCGGAGGAGGCGTGGGCCTTTGTTCAGGCCGAAAAACTGGACTCAGACTAAGGGTCGGGGATGAGGGGTCGCGGTGGAGGGATGGTTGGGGATTGCTGGGTTGTGTTTCGAGGGGGGTTTCTTTGTTTTGTTGCTTTTTGGGGGTTGGTTGGGCATTCTTTTAATTAGGTCCACCAGGCGGGCTCATGGGGGGGTGGGTGGACTGCTTGGGGGGTCGGTGGTCGGTAGGGGAGATGGGGCCCCGCGGGGTGGGGGAGAGGCCTGAGTTGGGGGTAGTGGGACCGGGCCTGGAAAGGGTGCTGCGCCAGGGGAGACTTTCAGGACTGAAGGGATGGGGCCGAAGCTGGGAAACGCGAGCTTTTTCTCCCGCAATGGGAGTGGAATGGACGAGATCCCGCTGGTGGACAAGGGGGGGGAGGGGAAGTTCCACACTGGGGGGTGGGGGTCGATGAAATGGCGGGAGTGGCCGGGGTGAGCAGGAGTCAGCTGACTTACAGGAGTGCAATGGGGGAGCAATGCAGCTAGGGGGGGGGATCTAGCTGGGGCGGGCGGGGGGGGGGGGGGTGGGGGAAGGGGGGGCGGGGACTGGGTTGCTGCTGGAATGGCCAAAGGGGGGCTGGAGTCGGTAGAGGAGGTCGGGGCGGGGGTCTGCCGCTGTAGGGAACGGGCCGTGCCGGGGGCGCGGGCATGTGGCTGGCCTAGGAAGGGATTATGGCTAGTCGGCAGGGAAGGGGGGCGGGTAGCCCCCTGATCCGGCTGATATTCTGAAATGTAAGGGGACTGAATGGGCCGGTCAAACGGGCCCGGGTGTTCGCGCACCTGAAGGGGCTGAAGGCGGATGTGGCCATGCTTCAGGAGACGCACCTGAGGGTGGCGGATCAGGTAAGGTTGAGAAAGAGGTGGGTAGGGCAGCTGTTTCATTCGGGTTTGGATGCAAAAAATCGGGGCGTGGCGATCTTGGTAGGGAAGAGAGTGTCGTTCGAGACGTCGAGCAATGTGGCAGACAATGGCGGTAGGTATGTGATGGTAAGTCGCAAGCTGCAGGGGGAGAGGGTGGTGTTGGTCAATGTATACGCCCCGAATTGGGACGATGCAGGATTCATGCGGCGTATGTTGGGCCGGTTTCCGGACCTGGAGGCAGGGGGCATGATAATGGGGGGGGGATTTCAATACGGTGCTGGATCCGACACTGGACCGCGCTAGGTCTAGGACGGGCAGGATGCCGGCGGCAGCCAAGGTGCTGAAGGGGTTCATGGACCAAATGGGAGGGGTGGATCCGTGGAGGTTTGCGAGGCCTGGGGCCAGGGAATTTTCATTCTTCTCCCATGTTCACAAGGCCTATTCCCGGATTGACTTTTTTGTCATGAGCAGGGCGCTGATTCCGAGGGTGGAGGATACGGAGTACTTGGCGATAGCCATATCTGATCATGCTCTGCACTGGGTGGACCTCGAGTTGGGGGAGGAGAGGGACCAGCGCCCGCTGTGGCGCCTCGAGGTGGGGTTGCTGGCGGACGAGGAGGTGAGCGGGCGGGTCAGGAAGTGTATAGAGAGGTACCTGGAGGCTAATGACAATGGGGAGGTGCAAGTAGGGGTGGTCTGGGAGGCGCTGAAGGCGGTGGTCAGAGGAGAGCTGATCTCCATTAGGGCACACAAGGAGAGGGGGGAAAGGAGAGAGGTCAGTGGGGGAGATGGTGAGGGTGGATAGGAGGTACGCGGAGGCCCCAAAGGAGGGATTGCTTAGGGAGCGGCATAGCCTCCAGGCTGAGTTCGATTTGTTGACCACTAGGAAGGCGGAGGCGCAGTGGAGGAAGGCGCAGGGGGCGGTATATGAATACGGAGAAAAGGCGAGCCGTATGCTGGCGCACCAGCTTCGGAAGCGAGAGGCAGCAAGGGAGATCGGGGGTATTAGGGATGGAGGAGGGAACACGGTGCAAAGTGCGGTCGGTATCAATGGGGTCTTCAGGGACTTCTTCGAGGAACTGTACCGGTCTGAGCCCCCACTGGAAGAGGGAGGGATGGGTCGCTTCTTGGACCGGCTGGGGTTTCCAAGGGTGGAGGAGGGGCAGGTGGCGGGGTTGGGGGCGCCGGTTGGGTTGGAGGAGTTGGTCAAAGAGATAGGGAACATGCAGGTGGGGAAGGCACTGGGGCCGGATGGGTTCCCGGTTGAATTTTATAAGAAGTATGTGGACCTGCTGGGCCCGCTGTTGGTAAGGACCTTCAACAAGGCAAGGGAAGGGGGGGTTCTGCTTCCAACGATGTCTAGAGCACTGATTTCCCTGATCCTGAAGCGGGACAAGGATCCCCTACAGTGTGGGTCATACAGGCCGATCTCACTCTTAAATGTAGACGCAAAGTTGCTGGCAAAGATTTTGGCTATGAGGATAGAGGACTGTGTGCCGCAGGTCATACACGAGGATCAGACGGGGTTCGTGAAAGGGTGGCAGTTGAATATCAATGTACGGAGGCTCTTGAATGTTATAATGATGCCGGCGATGGAAGGAGAGGTGAAGATAGTGGCGGCGATGGATGCGGAGAAGGCCTTTGATAGGGTGGAGTGGGGGTACCTGTGGGAGGTGTTGGAAAGGTTTGGGTTCGGGGAGGGGTTCGTCAGGTGGGTGAGGCTGCTGTATGAGGCCCCGGTGGCGAGTGTGGCCACGAACAGAAGGAGGTCAGAGTATTTCCGGCTACACCGGGGGACGAGGCAGGGGTGTCCCCTGTCCCCCCTGCTCTTTGCACTGGCGATTGAACCCCCGGCCATGGCGTTGAGGGAGTCAAGGAACTGGAGGGGGCTGGTGCAGGGTGGGGAGGAGCATCGGGTGTCGCTCTATGCGGATGATTTGCTGCTATATGTGGCGGACCCGGTGGGGGGAATGCCGGAGGTGATGAGGATCCTTAGGGAGTTCGGAGATTTCTCCGGGTACAAGCTTAATATGGGGAAGAGCGAGTTATTCGTAGTGCACCCGGGGGACCAGGAGAAGGGGATTGGTGAGCTCCCGCTAAAAAGGGCGGAGAGGAGTTTCAGGTACCTGGGGATCCAGGTGGCTAGGAGCTGGGGGACCCTGCATAAGCTTAACTTCACGAGGCTGGTGGAGCAGATGGAGGAGGAGTTTAAGAGGTGGGACGTGTTGCCACTCTCCCTGGCGGGTAGAGTGCAGTCAGTTAAAATGACGGTGCTCCCGAGGTTTGTGTTCCTGTTCCAATGCCTCCCCATCCTGATCCCTAGGGCCTTCTTCAGGCGGGTTAACAGGAGCGTTATGGGGTTTGTATGGGCGCAGAAGACCCCGAGGGTGAGAAGGGTGTTCCTGGAGCGGTGCAGGGATGGTGGGAGGGGGTTGGCGCTGCCTAATCTCTGTGAGTATTATTGGGCCGCCAACGTGGCAATGGTGCGTAACTGGGTGATGGAGGGGGATGAGGCGGCATGGAAGAGGCTGGAGATGGCGTCCTGTGTGGGCACGAGCCTGGCGGCGCTGGTGACGGCGCCGCTGCCGCTTCCTCCAGCGAGGTATACCACGAGCCCGGTGGTGGCAGCTACCCTCAGAATTTGGGGGCAATGGAGACGTCACAGGGGGGAGGTGGGGGCCTCGGTGTGGTCCCCAATTCGGGGGAACTACCAGTTTGTCCCGGGGAGGATGGATGGAGGGTTTCTGAGCTGGCACAGGGCAGGTATTAGAAGGATGGGGGACCTATTTGTGGGCAAGCAGTTCGCGAGCCTGGGTGAGCTGGAGGAGAAATTTGGGCTCCCCCCGGGAACACCTTCAGATATATGCAGGTAAGGGCGTTTGTGTAGCGCACAAAGACTCCGAGAGACGAATAGAGTGAAGTCAATGAGGCTTTATTAAGCGTGACTGTTTCCCCCGCAGTTCAGTAGTAGACTGCCTGCGGGGGAGGACTGCAGGTACTTATACTCCGCCTTCAGGGCGGAGCTAGAGGTCAATGTCCAACCAGGACCCGGGATCTGTCAGTCAATGACATCATGGCTTCACAGTCCCACATGATCCCTAATGCATACTACCACATTCACCCCTTGTTAAAAATGAACCCGGCGGGGTGATGCTTCGCATGGTGGTAAGGGTTTACAAGGCTGGTCCTGGGAGGAAAACTTTCACATGTTATAACAGTATGTACAAGGTTTTTTTTTTGTTTCAAACTATTTACAGTAATCGTCAGGAATAGACAAAATGTTCTCGTTAAAAGTCCACATTGTACTGTTAGATCGACGTCACGAGTCGGTCGGGCGGTCTGGTCGTCCGTGTCGATCGCCTCGGCCCCAGTGGTGGTGGTGGTGCTTGTTCCGGTGTTGTCTTCTCCGGGAGCCTTACGGTTTCAGCTTGGGCTTCATTCCTGGTTGGGCCTGGGAGGAGGACTGATCCTCCTGGGAAGGGGGCGGTCGCGGGGTGCGGCGGTGGCAGGAAGGGGGGGGGTTGGGTGATTGGTGTCGGGGGGGTGTGTGTGTTGCCGGCGGGCGCCAGATCTCGCAGAGAGACCGTGTCCTGTCGGCCGTCGGGGTACTCCACGTAAGCGTACTGAGGGTTCGCGTGAAGGAGGTGAACCCTTTCGACCAACGGGTCCGACTTGTGCGCCCGCACGTGCTTTCGGAGCAAGATGGGTCGTGGGGCCGCCAGCCAGGTCGACAGCGACGTTCCAGAGGAGGACTTCCTGGGGAAGACAAGGAGGCGCTCATGAGGCGTTTGGTTAGTGCTAGTACACAGTAGTGACCGGATGGAGTGGAGGGCGTCCGGAAGGACCTCCTGCCACCGTGAAACTGGGAGGTCTCTGGACCATAGGGCCAGTAGGACGGTCTTCCAGACCGTGCCGTTCTCCCTCTCTACTTTCCCGTTCCCCCGGGGGTTGTAGCTGGTCGTCCTGCTCGAGGCTATCCCGTTGCTGAGCAGGAACTGGCGCAGCTCGTCACTCATGAAGGAGGACCCCCTGTCGCTGTGGACATATGCGGGGCACCGAACAGTGTGAATATGGTGTTCAGGGCTTTAATGACTGTGGCCGCGGTCATGTCAGAACAGGGGATGGCGAATGGGAAGCGGGAGTACTCGTCCACCACATTAAGGAAGTATATGTTGCGGTCGGTGGAGGGGAGGGGTCCTTTGAAATCCAGACTAAGGCGTTCAAAGGGACGGGAAGCCTTAATCAGGTGCGCACCATCCGGCCTGAAAAAATGCGGTTTGCACTCTGCGCAGATGTGCCAGTTCCTTGTGACTGTACGGACCTCCTCTAAGGAGTATGGGAGGTTGCGGGACTTGATAAAGTGGTAAAACCGAGTGACCCCCCGGGTGGCAGAGGTCCTCGTGGAGGGTTTGGAGGCGGTTAATTTGTGCGTTGGCACATGTGCCGCGGGATAGGGCATCGGATGGCTCGTTCAGCTTTCCGGGACGATACAAGATCTCGTAGTTGAAGGTGGAGAGCTCGATCCTCCACCTTAAGATCTTGTCGTTTTTGATTTTGCCCCGCTGTGCATTATCGAACATGAAGGCTACCGACCGTTGGTCCGTGAGGAGAGTGAATCTCCTGCCGGCCAGGTAATGCCTCCAATGTCGCACAGCTTCCACTATGGCTTGGGCTTCCTTTTCCACTGAGGAGTGGCGGATTTCTGAAGCGTGGAGGGTTCGGGAGAAAAAGGCCACAGGTCTGCCCGCTTGGTTAAGGGTGGCCGCTAGAGCTACGTCGGAGGCGTCGCTCTCGACCTGGAAGGGGAGGGACTCGTCGATGGCGCGCATCGTGGCCTTTGCGATATCCGCTTTGATGCGGCTGAAGGCCTGGCAAGCCTCTGTCGACAGAGGGAAGGTCGTGGTCTGTATTAGGGGGCGGGCCTTGTCTGCGTACTGGGGGACCCACTGGGCGTAGTATGAAAAAAACCCCAGGCAGCGTTTCAGGGATTTTGAGCAGTGCGGGTGGGGAAATTCCATGAGGGCGCGCATACGTTCGGGGTCGGGGCCTATTATCCCATTGCGCACTACGTAGCCCAGGATGGCTAGCCGATTGGTGCTAAAAACGCACTTGTCCTCGTTGTACGTGAGGTTCAAGGCTTTAGCGGTCTGGAGGAATTTTTGGAGGTTGCGTCGTGGTCCTGCTGATCGTGGCCGCAGATGGTTACATTGTCGAGATACGGGAACGTGGCCCGCAACCCGTGTTGATCAACCATTCGGTCCATCTCTCGTTGGAAGACCGAGACCCCGTTTGTGACGCCAAATGGGACCCTTAGGAAATGCTATAATCGCCCGTCTGCCTCGAAGGCTGTGTACTTGCGGTCACTTTGGCCGATGGGGAGCTGATGGTAGGCGGACTTGAGGTCCACGGTGGAGAAGACTTTATATTGGGCAATCCGATTGACCATGTCGGATATGCGGGGAGAGGGTACGCATCTAGTTGTGTGTACCTGTTGATGGTCTGGCTATAGTCTATGACCATCCTTTGCTTCTCCCCTGTCTTTACTACTACCACCTGTGCTCTCCAGGGACTATTGCTGGCCTGGATTATGCCTTCCTTTAGTAGCCGCTGGACTTCGGACCGAATGAAGGTCCGGTGATGGGCGCTGTACCGTCTGCTCCTAGTGGCGACGGGTTTGCAATCCGGGGTGAGGTTTGCAAACAAGGACGGGGGTTGCACCTTGAGGGTTGCGAGGCCGCAGATAGTGAGTGGGGGTATTGGGCCGCCGAATTTGAAGGTAAGGCTCTGTAGATTGCACTGGAAGTCTAATCCCAGTAATGTGGGGGCGCAGAGTTGGGGAAGGACGTAGAGCCTGTAGTTTTTGAACTCCCTCCCCTGCACCGTTAGGGTAACTATGCAGAAGCCTTTGATCTGTACGGAGTGGGATCCTGCAGCTAGGGAAATCTTTTGTGCGCTGGGATGGGTGGTCAAAGAACAGCATCGTACCGTGTCGGGGTGGATAAAGCTCTCCGTGCTCCCGGAGTCGACTAGGCATGGTGTCTCGTGCCCGTTTATCAGCACCGTTTCATAGATTATCATAGAATTTACAGTGCAGAAGGAGGCCATTCGGCCCATCGAGTCTGCACCGGCTCTTGGAAAGAGCACCCTACCCAAGGTCAACACCGCCACCCTATCCCCATAACCCAGTAACCCCACCCAACACTAAGGGCAATTTTGGACCCTAAGGGCAATTTATCATGGCCAATCCACCTAACCTGCACATCTTTGGACTGTGGGAGGAAACCGGAGCACCCGGAGGAAACCCACGCACACACTGGGAGGATGTGCAGACTCCGCACAGACAGTGACCCAAGCCGAAATCGAACCTGGGACCCTGGAGCTGTGAAGCAATTGGCTTCACAAAAGGCTACCGTGCTGCCCCACAAGGCTACCGTGCTGCCCCTTTGCGACCGTTGTCGTCGTCGTCTGGAGTGTCCGGGGCCGAGCTTGGTCCAGCGTTATTGAAGCGAGACGTGGTTGTAGTAGTTGAGCGTCTTCTTCGAACCCCGTGGAGCCGTCGACACTGGGGTCCGTTGTTGCCGTCCAAGATGGCGTCGGGGGTGAACAAAATGGCTGCCCCATGCATCGCACATGGCTGGGGGGTCACAAGATGGCGGCGGGGGTGGACAAAATGGCCACCCCATGCGTCGTACAGGTCTGGGGTGGTCCAAGATGGCGGCGCCCTTCCTCCCCTCGTGGTGGCCGGGACCCAAAATGGCTGCGCCTGTGGGTCGCACATGGGGCGCTGGGGGGGTTGGGGAGCGTTAGGAACGCGCGGGGCTCCCTCATCGCTAGGGACAGCGGTGGTCGGGACCCAAATTGGTAACGCCGGCGGGTCATACGTGGGGCGTGGGGGGGGGGGTGTGGGGGGGCGTTTGAGCCGCGCAGAACTCCCTCTTCTCCGGGGAGAGCGGTGGTCGGGACCTAAAGTGGTAGCGCCGGCGGGTCATACATGGGGGGCGGGGGGGGGGGGTGGTTGGGGAGCGTAAACGGCGTGCAGGGCTCCCTGTTCTCCCGGGACCGCGGTGGTCGGGACCCAGAGTGGCTGCGCCTGCGGGTCGTACATGGGGCGCAGGGGGGGTTGGGGAGCGTAAGCGGCGTGCAGGGCTCCCTGTTCTCCCGGGACAGCGGCGACCTCGCGGGACCGGCACACAACCGCGAAATGGCCCTTTTTCCCGCAGCTCTTGCAGATCGCTGCGCGGGCCGGGCAGCGCTGCCGGATGGTGTTTCGCCTGGCCGCAGAAATAGTAGCGGGCGCCCCCGGTGCGACTTGGCGTTTGGACCGCGCAAGCCTGTGGGGTGTCCGGGGGGTGGGGTGGGTTTGTCGCGACGGGTACGTACGGAGCCCAATGGGCTGCCGCGCGGTCGGGGCCGTAGGCGCGGGTATTTCGCGCGGCCACGTCTAGGGAGGCTGCTAGGGCCCGTGCCTCTGAGAGTCCTAGCGACTCTTTTTCTAGAAGTCTTTGGCGGATTTGGGAGGAGTTCATACCTGCCACAAAAGCATCGCGCATTAACATGTCCGTGTGTTCATTTGCGTTCACCGACGGGCAGCTGCAGGCTCGTCCCAAAATTAGTAGCGAGGCGTAGAATTCATCTATCGATTCTCCAGGACTTTGCCATCTCGTAGCGAGTTGATAGCGAGCGTAGATCTGGTTTACTGGGCGGACATAGAGACTTTTTAGTGCTGCGAACGCCGTCTGGAAATCCTCTGCGTCTTCGATGAAAGAGAAAATCTCCGTGCTTAACCTCGAGTGCAGGACCTGTAGTTTTTGGTCTTCTGTGACCCGGCCGGTGGCCGTTCTGAGGTAGGCCTCAAAACAAGACTGCCAGTGCTTGAAAGCTGCTGCCGCGTTCACTGCGTGGGGGCTGATCCTCAGGCATTCCGGGATGATCCTGAGCTCCATAGTCCTTTTCAGTCACGCTTAATAAATTGTAGCGCACAAAGACTCCGAGAGACGAATAGAGTGAAGTCGATGAGGCTTTATTAAGCGTGACTTTATTAAGCAGTAGTAGACTGCCTGCGGGGGAGGACTCCAGGTACTTATACTCCGCCTTCAGGGCGGAGCTAGAGGTCAACGTCCAACCAGGACCCGGGATCTGTCAGCCAATGACATCATGGCTTCACAGTCCCACATGACCCCTAATGCATACTACCACAGTTTGTTCGGCGGCAGGTGGTGGAGTTCCCACTGCTGCCGCCCTGCGGGGTCCAGGACAGGGTGCTGTCGGGGGTGTGTGTTGGAGAGGGAAGGATCTTGGCAACGTATCAGGTGATGCAGGAGTAGGAGGAGGTCTCGGTGGAGGAGCTAAAAGGGAAGTGGGAGGAAGAGTTAGGTGAGGAGATTGATGAGGGGATGTGGGCGGATGCCCTGGAGAGGGTGAACTCTTCCTCCTCTTGCGCGAGGCTCAGCCTCATACAGTTTAAGGTGCTGCAAGACACATGACAGGGGCAAGGATAAGCCGTTTTTTTGGGTGCGAGGACAGGTATGCTAGGTGCTCAAGGAGCCCAGCAAATCACACCCACATGTTCTGTGCCTACCCAGCGCTGGAGGACTTTTGGAAGGGTGTAGCGAGGACGGTGTCGAGGGTGGTATATTCCAGGGTCAAGCTGGGCTGGGGGCTCGCAATATTTGGGGTTGCAGAGGAGCCGGGAGTGCAGGAGGCGAAAGAGGCCGGTATTCTGGCCTTTGCGTCCCTGGTAGCCCGGCGAAGGATTCTTCTTCAGTGGAAGGATGCGAGGCCCCCAAGCGTGGAATCCTGGATCAACGATATGGCGGGGTTCATTAAATTGGAGAGGGTGAAATTCGCCTTAAGGGGATCGGTGCAAGGGTTCTTTAGGCGGTGGCAACCGTTCTTAGACTTCCTGGCAGAACGTTAGAAGATTGTTAGTAGCGGCAGTAACCCGGGGCGGGGGGTGGGGGGGTTGGTTTGTTTTTCTTGAGTGGGCGTGTATTTTTGTCTTTGTGGTGATGAAGGCTGTTAATTTATTATTTATGTATATGGGGGGGGGTTTCTGTATCTTGTTGTTGATATTTTGTGAAAATTTGAATACACATTTTTTTAAAAAAGAGACTACAAGACCGGAACTACAGATAACAGGCCTGTATCTGCCTGGTACTTGTCGGTCACTGTCAAGTTAAGTTAATATCTTGGAACTATTGGTGTGTAGTGTAACCTATGATTGAGAGTGTGTGACTGAATAACCAAACCATTGTGTGCACGTGAATAAATATTGTTCTGTTTTATAAATTGAGTCTCATAGTCATTTGTCCACCATATACGGTTAAGACACACTGTGGTTTAGATAGGCGTAACACTGGGCCGAGCACCGGGAAGCTCGCGTCAGTTCCCGCTTGCTCCCACACTTCAAAATCATTCCAGAAAATCATGCCCATAATGTTCTTTTATAAATGTTATGAATAAAGTATATTTTGGGGAAGAAAAATGAAGGAATTATTAAAATTGGAGATGCTCAAGGGGCCAGAATTGCAGGAGTGGAGAGAGGGTTATAGGGCTGGAGGAGGTTACAGAGACAGTGAAGAACAAAACCATGAAGGGATTTGAAAATAAGAATTTTTAAATCAGGGCATTGCCAGACTGAGAGTCAATGTAGGTCAGTGATGACAGAGATGATGGAGCAAGTATTGCTAGCCTTCTGCTGGGATTCTCAATTGCTGAGTCATCCATCAAGCTGGCTTAGAATATTTATTAATGCATTTTCACTGCCTGGAATAAAATGATCAATTTGTACTACCTGGCCCTAAATCTGCAAGCGAGATTAAAGAAATATGAGCTGAATTGACCACACACTAGCCCTTTTGATGATATTCTCAAAAGATGCTTTGAAATTTTGTTGGTCTCTAACAGGATGGAGACCAACATGCACTGTCATCATGTATTGACACACTTCAATGGAGCATTCCTTGTGTAGTTCCATGCCAGAATCAGAAACCCGTTTAATTGTGTTATTGACATCAGTAATCTTAAGAGCAGTTGGATACTGATTTGAAAAGAAAATCAATTGAGATTTCTGAAGTAAACAGATTTTCAGATCTGCAAATAATTGCAGATGGATTGATGTATCACTGAAGCACTACTAACCCTGGGGTTTTGTATGAAAAATTCACAAGTTATCAACTTTCGTGAACCAAATCCAGGATTTCTCAATCAGATGAACAAACAAACAAAGTCACTGCAAGAGAACAAAGAAACAATTCTCCTGGTAAGCTGGACATCTGCAATCAGGAAATGGCTGACAAATCGTGCCTCTGTCAAAGGGCCTCTCCCAGCAGTTAACAACCTTCAACAGTTTAAATATGTTTATTGAGATTTTACATGTTATAATATAACACAACAAAGGTACAACATAATACAAAAGCAAGGGAAGGGAGAAAACCGAAATGGCTTAACATACATGAGCACAGCATGGAACAGGAGAATGACATCAACTGGCTTAATACCAGCACAGTAGCATTGTGGATAGCACAATTGCTTCACAGCTCCAGGGTCCCAGGTTCGATTCCGGCTTGGGTCACTGTCTGTGCGGAGTCTGCACATCCTCCCCGTGTGAGCGTGGGTTTCCTCTGGGTGCTCCGGTTTCCTCCCACAGTCCAAAGATGTGCAGGTTAGGTGGATTGGCCATGCTAAATTGCCCTTAGTGTCCAAAATTGCCCTTAGGGTTGGGTGGGGTTACTGGGTTATGGGGATAGGGTGGAGGTGTGGACCTTGGGTAGGGTGCTCTTTCCAAGAGCCGGTGCAGACTCGATGGGCCAAATGGCCTCCTTCTGCACTGTAAATTCTATGATAATTGAACAGAACTTGAAACCCACATCGCCCGACCAGAGACTGAGGGAGAAACAAGATAAGATCATGAAAACATGACAACTTGACAAAATGGCGCACACCTTCTCATGCCACACAGCCCCGCAATCATCACGGTGTCATGATATGCAAACATGCAACCAATGAACACTCAGAGTAGGACACAACCTATGGGCAGTCAGGACACTCAGAGGTGGCATCACCACAAGGGGGCAGGACATAAACACTATAAAAGGGATGAGGCACTCACAACCTGCCTCTTTCCACAGACAGACATCTAGAGAGTTAGACAGGGTTGATCAGCAGCATCACACCCCAGCACGTGGCTTAGAGCAAGCTGGTACAGTTAGGCTGAGTTACTACAGTTAGATTAGCAGAGAGTCAAACTCATTTGAGAACTGTTTTAATAGTTCAATAAACACGTTGAACTAATTTCAGAGTCTGGAGCATCCTTTAGTTAAGACTGCATCAAGTAGCAGCCTGTGTTATCCGAAGCAGCATAACACAACATGATGCCAGGAGTGACTGTTCAATCTATTTAGTTCAACTCAGCAAGATCCGTGACAACCAGCTACTGAATACAGGCACAATGGACAAGATGCAGGCTCCTCATCAGCTCAGGACCACCGGCAATCTTAGTGCCAACTGACGATCATTCAAGCAGGAATTTCAACTATACGTGGAAGGATCTGATCTCAATGGCGCGACCGATGCGCGGAAGATAGCTCTTCTGCGGGTGACCATGCGATAGAGGTCTTCAACTCCTTTCATTTTTCCGAAGGGCAGGACAAAACGAAGTACCAAACCATCCTGGACAAATTCGACAGCCACTGCGAGGTGGACACCAATAAAATCTTCGAACGCTACATCTTCAAGCAGAGGTTGCATGATAAAGAAGAATCCTTCACCTCCTATCTAACTAACCTTAGACTGCTAGCGCAATCCTGCAACTTCGGTGATATCACTGACTCCATGATCAGAGACCAAATCGTTTTTGGAATCCACTCTGATCCTCTGCGAGAGCAATTGTTGAAAATCAAGCACATGACCCTGCCAGTCACGATTGAAACGTGTACTGTGCATGAGCACGCTAAAAATCGCTACTCACAGTGCAAAATGGCAGAAAGTGAAAAACAAGCCTCCCATGAGGTGGAGAATGTTCAGGCCATCTCCCCGACTGCAGTGCCTTCGCATTGACAAAAGCGGCCATTTTGCATGCTCTTCCCAGGGCCCGACGCATGAGCAATGCGACCGGGAACACGAAATGGGTGAAAACCGCACTGTGCAGGTGCAGACATCCGAGAACCGCACCGCACATGCGCAACGGCAAACTGAGCGCCATGACACCGACGTCATGACGTGTACGAACTGCGGCACCGCCCATTTGATAAAAAAACTGCCCTGCAAGAGGCAAACGCTGTTTAAACTGTGGGAAACCAAACCACTATGCAGCCCTGTGCAGATCTGCATCACCAGTCAGGAGCCAGCGCTCCCAATTCCGACAGTGGCACATCAGAAGTGTGCAACACCGAATGCATGACTCTGACCCAGGCAGTGCGACGGATCCAGATGATGAATACCTGGACAACATTTACCGAGTGGGCATTATTACAAAGTGCGAATACGCCACACCGGACACATCGCAAGTCCAATCAATCCTGGTCGTGGATTCCGAGGACGAATAACAAGCAGTGATGAAGGTCAACCACTGCCCCATCCAGGTCAAACTGGACACAGGTGCCTCCGCCAAACTGATTTTGCAGGTGGACTTCAAGAGAATCAAGAAGCCCCCCACAATCCTTCCAGCTGCCTGCAAACTCCTGGACTACAATGGAAACGCAATCAAGGTACTGGGGTCCTGCCATCTGCAGGTGTCCAGCCAACACACACAAGCAAGCTTACACTTCAGGCAGGGCGTCCCTGTGAGGTGCGCATGCCTACAAGCAACTGAACCTCATTCAAAGGGTCTACACCACGACGCCATCTCATTCGGATCCCAGATGTATTTAGCAGGATGGGCACGCTGCTGTACGAGTACAAGATTCTACTGCGGCCTGATGCCAAGCCAGTGGTCCATGCACACGACGTGTCCCTGCTCCACTGAGAGAGCGCCTGAAGGCACAGCTCATGAGTCTACAACAAAAAGGCATCATCTCCAAGGTCACTGAACCAGCCGACTGGGTCAGCTCGATGTTGTGCGTAAAGAAGCCTTCGGGGGATCTACGCATCTGCATTGACCCCAAGGATCGAAACAAAAAAATTATGCGGGAACATTACCCCATCCCGAAGATGGAAGAAATCACGAGTGAGATGGCACACGCGCGCTTCTTCACAAAATTGGACACATCCCAAGGATTTTGGCAAATCTAACTCGAACATGGCCTCAAGCTAAACAGGTCCAAGTGCTGTTTTGGGACATCCACGCTGATGTTCCTGGGCGATCAGATTTTGCAGCACGGTGTGCGCCCAGACACATACAAAATTAAAGCCATCGAGGCAATGGAAGTCCCCGAGGACAAGAAGGTAGTACTGTGCTTCCTGGGAATGGTCAATTTCCTTGGTAAGTTCATCCCGAATTTGGGCACACACACCACGGCCCTACGCAACCTGGTGAAAAAATCAAACGCCTTTGAGTGGAAGGCGGAGCACCGAACAGAGTGGCTGGAGCTGAAAGCCAAGCTCACCACTGCACCCGTCCTTGCATTCTTTGACCCAGACCGAGAGACCAAGATATCCGCAGATGCGATCAGGGTGGCATTGGGGCGGTGTTGCTTCAAAGAGATGACACGTCATCCTGGATATCAATAGCATACGCGTCACGGGCAATGACACCCACTGAGACCAGATATGCACAGATTGAGAAGGAGTTTCGGTCTTCTCACCGGCATCCTCAAATTTCATGATTATGTCTACGGCTTGCCAACATTTACAGTTGAGACGGATCATAGGCCTCTGGTCTACATCATCCAAAAGGACCTGAACGAAATGACGCCTCGTTTGCAGAGAATTCTGCTCAATCTCCGGAGGTATGGAGCTGGATTCTCCCGTACCTGGCGGGGCGGGGGGTCCTGGCGGGATGGAGTGGCGTGAATCACTCCGGCGTCAGGCCGCCCCAAACGTGCAGAATTCTCCGCACCTTCAGGGGCTAGGCTCGCCCTGGAGTGATTGGCGCCACGCCAGCCGGGGCCGAAGGGACTCCGCCGGCCGGCGTGGGTCCGCGCATGTGTGGGGTGGGGCTGACCTATGCGTCGGCCATCGTGGAGGCTTACACGGCTGGCGCGTAGGAATAGAGTGCCCCCACGGCACAGGCCCGCCCACGGATCAGTGGGCCCTGATTGCGGGCCGGGCCACCGTGGAGGCACCCCCTGGGGCCAGATTGCTCCACGCCCCCCCGACGATCCCGGAGCCCGCCCACGCCGCCAGGTCCCACCGGTAAGGGACCAACTCCAATTTACGCTGGCGGGACCTGCATTGAACGGGCGGGACTTCGGCCCATCGCGGGCCGGGGAATCGCCGGGGGGAGCCCGCCGACCGGCGCGGCGCGATTCCCGCCTCCCACCAAATCTCTGGTGCCGGAGAATTCGGCAGCCGGCGGGGGCAGGTTTCACGCCGTCCCTCGGCGATTCTCTGACCCGCCGGGGGGGGCGGAGAATCCCGACCAAGATTTCAATTTGGTGTACACACCTGGAAGGAGCTCATCATCGCCGATGCATTGTCCCGCTCAGTCAGGTCATCCAGTGAACTGGACATCATCCAGCACATTGAATTGTAGGTACAACTGTGTGCAAGCACTCTCCCGGCAACAGATGAGAAGATCGTTCTCATCCGAGAAGAGACGGCCAAAGACCCCCTGTTACAGCGAGTTATCCACAACCTCAGCATTGGCTGGCAGAAAGGGCAATGCCCTCAATTCTACAACGTCAAGGACGACCTGACGCTGATCGACGCCATCCTGTTCAAGCTGGACAGGATAGTCATCCTGCTACGTCTCCAGAGCACGGTGCTGCGGCAGATTCATGAGGGACACCTGGGCGTCGAAAAGTGCAGACGCAGGACCCGGCAAGCTGTCTACTGGCCCGGCATCACCAGGACATCACGGACATGGTCCTGAACTGCGTAACATGTCAGAGGTTCCAACCAGCGCAGAGCAAGGAGATGCTCCAAGCACGTGACCTAGAGACCTCTCCGTGGTCCAAGGTTGGCATTGACCTATTTCACGTGAATGGTCGTGACTATATATTAATCATCGATTACTTTTCGAACTATCCTGAGGTGCTGAAGCTGCCAGACCTCACCTCACGGACCGTCATCAAAGCGTGTAGAGACATTCTCATGGCATGGCATCCCGAACACCACCATGAGCGACAATGGCCCGTGCTTCCACAGTCGAGAATGGTCCACGTTTGCCAAGAGCTATAATTTCAGGCATGTCACCTCCGGTCCGCACTATCCGCAGTCCAATGGCAAAGTCGAAAAAGGGATGCACATCGTTAAGCAGCTCATCCACAATGCCTCGGACTCCGCTTCCGACATACACCTTGCACTACTTGCGTACCGGGCGACTCCCTTGTCCACTGGAATGTCGCCAGCTCAACTGCTGATGAACAGGGACCTGCGGACGCGCTTCCAGCCATACACCTGCCCAACCTTGATCACCTCCCGGTGCTGCAGAAGATGCAGCAGCTTCGCAACAGCCAGAAGCAGGGCTATGACGCACATGCCACTGATCTGGACGTGCTAACCACGGCCGACACAGTCAGGATCAAGATACCGGATGGTGGGTGGTCTGCTCCAGCTGTCGTTGTTCGACAGGCCGCGCCCAGCTCCTATGTCATACGTATGGCTGATGGCTCCATTGTGTGAAGGAATCGAAGGGCACTGCAAAAAGTTGCTTGCCCACAACCACTTTGTGTGCTGGGGGGGGGGGGGGGGGGGGGGGGGGGGGGGTGAGAGCCCCTCCAATCCGGCTGATAACGTGGAACGTGAGGGGCCTGAATGGGCCGGTGAAGAGGGCTCGAGTGTTCGCGCACTTAAAGGGACTGAAGGCAGACGTGGTCATGCTCCAAGAGACACACCTGAAGGTGGCGGACCAGGTCAGGTTAAGAAAGGGATGGGTAGGACAGGTATTCCACTCGGGACTGGACGCAAAGAATAGAGGGCTGGCAATATTGGTGGGAAAGCGGGTGACATTTGAGGCCAAGACTATCATAGTGGACAATGGAGGGCGATATGTGATGGTGAGCGGTAGGTTGCAAGGGACGTGGGTGGTTTTGGTAAATGTATACGCCCCGAACTGGGATGATGCTGGATTCATGAAGCACATGTTGGGGCGCATTCCGGACCTGGAGGTAGGAGGCCTGATAATGGGAGGGGACTTCAATACAATGTTGGACCCAGCACTGGACCGCTCCAGATCAAGGACTGGAAAGAGGCCGGCGGCGGCCAAGGTGCTTAGGGGGTTTATGGATCAGATGGGGGGAGTGGACCCACGGAGATTTGCAAGGCCACAGGCCAGGGAAATTTCTTTCTTCTCCCATGTGCACAAAGCCTACTCCCGGATAGATTTCTTTGTTCTGGGCAGGGCGCTCATCCCGAGGGTGGAGTGGACAGAGTATTCAGCCATAGCCGTTTCGGATCACGCCCCGCACTGGGTGGAACTGGAGCTGGGAGAGGAGAGGGACCAACGCCCGCTGTGGCGGCTGGATGTGGGACTGCTGGCAGATGAGGTGGTGTGTGGGAAGGTGAGGGGGTGTATCGAAAGGTACTTGGAGGCCAACGACAACGGGGAGGTGGGGGTGGTATGGGAGGCGTTGAAGGCGGTGATCAGGGGAGAGCTAATCTCCATCAGGGCTCATAGGGAGAAGACAGAGGGCATGGAAAGGGAGAGGTTAGTGGGGGAGATTTTGAGAGTGGACAGGAGATACGCAGAGGCCCCGGAGGAGAGATTACTTGGGGAAAGACGACGGCTCCAGATGGAGTTTGACCTGTTGACCACAGGGAAGGCGGAGGCACAGTGGAGGAAGGCGCAGGGGGACTTACGAGTATGGGGAAAAGGCTAGTCGGATGCTGGCACACCAGCTCCGTAAGAGGACGGCAGCGAGGGAAATAGGGGGAGTCAAAGATGGAAGGGGAGCCACGGTTCGGAGAGCGACAAAAATAAACAAGTTATTCAAGGCCTTCTATGAAGAGCTGTACAGATCCCAGCCCCCAGCGGGGGAAGAGGGGATGAGATGATTCCTAGACCAACTGAGATTCCCGAGGGTGGAGGAGCAAGAGGTGGCTGGTTTGGGAGCACCAATTGGGTTGGAGGAGCTGAGCAAGGGTTTAGGGAGTATGCAGGCGAGGAAGGCCCCGGGACCGGACGGGTTCCCGGTGGAGTTCTACAGGAAGTACGTAGACCTGTTGGCCCCGCTGCTAGTGAGGACCTTTAATGAGGCAAGAGAGGAGGGGACCCTGCCCCCGACAATGTCGGAAGTGACAAATTCTTTGATCCTAAAGCGGGACAAGGACCCACTGCAATGTGGATCGTACAGGCTGATTTCACTCCTCAATGTGGACGCTAAGTTGTTGGCAAAAGTGATGGCCACGAGGATCGAGGACTGTGTCCCGGGGGTAATCCACGAGGACCAGACGGGATTCGTAAAGGGCAGGCAATTAAACACTAATGTGCGGCGGCTCTTAAAAGTGATAATGATGCCATCGGAGGAGGGAGAGGCGGAGATAGTGGCAGCTAGGGACGCGGAGAAGGCCTTTGACCGAGTAGAGTGGGAGTACCTCTGGGAGGTGCTGCGTAGGTTTGGGTTCGGGGGAGGGTTTATCAGTTGGGTTAAGCTCCTTTACAGAGCCCCGGTGGCGAGTGTAGTGACGAACCGACGGAGGTCGGAGTACTTTCGGCTGTACCGAGGAACGAGGCAGGGGTGCCCCCTGTCCCCCCTGTTGTTTGCATTGGCGATCGAACCATTGGCCATGTCATTGAGCGAGTCTAATAAATGGAGGGGGGTGGTCCGAGGGGGAGAAGAGCATCGGGTGTCGCTATATGCGGATGACCTGTTGCTGTACGTGGCGGATCCAATGGAGGGGATGGTGGAGGTCATGCAGACTCTAAGGGAGTTTGGGGAGTTTTCGGGCTATAAGCTCAATGTAGGGAAGAGTGAGCTCTTTGTATTACAGGCAGGGGACCAAGAAAGAGGGATAGGGGACCTACCGCTGAGGAGGGCGGAGGGGAGCTTTCGGTATCTGGGGATCCAGATAGCCAGGAGTTGGGGGGCCCTACATAAACTGAATCAGACGAGGTTTGTGGAGCAAATGGAGGAGGACTTCAAAAGATGGGACATGTTACCGCTCTCGCTGGCGGGTAGAGTGCAGTTGGTCAAAATGGTGGTCCTTCCGAGGTTTCTGTTTGTGTTTCAGTGCCTTCCCATCGTGATCACCAAGGCCTTTTTCAAGAGAATAGGTAGGAGTATAATGGGGTTTGTGTGGGCGAATAGGACCCCAAGGGTAAGGAGAGGGTTCCTGGAATGAAGTAGGGACCGAGGAGGGTTGGCGCTGCCAAACCTGGGGAGCTACTACTGGGCAGCAAATGTGGCGATGATCCGCAAGTGGGTGATGGAGGGAGAGGGGGCGGCATGGAAGAGGATGGAGATGGCGTCCTGTAAAGGAACGAGCCTGGGGGCGTTGGTGACGGCACCGCTGCCGCTCTCGCCGACAAGGTACACCACGAGTCCGGTGGTGGCGGCAACGCTAAGGATCTGGGGCCAGTGGAGACGGCACAGGGGTGCAATGGGAGCCTCGGTGTGGTCCTCGATCAGGGGTAACCACCGGTTTGTCCCGGGGAAGATGGACGGGGGGTTCCAGAGCCGGCATCGGGCGGGGATTAGAAGAATGGGGGACCTGTTCATTGACGGGACGTTTGCGAGCCTAGGGGCACTGGAGGAGAAGTTTGAGATTTCCCCGGGAAATGCTTTTAGATATATGCAGGTGAGGGCATTTGTGAGGCGACAGGTGAGGGAATTCCCGTTGCTCCCGGCACAAGAAATTCAAGACAGGGTGATCTCGGGAGTATGGGTCGGGGATGGCAAGATGTCGGCAATATACCAGGAGATGAAAGAAGAGGGGGGAAGCGCTAGTAAAGGAGCTGAAGGGTAAATGGGAGGAGGAGCTGGGGGAGGAGATCGAGGAAGGTCTGTGGGCTGATGCCCTAGGTAGAGTTAATTCCTCCTCCTCGTGTGCCAGGCTCAGCCTGATACAATTTAAGGTGGTCCACAGAGCGCACTTGACGGGGGTGAGGTTGAGTAGGTTCTTTGGGGTAGAGGACAGATGTGGAAGGTGCTCAGGGAGCCCGGCGAACCATGTCCATATGTTTTGGTCATGCCCGGCACTGGAGGGGTTCTGGAGAGGAGTGGCGGGAGCAATATCTCAGGTGGTGAAAGTCCGGGTCAAGCCAAGCTGGGGGATAGCAATATTTGGAGTAGTGGACGAGCCGGGAGTGCAGGAGGCGAAAGATGCCGGCATTCTGGCCTTTGCGTCCCTAGTAGCCCGGCGACGGATCATGCCAATGTGGGAGGAGGCGAAGCCCCCCAGCGTGGAGGCCTGGATAAACGACATGGCTGGGTTCATAAAGCTGGAGAGGATTAAGTTCGCCTCGAGAGGGTCTGCGCAGGGGTTCTACAGGCGGTGGCAACCGTTCCTAGACTATCTCGCGGAGCGTTAGAGGAAGGTCGGTCAGCAGCAGCAGCAACGCAGGGGGGGGGGGGGGACATCCTGGGAAGGGGGGGGAGGGGGGGGGGTGGAGATGGGGGATTGCTTGGAGTGTTGGATGAGCAAGAGATAACATGAAGGGTTGGGGAAACTGGCACGTGCGGGAGAGAGCCAGTGTATAAAGCTATGTAAATATACCATTTTGCCATGTATATATCTTGCTCAGTGCGATTTCTTGTTATTTTGTTATGGTGGGGGGGTTATTGTTTGTAAGGGAGAAAAATTGTGTTAAAAAACTTTAATAAATATATTTTAAAAATAAAAAAAAGACTGAATCAAGTAGCAGCCTGTGTTATCAGAAGCAGCATAACACAACACAGGCGTGGAGTGTGGAGACTAGGGGAGATCAGGATAAACTTCCCATTCCACAATCGGGTTCGCACCAACATACATCTCCCTCAGCTCCAGCAGCGCCAAAGGTACCAATGACCCAACACAACTATCCCTTTCTGGATTCCAGACCATCCATGAAGGAGCCAGGAACAGGTTGCAAAGGAAAATACACAGAAACCCCAGATTAAGGTGAGTTACATTAATACTGCACACCACAACTAAACTTCCCAAAAATAGACCGAGGGCAGACCCACAATTATAACGAAAGGAGATGAAAAGAGTACCGGCAACAATAACAAAATATGTTCAGACTATGGTCAAGCCTGCAGAACCTCCCAAGATGGAAAAGAAGAGAGAGAACAAAATCCTAGCCGAGACCTACCCGAGCTATCCCACCAGATGACAACACCCATCAGTGAAGAGGAAGACATAATGACTCACCAACTCCTCCCCCCTCCCAAAAACAGGATATCCACCAAGACACAGAACCCTGATCGATCCCATGGTCCCTGTGCACGAGAGAGATAAGAAAACCCAGACCTCCAGGCAGCCCCTACCCACACCCTCAGAGCGGGACATCCCCGAGTCCCGAGGGGCAACAGGATAACAGCACCGGGCCTAGCCTAGCCCAACCAACACATGAAAAACTATACCCTCAGGGCCTTCAAAAATCTGCACCCTTGTCGAGCCTCTACCTTTCCAACCCCATCCAGAGCAACATAGTTATGCACCACAGATCAGGACAACTAAAGCATGGCAGCCAATTCTCGAACTCATTTGGGAAATCACCCCAATTCCTCGGCAGGAATCGGGCTCAGGGGGACATCGCGTCCCGCCCCCATCTCCCGAACCTGTCAGGAAAAACAAAACACCATGCAGCAGCATTTCAACATTACGAAGACGGCCCCTAACGGGGGCGGTGTTCTTATAGAATACAAGAACCCTTCCCTGCACCCCTACCACTCTTTCAAAGGTACTCTGCTGTCCCTCAAATTGAACTCTAACAACCTGCACTGCAGAGCCAAAATTTGCAGTCAAGGCAAGATCTTCAATGGCGGCCATCTTCCAATGCACAGTGCAACTCCGTCACTCCCAGCTGGGCCCCACCTCAGCCCATTCCAACTGCCACAAACAAACAATATTTTAGCATTTTATCTCCGTTCTTTCTCGCAAAATGGTCAATCAGGAATTTCTCGGGATGTGGCGTAAACCATGTAGCCCAAGAAAAACCAAGTATGAATGTACATCAGGATAAAACAAGGATTAAAAAAACTATCAGAGCCGGAGCTCGGGATAACGTAACCACTCCCGTGCTCACATCACGTGACACACCCCCCCCCCCCCCCCCCACAGCAGTTTGTTTTTTTGATATCATTGGACTGATCAAAATGACTGAAATGATCTTTCTTGGTCCTGTACATTACTATCTCGCTATGGCCATAGATTAGTTACTTCTTAAAGAGTTAGTAACTGGCAGAATTAGTAACAGTAAATAAAACAGAAATTAGTCACAAAGAAGCGGGAGGTGAAACTGAGGTGCTGATAGATTTATTAGTGCACCATTTTAAAGATAATGCATGTGCAACGTGTTTACATCATAATATCTGTGAGGAACTAATCAACCTCATTTCATTTACTGGTCAGCTTCAGGAGTTCAGGGAATCACAGTAAGAATTGTGTTGTTGAAAATCCGCCCAGCAGTGGTACCCAGAGCAGTGCTGCTGACTTTGCCAACGTTTGTGGATTCAGTGAGAATCCATTCCTTTGGCTGGTCACAGAGAACACCAGGGCAAGGTCACATCCACCTGCACCAATGCCCCCAACAAAGAACACAGGCCAAGGCATGCTGGGTCACCCCTGGAAGGAAACTGTCGGTGCCCCCAAAAAGTTTCCTTACTAAGACAGCTGCTTGAACCTTTTTTTAATAAATTGCTTACTCCCATGTTCCGAGGTTCAGCTTCAGTTTATAGATTTATTAATTTACAGAACACTGGGCATAATGACTGAGCCCAGAGGCAGAGCCAAGCCTAAAATGATTGTGCAGGTCTTTGTGCCTTGCAATGGCAATGCAACTTTGAACCACTTCCATCAAATGGTTTATTCTGCTCAGGAGGAAAATTAGGGATTGCCAATAAATGTGGGCCTGTGGGTAACGCTCACATATAAAACAACAAATAAAATGTCAGAAAGCTGGGATGGACTGAAGATTGCTGACCCCTTGAACCACACTGGGTTTTACCTAGAGGTTGCAAACTGTGGCTTCACAGCGTCAGGTTCCCAGGTTCGATTCCCTGCTGGGTCACTGTCTGTGCGGAGTCTCCACTTTCTCCCCATGTCTGCGTGGGTTTCCTCCGGGTGCTCCGGTTTCCTCCCACAGTCCAAAGACGTGTAGATTAGGTGGACTGGCCATGATAAATTGCCCTTAGTGACCAAAAAGTTCAGGAGGGGTTATTGGATTACAGGGATAGGGTGGAAATGAGGGCTTAAGTGGGTCAGTGCAGACTCGATGAGTCGAATGACCTCATTCTGCACTGTATGTTCTATGTTCTGTGTTCTAATCCAATTCCAGTAACCTCTCTCAGGTTCACCACCATCCTTAACCTTGGAGGCTCCCACAGATAGGGTTGCACCATGCATAAGATTAAGTAGTAGACACAGTTACCATTATAGCAGGCACGAGGGTTAGAGACACATCATACTTTAGATGATAAAGCGTCGTGGCACTTCAGCAGCAGCATTCAGAGTCTCGTTCATATTGTCCTGGGAAGTATAAACGTAGATGAAAGGAATGTTATGTCTGAGTAGAGGCCGGTTTAGCTCACATGGCTAGACAGCTGTCTTGTGATGCTTGTGAGCAAGGCCAGCAGCACAGATTCAATTCCCGTACTGGCTGAGGTTATTCATGAAGGCCCCGCCTTCTCAAACGTGCCTCTCACCTGAGGTGTGGTGATCCACAGGTTAAATACCACCAGTCAGCTCTCCCCCCTCAAAGGGAAAAGCAGCCTATGGTCATCTGGGACTATCGTGGCTTTACCTTTATCATTATGGCTGATAGGTATAAAGGGTGCGTGTGAATGTAGTTGATGCTGACTTTTTCCAGAAGGAAAGACTGTTGATGAAAACAGCAGTCAGGGTAATTGTGAAGACAGAAAGCAAATGAGGACAGCTGAATAACTTCTTCAATTGGCAAAGGAACTTTGGCTTCTCAGTTTCTGAAGGTGTAATATGTAATGGACAGGTTTGTCGTCTTGGATGTCAGAGGGGAAGGGCCACCCTGGATGGGCTGCTCCATCAGATGGAGAAGCTGCAGGAGAATGGGCATGTGGTCAGTCGGAGGGAAGGATCATCATCCTGGCATGAACAACTCACATGTGACATATCATCTGGGTGGGGGCCAGTGGATTCTCACCTTTGTGGGGCAGGCCAAGCTTTGGCATCAATGACCGCTCTGTCCTCGGACAGCCCTGTGTCCGAGGGGGTCAGGTTACTGAGGTCCGGGGCCCCGGCACCCATCTGGATCCTTTCCCATCCGTTGTGGGCCAATGTCTCCTGTTTGGAGACACAGCGGGCATCATGAGCCGCATGCTTCAGGCAACGGGGGTGGGGGGAGTGCATGGCGAGGACAGGCGGGTGCACCATTGGGCATGGTGGAGTGTGTTGCTGGGTGTAAGCTGGGGCATATCGTGGTATTGTGCTGGGGGGGGGGGGGGGGGGGGGGGAGTGGGGTGCCAGGTGAAGGGATGTCGGGGGTAGCAGGCAGAGGCCGGATGCCAACTCACCCGTGCGGCCCGGTGGAGGTCATTGAGTTTCTTGCAGCACTGTGTGGCAGTCCTCCTGGTGGCACTCCCCGAGCTGATGACGCTGCCACTGCCTCTCAGGTGGCACCAGCTGATCTGTCGCTGACCCTCCGACCCCGCCGAGGAAACAGGATATCCTGTCTGGATTCGACTGCGTCCATCAGTCTGGCCAGTCCTGCATCCCCGAATCATGGAACTGATCTGCGCGGTGGCATGGCCACGTGCTATCTGGAGTTTGCTCTGTGGGATCGATTAAGTGCTGCTCCCCATCGTTATCGAGTAGCTGCCAGGTGCGGCCCTGGCGATTCAGCCGGCGGGACAGTCATTTGCGGCATGAAGACCGTGTGGCATCAGTAAGTGCCTTAATTAACTTTAGATACCGGCCGTCGGGAAACACCGGGCGATTTCCACTTGCTACCAAACGTAGAACAATTTTTTTTAGATTGTGCCCTTTACTACATTACAGGTGTTTATGTAGATGCACATTTTTGTTGTTCATGTGGGGAAAGTGTAGGCTGCAAACTCAGATTTTCATACAACCTCCTGCGAAATCTGCTTCTCATTGGCAGCAGCAAATATATACATCTAGCTTCTTAAAATACAATTAAAAAAACAAATACGTTCTCTTGTTGCCTGGAGAGGAATATGGCTTCAGCCTAGTCATTGTAGCCCATTTAATCTGTGTATTTCAATAAACGCCACATTGTTGAGGCTGTTAATGCCAAAGTAAGTTTAGCCTTACTCACAATGAACAAGCCCAAGGACACATTGTGAAAGAACCTACTGCATATGCATAATTTTGCTTGAGGTTCTGGTCACGTTTGTTTGGCAAGGTTTGCTTAACAGGCCCTGTGAAGTGCGAAAATCTATCAAAAGCACAAGGAGAGTACAAAGAATGACTTAATGGAGAAGATCTCAAAAGAACTCTTCCTGCTATAAACCATGTTTTTAAAAAAGGACAAGTTCTTTCCCATTTTCACATAATGAAATGCTAAATATTTATCGGATTGGTCACTGAACTTTCAAGGTTGTGAAACCTAAAAGAACAGCATATTCTTAGACGTGATTGTTGATAGAACCAACAGTGAAAATTATATCTTTCAGTGACTTGTGCACAAAGCCTTGAACCAGCTATATAATTTATCAGTGTCAGAATTTGGAGTATTCCCAGCATGGATTTGTAAAACTGTCCCACATCTTGCAATGTGAAACCCATTTGTTTTCTTCTTGTTAAATCACAAATGTGAATGCACTTTGAATATAGAAATGCTGTCCAAAGGCATCCCTTAAGAAAAAGGTCTATGAGTTTCGTTCAAGGCTACATCCATAAGAGTATATTCTCTTGCAATGTCCTCATTCTTATGGGTTGTTCTCGGTAATTTATTTTATGCTGGAACCAATAGGCACAAAACTGACCGACAACTGACCTGGGTTTTCAGGAAGATGTTATTTACGGATTCCTTAGGACAATACCGAACTATTCAAAGTTTGAATTTTTTTTGATAATCTGCATGTAAATGCTTTAATCGTGCTGTAGAAATGTCAGGACCCTGTCGTATCAGGAAATTGGACTCGGAGCACAGGCTGGAGTATCAGCATCAGGGTTGTAGTTCTATCTCATGCTCCCGCAAGCACAGCTGCATACTGTGAGATTGGTAACTTTATCTTAATTACTTAGCTTCTTGCTGCACACTTCAAATCCCATTAATTTGAACCTCAATTTTAGCAATCCTTAGGCCTTCCACTGCCTTTCCTTTTTTCTGCTAGCTTCTGGCCTTCCAATTATGAGGTTCATAAGATTATTATGGTTTGGGACTATAGCTTTAAATTTAGGGTGAATGAAAGGAGTCATGTGACCTTTTCTGAAACCTGCCTGACTGTAAGCCAATGTGGTTTGATTGTAAGCGATCAAAGGAAGGGTTAGATTACTTTACTGGAGAGAAGGTTCAAGGTATTTACGCTTTGAGACAATGACAGCAGTGTCTGGGTTTAGAATGAGTAGACTAAAGTTCTCAGAAAGGTGTTCTATGTATCAGCTAGTAAATAGTTGTGCTGTAAACTGTCCGTTTATTTCTAAGATGGAAGGGAGTTGGGGTTAAGAATAGCTAATCAGAATTTCTGCGTGGATGCGAGGTTAATGTGTTTCACATTGCCAGGGAGAAGACGGCAAAGGAAGAAATTTGGAGATCAGGTTACAAGCTTCCCTACAAATCAATGAATATCTCAGACAGGCAACAGTCCTACGTGGTTAGCAGAGAGAAGAGCTTGCTTGACATTGTGAACTACAACAATTAGGTGCGGACAGTAAATGGGTTCTAATTGAAGACACATATCTGCAACCATCTAAGGATTCTGGGAGATTTGTCCTGACATGGCCGGGGCAATGAAGAATAATCAGAACAAAATTTACTGCTGGTGGTGGATTTAAGAAACTCTCCAGACCTAAGGAATGTGCCTATAGAAGGCCACTCGAAGTTACTACTCAGAGAAATGGGGACCCGGGAACTCATTGGAAGCTGGGAGCAAGTGTGGACTGATTGTTATAAGGACTATAATTCCGCACGGAATGCGATGGCTGATAAGTATACATGTGGAATGCCACTCTGTAGTTTAAAGTATAAGTTGTCTACAAAAGAAAATAGTGTTCAGTCATTTATTACAGTAAAACATTTTAAATGTGAAATTTTTGCCATGTCATATTTTCAGCCATAACTGGAAATTTTAATCTATTTTTAAAAGTTAGCAGTCTCTTCATAGATTGTAACACAGCCAGTGGGCAGATATTTTAAAAGAAGTCATTTTGTAACATTAGGAATTTTCTTCATGTTCATGTGAATACACCTTAATTGGATTGAGTAATAGGATAAGTTTGTTATATTTGCCAAAAATATTTAATACAGTTCCCTGACAGACTTAAAAATGAGAGAAAATATTTTTGGGAGAAGTTTGAATTAAATGTTTCAAATATTAACTGGTGTCAGTGAGGCCACTCTGGCTTTGGCTAAAATCAGTTGAAGGTGTTACAGCCAAAAATAACCAGACATCATCAGGAAAATATTTATGCACAACATATTGAACCTTGTCATAGATGCATGGCCATAATATTACATTCCCACGGTCGGCTCTGAATTTGTATGTTCACATATAGGCTGCTTGCATGCTAAACACCAAAAGCTAACAGACCATAGACAAAGCTATATGATCTTCCAAGGAACAAATAAGAGCATAGATCTATAACTCTATCACGTAGTCAAGAATGGTGATGGACATTCAGGCAATTTTGAGAGGAGAAGCCTACAGGTGACTGCAAGAGATAAGATGAAAGTGTTTGCAGATACTTCAGCTGAAAATGCTAAACAGATGATTGTACTCTGTGTCCTCCCCAAGGTCTGCACTAACATAAATGTCAATGTCCATCTAAGTTGGTTCAGCTATGATGGCTCAAGGCAATAATAAACTTCCAGTACAACAGAACAGGATTTACTGATACCAAGTAAAGGTAAAATACAGAGTCTCTAATTCGGTCTTCGCTGTCTGGCTCCAAGGTCCACTCTCCACGGAACTCGCTCCCTGTACCCTGTGCTTTTTCCACATTGGTCAGGGTTCACCCCCCCCCCCCCCAACGCGATAGACCCTGAGCTGGTCATATGAACCGTGAGGGCATGCCCTTAAAGGGGCCACACTACCACGCACACCATGTGACATTAAAAAGTGGGTATGTGCACTGGGCACAGCTTAGGTGGGGTCATCTTCAATCCCGGCTATTTGCAGAAGATTTGTGTACTAACCAAGTTATTCCAGGACAGCTATGATATTGGCATCTACCCAACAATGTGAAAAATTATCTAGTTATGTCCTAGCCACAAAAGAACAGAACATATCTGACTTTGGCAATTACTGCCCTAGCCTCAACCCAATCATCAACAAAGTGAAGGAAGAAGTAATCAAGGGATACCTCTTTATCAATGGTTTCCCGGTTGACACATTGTTCGGATTCCTGGGTTCTAGTAAAGCACTGATTCATGCACAGTTATAAGATCAGAATGCCAGAGGAGGAACAAAAGTAAGTAAAGTTGGCATCAAGGCAACATTCAATAGGCACCACAAAATACTAGCACAACTATGATTCATGGAAAATCATCCAATAGCTGAGCCAAATTTGACATGCAGGAAAATAGTCATGGTTGTAATTAGTCAAACAATGTTCTTCAGAGCAGTGTTGGTAAAGATGGACAAAGGTTTAGAATGTCTGGCCCTTTTATTTTTTGGCCTTTCTTGTGAAGAGGCTGAATAATATTTGAAATATTTTGAACAATAAGCACTTATTTCAACATTTTAATCTGTCGAACAAAGTAAGCTTTTCTTAATATTGTTTTATTTACCAAAAAGAATGAGGTGAGATCTTAGCTAAGCTACCAGCAACCTAACATGTAATCATGTGACAGATGCTAGCTAATAATTTTTAATTGCATGTATCTAACATTGCTAAGCTTATATTTTTTTCATTTAGAAGAAACCAGATATACTTTTACATACACATGTAAGAATAAAAGTAGGTGCTACTTCGAGTCACAGCTGCATCAGGTTTTCCCAACTTCTTGATGAAGTGGCAAGGGAAGCTTGGAGTTCTAAATGAAATGCTGAATATTGCAATATTTGGTGTAATCAAATAGATTAGGCAGAGTGAAAATAGAAATACTCAGCAGGTCTGTGGAGACAGAAACAGAATTAACGTTTCAAGTTGATGACCTTTTATTTTTTTGTTGTATATCAGATCTCCAACATCCGCTGTATTTTGCTTTTGTGTTAGATTATTTGGAGTCTATTTGTAGCCTCACCACAAACAGTTAAGGGAAAGGAGATGGATATTTGTCTGGAAATATTGACCTTCATAAATGTCTGACAGACGGAGATGCAGGACAATGTTGTTTGAGTAGTACAAGAGTTAAGCATTTTGATAATGTGCAACATTTAGACCAGCCAGTTAATTGTTCTGGATATAGGAGCTGTTCCTGTGGGAAGTGCTTCACTTGCAGCTGTCTCTTCCTGTAAGATAGGACCATTTCTGTCCACTGACAAATTGCTTTCTGTTTCCAGCACGTTAAATAATTTATGCCACTTTAAATGTTTTTAATGCCAGTAACAAGAAACGGAAATGTAATTCCAGCCTCTCTCCAAAAGGTCATATGTGCCTGTGATTTCCTTTTAGGCTTTCCTGCATTTATCTATTCATTCACTACTAAAGATATGAATATTTTAATATGTATACAAATATTTCCCAAGCATTGTAACCTTGATTCACTTTATGACCTCTTTTAGGCAAATAAGAGTTGTCCAAATTGATGAGGATGCATTAATTTGCAGGAGATTTTAAAAAATATCCAGAGTAGAGTGTAAAGTTATTATTTCCCTGATTATTAGCTCACTGGGCTAAATCGCTGGCTTTTAAAGCAGACCAAGGCAGGCCAGCAGCACGGTTCATTTCCCGTACCAGCCTCCCCGAACAGGTGCCGGAATGTGGTGACTAGGGGCTTTTCACAGTAACTTCATTGAAGCCTACTCGTGACAATAAGCGATTTCCATTTCATTGTTTCCTTATTTGCAGTAGGTGGGTTAGCAGAACATGGGGTTCATGGTTGACATCAGTTAGCATGAACATAAGTGAAAGATCTTCTGCTGATATTTGTACTACGTTTGATAAATGGGGGATACAAATTTGTTTGACCACGTAACTCAAACATGAGTGAAGAGAAAGCACCTATCAAGAATTTATCCACTCAGTTTATATTACAACTCTTTGATTTAATCCTATATGAGGACACTTATGGAATGTTTCTGGGGGAAAAAGGAACATGAGTGACATATTTCAGCAATGCAAATGATTACACTGGGTGGAAATATCATATTTGGACATGCAAACATACAAGATGGGAGCAGAAGTATTCGGCACTTCGAGCCTGCTCTGCCATTCAACAGGATTATGCCTGATATGTTTGTGTTTAGAATTCCACAACCCATCTGTCGTGTTGGGTGTTCTGGTCTACAAACAGGTCAACACGGCTGGAGATGGTGTAACTCTATTTTATTAACAACTCAACTGTAATAACATATTGTAAACTTGGGTACATGCATTACCAGCTTATCTGTGGACCCTGTCCTATCACTATCTAGGTGAGGCACTCAGCACATGGTGAATGTCTGAGAGGCAGGCTGTGAGCTCTGTGCTCTGAGCTAGCTGCTGCTAGCAAGGGGCCGGAACGCTGGTGTCCCCTGTCTTTATAGTGCGTGTGCTCTCACTGGTGATTGGCTGCGATGTTGTGTTTGCTGGTTGGTCCTATTGTATGTCCATCAGTGTGTCAGTGTGTGTGTGATTGCACCATGATATGCTGATGTATATCTTGACATCCCCCCTTTTCGCAAAGAATATGTGCCTACATGAGAATAAATAAAGTGTAGTGAGTGTGCCTGATCATGTGTGTGCATTATTTACATCAATATGTACATGTGGCTATATTATATACACGGGAAGGTGCCAGGTGCAGAGGAAAACTATGTTACACCAAGAACGAAACAAATACTATTAACAAACGATGAAAAACTCGTAAACAGTACAGCAGAACAAGTCAGTAAGTCCAATAGTGCAAGGTTTATAAATCAAGTCTTTGGGGTGGGCGATGAATTCGGGTTGACCGCTTCAAGGATGGTTCAGGATCCACCGGCTGAGGAATGGGCCGGGCCACGGTTGAGTGAGGAGGAGGCAGGTTATCCGGAAGCTCAACAAAGTCGATGTCAGGGACAATAGGAGGGCGTGGCACCGGTGCAGAATTTCATAGCGAGCATGGAACCAGACGAAGGGCACGCCGATTGCGGCGGCGAATGGAGCCATCAGGCAAACGACCCAGAAACGAGCGGGGAGCCACCTGTCTAAGAACCTCAGCAGTTGCCGACCAGCCACCCTCCGGAAGATGTATAAGGACATGATCACCAGGCACCAGGGCAGGAAGATCAGTCGCCCGAGCATCATGTGTCGCCTTTTGTTGCTCACGCTCTTGTTGCATCCGCTGAAGTACCGGAGCATGGTCGAGGTCTGGGACATGAATGGACGGCACAGTGGTCCTAAGGGTGCGACCCATAAGCAGTTGGGCCGGCGATAGGCCAGTGGACAGTGGGGCGGAGTGATAGGCCAGCAAGGCGAGGCAGAAGTCAGATCCTGCATCAGCAGCCTTGCAGAGGAGCCTTTTACAATGTGGACGCCCTTCTCTGCTTTGCCATTTGACTGAGGGCGCAGGGGACTGGACATCATGTGTGCAAAGTTGTATGCACTAGCGAAGGAAGACCATTCCTGACTCGCGAAACAGGGGCCATTGTCTGACATCACGGTGAGCGGAATGCCGTGGCGTGCAAAGGTCTCCTTACAGGCCCGGATAACAGCCGATGACGTGTTGTCGTGCAGGCGTATGACCTCAGGATAGCTGGAAAAGTAGTCGATGGTGATGATGTAGTCCCTGCCGAGCGCATGGAACAGGTCCACGCCCACCTTCGACCAGGGGGACGTGACCAACTCATGGGGCTGAAGGGTCTCATGTGGTTGTGCCGGCTGGAACCGCTGACAGGTGGGGCAATTGAGCACAGTGTTGGCAATGTCCTCATTTATTCCTGGCCAGTACACAGCCTCTCGAGCCCTCCGTCGGAACTTCTCAACGCCGAGGTGGCCTTCGTGCAGCTGTTCTAATACAAGCCGGTGCATGCTGTGTGGGATCACAATGCGGTCCAGCTTCAGGAGGACACCATCCACGACTGTCAAGTCATCCCGAATGTTGTAAAACTGTGGGCATTGTCCCTTGAGCTACCCGTCCGTCATGTGGCGCATCACATGGGGGGGTCAGCCGCAGTCTCACGGCGAATGTGGGCAAGGCGTTCACCAGTGCCCGGCAGATTGGCAGAAGTGAAGGCTACATGTGCGTCGACTTGGCAAACAAACCCCTCTGGGTCGGAGGGAGTGTCGACTGCCCTGGACAGAGCGTCTGCTATGATCAGGTCCTTACCCGGGGTGTATACAAGTTGGAAGTCGTCCCTCCGGAGTTTGAGCAGAATGCGCTGGAGGCAAGGGGGTCATGTCATTAAGGTCCTTTTGGATGATGCCAACCAGCGGGCGATGGTCGGTCTCCACAGTGAACTGGGGAAGGCCATATACATAGTCGTGGAACTTGTCAATGCCAGTCAACAGGCCTAGGCACTCCTTCTCAATTTGCGCCTAGCGCTGCTCTGTGGGGGTCATGGCACGTGACGCATAGGCGACAGGGGCTCATGATGAGGCGACATCTCGTTGCAGGAGGACCGCCCCATTGCCGGACTGGCTGGCGTCAGTCGAGATCTTCGTCTCCCTTTCAGGATCGAAGAACGCCAGTACCGGGGCGGTGGTGAGCTTGACCTTGAGCTCCTCCCATTCACGCTGGTGGGTGGGAAGCCACAGGAATTCAGTTGTCTTCCTGACAAGGTGCCAGAGAGCTGTGGTGTGGGAAGCGAGGTTGGGGATGAACTTCCCCAGGAAGTTGACCATTCCTAGAAAGCGTAGCACCGCCTTCTTGTCTGTGGGCTTCTGCATGGCCGTGATGGCTGCAGCTTGTCGCCATCCGGCCGCACACCCAACCGGGAGATGTGGTCCCCCAAGAACTTGAGCTCGGTTTGGCCAAAAGAACATTTGGCTCGGTTAAGACGCTGGCCCTGGTCCTGTATCCGTTGAAAGATGTGTTGGAGGCGACTGATATGCTCCTGCGGTGTGGTAGACCAAATAATGATGTCGTCTACACAGACGCGCACACCTTCGATGCCCTCCATCATCTGTTCCATGATGCGATGGAAAACTTCAGAGGCCGAGATGATGCCAAATGGCATCCTATTGTAGCAGTATCTGCCAAATGGAGTGTTGAAGGTACACAGCTTCCTGCTGGACTGATCCAATTGAATCTGCCAGAAGCCCTTTGAGGCATCAAGCTTGGTGAATATTTTTGCCCGAGCCATCTCGCACGTGATCTCTTCACGTTTGGGTATAGGGTAATGTTCCCTCTTTATATTGCGATTTAAGTCTTTCGGGTCAATACAGATCCAGAGCTCACCGGAAGGCTTCTTGACGCACACCATTGAGCTGACCCATGCAGTTGGCTCCATCACCCGGGAAAGCACTTCTTGGTCCTGAAGGTCCTGCAACTGCTGCTTGAGGCGGTCCTTGAGGGGTGTTGGGACTCTGCGAGGTGCATGAACTACCAGAGTGGCATCCTGTTTGAGCAGGATTTTGTATGTGTAGGGCAATGTACCCATGCCTCGAAAGCACCCTGGTTGTGAGAGAGGATTGAGTTTAGTTGCGCCCTGAATTCCGCATCTTGGAAGTCAGACGTGCCTTCTGGAGAGAGAGAGTATACTCGCTGAACGAGGTGGAGGAGTTTGCACGCCTGTGCGCCTAGCAGAGAGTCCTTTGAAGAGCCCACGATCTCGAAGGGTAGGATGGCTTTACACGAGTTGTGCGTCAATTTGAATTGGCACGACCCCGTGGCGGGGGTGACGTTGCCATTATAGTCGACCAGTTGACAGATGGATGGATGGCTGGTTTGACCCTCAGGGTTTGAAATGCTGACCATGCGAGGAGATTTGCGGAAGCACCAGTGTCCAGGCGGAATGTGTTCTGAGATCGGTTGACCGCCAGGGTGGCACACCACTCGTCATCCAGATCAATGCTGTGCACCGGCAGCGGCTGGTGCGTTCAACTCGGGGACAGCTTGTTATTGTTGATGACAGCAATGCGGAAAGGCTCCCTGTCCTCAGTGTCACTGGTCTGTATGAAGTCAGGATCGGACTCGGTGAACGTGGGTAGAATTGCCCGAACATTTCTGCGAGGCTGGTTAAACTGTTGCGAGTTGGCAGGCTGAGGTGCTCGACAGCAGGCAGCATAGTGGCCAAGCCTGCCACAGCGTAGGCAGTGTCGCGCTTTGGCCGGACATTGCCGCTTTAAATGGACAGTTGCCACACGTCATGACGTCAGTGCGTTCGTTGCGCCACTGCGCATGCGCAGTGCGGTCTTGCGTAGTGCGCGCCTGCGCATCGCGTTCCTCCGCGTCAACGTCCCCTCTTTTGGCACGTACAAGCACGGGAGGCCTCGGAAAGCGCGCAAAATGGCCGCCCTCCTCCGGGCCGCGGGCCAGGAGGTACTCGATCGTCTGGACCCGCTCCGCCTCGTGGGGCCCCTGCCGCGCCGTTTCAGCCGCCTGGATGTGTGAGTACCGGCTGGTGGTGTTCTCATGCAGGACGCAGGTCTCGATGGCCGTCGCTAGTGTGAGTTGCTTGATTTTAAGGAGCTGCTGGTGCAGGGTGTCCGACATGACCCCGAAAACTATCTGGTCGCGTATCATGGAGTCAGAGGTGGGTCCATAGCCGCAGGACTGCGCGAGGATGCGGAGGTGCGTTAAATAAGACTGGAAAGGCTCGTCCTTACCCTGCAGGCGCTGCTGGAACAGGTTGTTCTCCATGCTGCAGGATGGCGGATTGCTGATAAGTTGCAGGTAGGTCTCACAGGGGCTAGTATGTGTCCACTCCTGGAACCAAGTCGTGTTGGGTGTTCTGGTCTACAAACAGGTCAACACGGCTGGAGATGGTGTAACTCTATTTTATTAACAACTCAAGTGTAATAACATATTGTAAACTTGGGTACGTGCATTACCAGCTTATCTGTGGACCCTGTCCAATCACTATCTAGGTGAGGCACTCAGCACATGGTGAATGTCTGAGGGGCAGGCTGTGAGCTCTGTCCTCTGAGCTGAACTCTGGTGTCCCCTGTCTTTATAGTGCGTGTGCTCTCACTGGTGATTGGCTGCGATGTTGTGTATGCTGGTTGGTCCTACTGTATGTCCATCAGTGTGTGTGTGATTGCACCATGATATGGTGATGTATATCATGCCACCATTTACCATTGATAAACCTTTGATTCCCTTGCCTAACAGAAATCTATCCACCTCTGCCTCAAAAATATTCAATGTTGATAGCAATCAGGAGCAGAGCTACTGTCCTGAACCCAACATATTTGAGCCAGCTCTGCACTATTGCTGCAATTCACAACATTGTTCTTGCCG